>NC_046156.1:53304445-53604445 GCF_011064425.1 Rattus rattus
TTAAGACACTGGCTGTTTCAGAGGTCCTGAGTTCAATTCCCAGCAACCATGGGGTGGCTCACAACCATCTGCAATGGGATCTGGTGCCCTCTTCTGGCATGCAGGTGTACATGCAGACAGAAGGGTGTATATAATAAATAAGCCTTTTAAAAAAAAAATCAAAAGCAAATCAACAAAATAAAATAGACTGACTTAATAAAAGTTTTAGAAATAAACTACGGGTCAGAGCATCCTCTCAGAGTGATGGGGTGAGGAACTCTGGGAGGGGAAACCAAGAAGAGGGGCAACATCTGGAATGTAAAACAAAATAATTTAAGAAATAAATTTTTAAAAATAAAGGCAGGGGTTGGGGATTTAGCTCAGTGGTAGAGCGCTTGCCTAGCAAGCGCAAGGCCCTGGGTTCGGTCCCCAGCTCCAAAAAAATAAATAAATAAATAAATAAAAAAAAAATAAAGGCAAACAGAATCAAGAAAGAAAGAACATACCCTTGGCTTCTTGCATGGAGTGCAATTTGGTGTCTTTCCCTCTATTCCTAGTATAAACCGTACTGCATTTGGTGCCCTAGTTCTGTATGCAGCCTTCACAAAACTCTGTCTGCATTTAAAAAAAAAAAAAAAAAACTCAGCAGACAGTGGTGGCACATGCCTTTAATCTGAGTTCAAGGTCGGCCTGTCCAGGAATGCCAGGGCTACACAGAGAGACCCTGTCTCTAAAAACATAACTAAACTGTCTAGCTGGAACAGTAGCTATATCCTCTGCTCTATCATTGACTCTTTTGTGTGTGTATGCGGCGTGCGTGCGTGTGTGTGTGTGTGTGTGGCGTGTGTGTGCGTGTGTGCTCTTGTGAAAGAGAAAGTTTAGGTCTGTGTAAAGGAAGTTGGACTCAAACTGGCAACAGTCTGCCTCAGCTCTCAAAATACTGAGATGCCTTGCATGACCGCTCATGTCTGTAATTCCAGTGGTTGGGAGGTCGATGCAGAAAGAACAAAGACTTAAGGCTATACAGCTAGGCCTTGTCTCAAAAGTCCTCAAAGGCAAAGTCAAGCCTGGTTTTGACCCATTAATGGGAGCTGCACCCGAGTTAGTAAAACTAGATGTTCCTTAAGATCACTTCCAAATCTGATACCGGGTTGGGCTGGCTTTGGCTTTTTTCCTTCTTTCTTTCTTTTTTTTTTGGGGGGGGGATTAACTGTCATTAGAGAAACAAACAACAGAGGCCAGGGGCAGGGTGGTGGAGACTAAGGATATCTGAATAGTCAGGAAAGCCTGCTGAGGAGCAATGATGGGAGTGACTGAAATTCCTGTGGCTGGGTGACGCCAGTACTGGCTACAGTCACAAAGGATTGTGGGAAATGGCCAAGTCATACACCTGGGTACTTAGCACAGCACCCAGTAAGTACTCGGAAAAGGGTGCTGCTGGTAGAGGGGATGTTGCTGCACTTGCCCTGTTGTAACTATAATTAGTGCGATGGATCTAAGGGTTAGCTGGGTTTGTGCAACTTGGAGTTGTTAGTGGTTGGAGCTGTGTTTGGTGACCCCACCTACGGAGGACATTGACCAGGTATGGGAGGAGAGATTCAAAGACAGATGTACAGTCAACAGCAGTAACAGAGCCTAGAGAAAAATGACAACAGATATGACCGGGCAGGTGTTAGAGGCGATACAGAACACACAAAGGTTGAAGTTCATGTATGATGCAGTCTCGTCACTTGAGAATATGTGCAAGTTCAAGGCCCATCAGAGCTACGCAGTGAGACCCTGTCAACTCTCTGACTGACCAAGGAAATGGAATTTTAAATAAGATACTTTATAAAAAATTTTAAACTAGCCAGGCATGGTGTCACATGCTCGGTGGTGGCAGGAGGATCAGGACTTTTTTTTTTTTTTTTTTTTTTTTTTTCTTTTAAGTCTAGCCTGAGCTACAAGAGATCCAATCTCAAAATAATTTTTTTAAAAACAATGTAAAAAAATGTAAATGGTTGAATTTTTCCAATGTCAGGGCCTAGGGAAAGGGCATTCTAAAACTCGTACTAGTAAGAACATAAATTCATACAGCTGGTTTAGGAAGCAATTTTGAGGATTCTGTTGTGCTAGGTATGGTGGCTTATGCCTGTAAATCCAGCATTTGAAAGGATGAGACAGTAGGATCGTGAGTTGGAGGCCAGCCTCTCTCTCCAAATGAAAATTACCTTTTTTCCTATGTTGTACAAGTTTATTTGCTCTCTTTGGCCCTCCCAGAAAGTCTACTTCCAAGACAGTGTCTTGTTTAAAAGTACAAGGGTGTTTGTTTGTTTTGTGGGTGTGGTTGTTGTAGCATCGAGAGCTGTGTGCAGCCTGCTTCTGTTGGGGGAGAACTGACTACACTATTTAAATTAAAGCTGTGGTACTTTCTGCCGCTATTCAGGAGGAAGATGACACCATAAAGCATTGTCACAGAATAATGCCTCTGTGTGTGTGTGTGTGTGCGTGCAGAGTTAGGAGTGCTTATCAAGTAAGAATTGGATGTGCATTCTAGGTTAGCAAAAGAGTTTGGAGTGAAGGCCTTTCACACTGCATGTCCAATGCTGGTTCGCTTAAATGTCCTAACACTTCCTGTGGATACCTTTCGTTTCTCCTTCTGTATGCATACTCACACATGAGTAAGTTTACATACACAGCACCAGATCTTCTGTCCTTTTCCATCATTCTTTTCATTGTGAATGTCCGATTTCCGTTCCTCTTTAAGTTATATTTACTTAGTGTGTACTTGTGTAGACGTCATAGGACAGCCTGGGGGAGTCAGCTCTTTCCTTCCCTCATCTGTATGTGAGGGATAAACTCAGGCTGTCAGGATGGGCAGCGAGCACTTTGACTTCCAGCCAGTTCCACCAGCCTTCTACTTTCTTTGTTGTTTGTTTCCGATGTGTAGCTTTAACTGTCCTGGAACTCACTAGGTAGGTCAGGCTGGCCTCAGACTCACAGAGATCCACATGTCTCTGCCTCACAAGTGCTGGGATTAAAGTCGTGTGCTACAACACTCAGCCTAGTCCGAAGCCTATTACACAGACTGGCTAAACTTGGATTTGGGGTGCTCTTCAGCCTCTGCTGGGATTATGGGTGTGAGCTACCAGACCTGGTTCTGCCAGGCTCTCTTCTCCCTCTCGGGGGGCTTCTCTATCTTCCCTTCCTCCCCAGCCTACGCTGGCCTTGGCGGTTCGAAGACTACTAGAACTCTCAGGGGAGGTCCCAAGCGTGGGTCCTTGGTTTGTAACTCCTATCAAGGGACTCCCTAGTATTATTATTAAGTTCTGACCTTGACTTTGCTGTGAGCTTCATATATCCAGAGCTGCCTTTGGGCTGCAGGCCTCTCAAACCCAATGTGTCCAATGCAAATGTGACAGTCCATCTGGCTACCTACCTTCTCCTTCCTTGGCAACAGTCCCAGAACCAAAGTCCTTGATTTGGGTATTCTAGATGCCTCCCCCTTTCCGCTCTTTTCTTCCTCCTGTCAGTCACCAAATCCTGCTCCTTTGCATTCTGAATATGATCGTATCTGCCCCCTCCTGTCTCTATCACTGCCTTATTTATTCAGGCCTTTGGTTTCTTTTAACCGGACAACTGCAGTGGCTTTCTTCTAACTGGTCTCCCTACCTACAGTCTTGCCTCCAGCATATCCATCCTCCAATCCTGGTACCTGAGCGATCTGAAACGCACATAGGATCTTGCCACTCCCCTGCTTAAAACCCACCAACTGCAGTGGTTCTGTAACCACAGGGTAGCCTCTGACAAGGGCTGAAAGTAAGTCGTTACTGCTTCTCCCCTCTTCCTACTAATACAGACACTAACAATAGCAGCTAATGTTGACCAAGCATTTCTCCCCATGCTTTCCAATGACTTACCATCCCTTTAGAAGAAACCGTAGCCTCTTTAGTGTTGTGAATTGTACTGCCCTCCTTTCTAGGGATGAAGGAGAGAGGCAGAGAAACAGGTATGCGGCCCAGGGAGATGTCCTGAGCCACAAGGACCTTACTGTGTGCCTTACAAGTGACCGTGCTGATTCAGCCCGAGATGGATTACTAAAGATCAGCACACAGCTGCTAGACTAGGCCATAACAACCCAACAGTCCCAACAAGCACAGAGGGAGGTTACCACTCCTCCAGCTCTTGACTGCCTTCATCAAATACGTCATGCATTTGGGACCATCCTCAGTCTCCTGGGTACCAAAAAGGGAAGTAAGGGGCTTCGAGAAGTCAAGGTCAAGTCCAGGTTCTGTGACCTGCCATGAAAACTATCTGGTTCTGCCCATCTCTGCCACCTCCTGTCATCCCTGTCTTCGAACGTTTCACTGTAGTGCAAACCAACTGTGTGTGTGAGACACTAACCATCACTCTCCCTTACTGAGGTCTGCTTTGTGCCAAGCACTGGACTAAATGGTTTCCAGCCTTGTCAGTTCCTCAAGTGAGCCTCACGGTGGCCCTTTAAGGCAGGTCTTCAATCCCATCTTATTTGTCTTTTGGGGGGGGGGCAGGGAGGGGGGGGAGAGTAGGGGTTGGTTTGGGTTGGGTAGTTTTTTGGTTTTTGGTACTAAGGGTTGAACCCCAAACCTCACAAATGCTAGATCGCACTCTTAGCTCTGAGCTCGGTGGCCCAGCTGAAGTAGCTGGGGTGCACAGCCCTGTTGTACCTACCCATCAGTTTGCTCGACTGGTGCTGTCTTTGCCTAAGGGATGCCTACTCATCCCTCAGAGACCTTCCCCTACCCCAGACAGTGCTCAGTGAACTGCTCCGGGCAGTCTCAGCAAGTCGGCACCATCACCACGCAGGAACCATATGGGTGCTTTCTGAGTGGCCCTCAAGGCCTAGATCTAGGTCTGGTAGCTTGGACTCACCCGGCTGCGAGTGCAGTGCCTGGCGCCTAGCGTGCCTCTGTAAGTGTGTGGAGGGCAGTATGCTGAACTCCCGTTGCTGAGCCGGGAGGCTGTCCTGCTGACCACTTTTCCTGTCTTCACCTCTCTAGGCACAAAGCCAGGCTATTTGGTCTCGGGAGAAGGATCCTTTCCCTTCCTGCTTGGGTTCCACCTGCACCCTTTGACTTCCGGTGGAAACTGCTGTCCGATCCGCTACCTTGCCCAAACTCTGGACATCTCTGCTCTCTCTAGCCCCTTTCTCAGCCCTCCCCACAGTCTGGGCCCTGCCATTCCCCCTGAGCTTTAGCTCTTTTCACTGAACTTTTTTTTATGTCCCAAAAATAGATCCCCATTAAAAAAAAAAAAATCTGTTTTTCTCTCTGTCTTCCCTCAGTCTTCCCAGCCAACAGCCCGATACTAGGGTTTTCTCCGCAGTGCTGTTTAAGCCGATTATTTGGTGTTGGAAAGCCCCAATGCCTTGCTTCAAGTTGTTAAAGATTCCTACTGTCCCTAGCGGGAGTCTGCCTCTCAGTCCCATCCCTGCACGAGGCAGCCCTCAGGCCTTCCCCGGCACGCTCTCCCCAGTCCCCCTGCCTTCCCTCACTCCCCAGTGTCCTCTGCTTCTGGCAGCTATGGGACCCCCGCCCCTGGCTTCTCCTCCATGCTGTACGGAATGAAGATCGCTAATCTGGCCTTCGTCACCAAGACTCGGGTCAGGTTCTTCAAACTGGACCGCTGGGCTGATGTGCAACTACCAGAAAAGCGGCGGATAAAGCCAGGGTCGAACATCAGCAAACAGCACAGATCCCTGCTGGCCAGAATCTTCCATGACAGGTGTGTGAGGGGAGGCCCTGTGGGTGGGCAGAGAGGGTAGGGGAACGGGTATCCGGGCTTTCATTGGGCTAGGGCAAAGGCCCGCCCCCTCAAGGGAGGAAGAGAGTCAGGGAATGGGAGGAAGAGAGTCAGAGAATTAACGCATGGTCGAGTGGCCACCAAGCACTTCTGACTTTACCAAATTCCCCAGTTTCAATTCAAGGTCCCCCTCCCCACCCCTCCTGACTGCCACTCTCCCCAGGGCTGAGTATCTTCATGGAAAGCATGGGGTGGATGTGGAGGTCCAGGGGCCCCATGAAGCCCGGGATGGGCAGCTCCTTATCCGCCTGGATTTGAACCGCAAGGAGGTCCTAACCCTACGGCTGCGGAACGGAGGGACCAAGCCTGTCACCCTCACTCATCTGTTCCCACTGTGCTGGACGCCCCAGTTTGTCTTCTACCATGGGGAACAGGACCTGCCCTGCCCACTGGGCCCAGGTGAGTGGTCTTTTGTGGTGCAGTAAGCCTCGGGTGGTCTCTGTTCAGTGGGCTCCTCCCTTGTGATGGGGGTGCTGGGTTGGGTCGCTGCTTCACTCAGCTGCCTTTTTCTAGGTGAAAGCTATGAACTTCATGTCTACTGTAAGACAAGCATTGTGGGTTACTTCCCAGCCACTGTCCTCTGGGAACTTCTGGGACCAGGGGAGTCGGGATCAGAAGGAGCAGAAACCTTCTACATTGCCCGCTTCCTGGCTGCTGTCGCCCACAGCCCCCTGGCTGCACAGCTGAAACCCACAACTCCCTTCAAACGCCCCCCTCGGCTCACTAGAAACCCTGTCTCGACCAACCGGATAGAGGAAGGAGAGAGGCCGGACCGGTGAGTAGATAATGACTGCATGGGCACCTGGGAATTCTGAGCCAGGAGACAGCCCCCGTCCCCATCTGCAGGTCACTCCCTCCACTGGGTCTCATCCCTTTCTTACCCGAGGAGCAAGCTGCGTGAGACTAGCAGATCCCAGTGTAGTGTGAAGACTCTTAAATGCTTACACTGTGCTGGGAGATAGCAATATGTTAGAGGCCTTTTCCAGGGGCTCTGGCACTCTTTTCATACACACAGATTCATGGATAAACATTTTAAAAGAATGAGTAGTAAATGCAAACCATATATTTAGGTCTTTATAGTTTTAACATATCTTTGTTAATGATATAGGGGTGTGTGTGTGTGTGTGTGTGTGTGTGTGTGTGTACACATACACACATAAATTTACGTACGGCACATCTGAGAGTATATCCCCAACACCACGATCAATCATGAATACCTGTAACTCCACCATTAGGAACTCAAAAGCAGGAGTTCAAGGTCAACCCTGGCTACCAATGGAGTTTGAAGCCAGCCTGGGCTACATAATAACCTTTCTCAGGAAAAAAAGTAAAGATGTCTGAAAGATTATATACCAAAAAGTTAAAGTTGTCCCTGAATGACAAGAATGTTCCTCGTTTCAAATATATAGCTTTGATGTTGTTTCTTCAAATTTGGGTATTTTTGAGAGTCGGGCTGTGTATCCCAGGCTGGCCTGCAGCTCCTGAACCTTTTGCATTCTTTTCCACTGCTAAGTGCTGGCTGGCCTGAGCCACCATGCCCAGCTCACAAAATAATTCTTTTAAATATTCCAAGTCTTAGGCTTTACAAAAATAAGAGTGGTCCAGCCTTGGACCAGACGGCTGCATGGGCTGTAAGCACTGCGTCCCTAGATGGCTGTTGGCCGTTCCACAGACGTCATGGTAGAAATGCTTCCTGCAGGCTCCACGGGGACATTTCCAGCGTCTGAAGATGAGGGGTTTCGGTGTTTAGGACGTGCTTTCTTTCCTCCCACAGAGCCAAGGGTTATGAACTAGAGCTAAGTTTGGCCCTGGGGACCTATTACCCACCCATCCGCCTCCGACAACTGCTCCCTACCCTTCTTCAGGGACCAAGTATCTTCACATCCCCAAAGGAAGTTGCTGAGATCAAGTAAGTGCCAGCACTTGTGTGACGCTCCCTTGTCTTCCTCTCTCTGCTGGTTTCTCCCTGTCCATGCTCACTAACTGGTTCGCCTCGAACAGTCCTTGGCTTCCTCAGCATGTTCAGTGTGGATATGAGTGAAAGGCTAGAACCCCAGAGCAGGGGGGTTGTCTGACCCACCACGATCCTGCTGCAACTCAATCATCCTTCCCAGGGCCCAGTTGGAGACAACCCTGAAATCCAGGAACTATGAGGTGAAGCTCCGACTGCTGCTGCACCTGGAGGAGCTGCAGATGGAGCATGACATCCGGCACTATGACCTGGAGTCGGTACCCATGACCTGGGACCCTGTGGACCAGAATCCCAGGCTACTCACACTGGAGGTTAGGACTCAGACCTGCTGTGGGGAGGGTGGGCCCCTGCCAGCCAGCTAACACACAGAAACCGTTCCTATTTCAGAGGACAAAGAGCAGGGTAAGATTCCTGTCCCCAAAACATGCCAGAACAGGGCAGTGTGTTTTCTTTCTACTTTATTTTAGGCAGGGTCCCATGTAGCCCAAGCTAGTTCTCCCGTGTCTATCACCCTAGTGCTGCGTTTATAGGCATGACCCACCACACCCAGTTAATATGGGTAGTGGAATATCTGTATTTTGTGTGTGTACAACATACATAGCACACATGTGGAGGTCAAAGGACAGTTTGCAGGAGTTCATTTTCTCTTTCCCCCATGTAGGTCCCAGGGATCGAACTCAGGTTGTCAGGCTTAGCCGCAGGCACCCTTAGCCACTAAGCCATCTCATCAGCCCTCACATTTGGAATACCTACACACAAACTCAAACTCACTCATGAGAATGGAATGCACAGGAGTGTAGGTGGGAAGGGAGACAGCTAAGATGATGAGGGGAAGGTTATTACAAGGAGTTTGCATCAAGCTGCTAAAGGCTGAACTGGAACTGAACTGGCCAAGAAGCAGCTACATGGACTGGGGACATGGTAGCATCCTAAAATCCTACCCTGGGGTTCTCGGATTCCTAGTCTGGGTGCCTCTGGCAGCCTGTGGGCCTTTCCTCGTCCTTTGCTTTGCCTTGTAGGAGAGGAGAGCTAGGAGGAGTTGGGACTGTGAGGCCAGAGCCTGGGGCTAAGGCCCTTCAGTGGTCACTCCTTGGGTGGAAAAGCTCACTTTCTGTTCATAACCTGCAGGTTCCTGGTGTGACAGAGAGCCGTCCCTCAGTGCTACGAGGTGACCACCTTTTTGCCCTGTTGTCCTCTGAGACCCAACAGGAGGACCCTGTCACCTACAAGGGTTTCGTGCACAAGGTGGAGCTGGACCGTGTCAAGCTGAGCTTTTCTCCAAGGTGAGTGTTAGGGGAACCACTCACCAGAGCAACCTTCAGGCTTCTAAGTCCTGGGCACAGGAGGGCTTGCTTTCAGAGAGGACTAGGACCCTGGACACAGGGTTTACAAGCTGTGTGAATGGCTTCCTCTCCCAGAGAACGTTGTAGGACCTTCTCGAAAGGGGGAGGAGTGAAAAGGTAGAGAGGATCCTAACTTCTCACTACCCATTCGACCTAACTACAATTCTCTGCCTTAATTCTTTGCCGGAAGCCTCCTGAGCCGATTCGTGGATGGGCTGACCTTCAAGGTGAACTTTACCTTCAACCGCCAGCCCCTTCGGGTCCAGCACCGTGCCCTAGAGTTGACGGGGCGCTGGGTGCTATGGCCCACGCTTTTTCCTGTGGCCTCCCGTGGGGTCTCGCTGCTGCCCTCAGATGTGAAGTTCAAGTGAGACTTTGGGCAGGGGCCCTGGGGCTACGTGGGGTGTGGATCTTGGGAATGGAGTCTCAGAAGCCCTTTGGGATGCTGGATGACTTCAAGGTCACATCCTGGACCCTCTGCCTGACAGGCTGTATGATCGGAGTCTGGAGTCAAACCCGGAGCAGCTGCAGGCCATGAAGCACATTGTGAGGGGCACCACCCGGCCCGCCCCCTACATCATCTTCGGGCCTCCAGGTACCGGCAAGACTGTCACATTAGTGGAGGCCATCAAGCAGGTGAGGCTGAAGTGTAATCCCAAGGCCTGTACTGACTCAGGCAGCCCCCAGCATATGTCTGCCGTTGTGTTGCCTCCAGGCACCTGAATGTTCCTGCACTTCAACAGTCAGTCACCCAAGGAGGAAGTAGGGAGTTAGAGTCATTATGACTGTTGAGCGTCGGCGTGTAAACACGCAGACCTGAACTGACCGATATCCAGCACCAAGTTGTCATCTGGACTAGCAGGCGTCTGGGAGGCAAATGCAGTCTGAGTCCCCTACCACAGAACACGTCTGCCCAGACTGTCTTTTTGTCTCAGGTAGTGAAGCACTTGCCCAAAGCCCACATCCTGGCCTGCACTCCATCCAACTCAGGGGCTGACCTCCTGTGTCAGCGGCTCCGGGTCCACCTGCCCAGCTCCATCTACCGTCTCCTGGCCCCCAGCAGGGACATCCGAATGGTACCAGAGGACATTAAGGTATATAAGGAACTACAGGGGACCAAGGGACGATGGATGCCTGGGAGGTCCTCAGAGCACTTCAAGACTTGCTGTGTGACTTTGGGTGGGTAGGAGGGAGGCAGGTCCAGAGCTAAGGGGAGCCGGGAGAAAGGGAAGAATCAGGCTGATTTCCGATACTTTCGTAACCGACAGACCTGCTGTAACTGGGATCCTAAGAAGGGAGAGTATGTGTATCCTGCCAAGAAGCATCTGCAGCAGTATCGGGTCTTGATTACCACCCTCATCACTGCCAGCAGGTAAGGAGTGTATAGGATTGGTGTCTGAAGTGCTAGGAAGGGTAATGGGGTATAGGACTAGGGAGAGAGGAAGGGTTCCTGAGGGCAGGGCGAACTGAAGGGCCAGAGTTCAGGTTTGGTAGTTGGGTGCCTGGGAATGACCCCCTGCTTGGCCTGACACTCCCAGGTTGGTGTCAGCCCAGTTTCCCATCGATCACTTCACACACATCTTCATCGATGAGGCTGGCCACTGCATGGAGCCTGAGAGTCTGGTGGCCATAGCAGGTGAGGGGGCTCAGGATGGGTTACAAGTCCAGTGGCCCACGCTGATTTGGTAACCCCACCATTTAACCTTTCTCCCCCTGTCTCCCAGGACTGATGGATGTCAAGGAAACGGGCAATCCTGGAGGGCAGCTGGTGCTGGCAGGAGACCCTCGGCAGCTGGGACCTGTGCTTCGGTCACCGCTAGCCCAGAAGCATGGACTCGGCTACTCTCTGCTAGAGCGCCTGCTCACCTACAACTCCTTGTATAAGAAGGGTCCCAGTGGCTATGACCCCCAGTTCATCACCAAACTGCTCCGTAACTACAGGTATCCCTGTCCCCTCCTCTGCCGCTCATCTCACGTCATCACGGTGGCTGTTAGCTGGAAAAGGGGATCTCTTTGTGGCCCCCTTTATAGCTGCTTGTCTTGGGACTTGGCAGGTTTTTGGACCAGTGGTTTATGCACATTAAAGTTCATCAGAGCAGAAAGCATCTGGATGAATCTAAGTTTCTCTGCAATCCAACAAGAAATAAGCAAGGCAGGAGCATACAGTTTTCCTTAAAGGCGTTGTTGGTTGAATTCCACGTACGACTGAGGCCTATACATGTGTGGTTGTTATCTTTTGATTGGTGCTAGGACATGAGCTCAGGACCTTTGCACGTTGCTTTCAAGTGTCCAATGTACACCCCCAACTCTCTCTTCCCTTTGAGATAGGCTCTGTTTGTATTGCCTGTGCTGATCTTAACTCTTGGCTCAAGCAGTCCTGCCTTAGCCCCTGAGTAGCTAGGATTGCAGGTGTATACCACCCTCACTGTCTTCCATACTTCTAGTAGGGGAGTTCAGACAGGGGGGCTGGAGAGATGACTCAGAGGTTAAGAGCACCGACTGCTCTTCCAGAGGACCTGAGTTCAATTCCCAGCAACCTCATGGTGACTCACGACCATCTGTAATGGGATCCAATGCCCTCTTCTGGTGGGTCTGACAGCTACAGCGTACTAATATATATTAAATAAAATAAATCTTTAAAAGAAAAAAACCTATAGTCTTACAGAGAACCTGTGTTCAGCACCCATGTCGGACAGCTTAGCCTCCTCTAACTCCAGCCTCTGGAGGATCTGACACCTTTGGCCTCCTTGGTCACATGCACACAGACACACAGAGACACACCCACACATACACATAATTTAAAATGATAAAAATCTTTTAAGAGTTTGGTAAATGTAAACTGGGCCGTGGCTGCACATGCCTGTAATCCCAGCATTTGGAGGTTGAGTGAGATGGTAGGATTGAGAGTTAAGGCTGGACTCGGCCACACAGTAAGACGCTGTCTCAGTAAAGGCAGACTTGAGATGGGTGAGTAAAAGAACAGCTATACGTACCTAGCAACCCAAGTCAGATTTCCCAAACCCACCCACTTGGAAGGAGAGAATGACTCCACAAGGTTGTCCTCTGAGCTCCACACCCATGGCATAGCATGACTACCCACACTACTCAATGATGTAAAAGTTCTGTAGATGCTTGTGTGTCCATACTTAAAGAGTTTGGGGATGTAATGTAATTAAACAGTGCTGATAATAGATGACAATTTGTTCAGGGCTATCTTTGGTAAACTTAAACCTGAGACGGAGTCCTAATTCCTTGGTTTTTTTAAAAGGAATTTAGCTGGTGAGTGAGAGCCCCAGCCTGGCTGCTTATTAGAGAGCCACATTTGGCTTGGCTTCCTGTGGTTTGCAGCACTTGGCAGCAGACACTGATGAATGTTACTGGGCATGGCCAGAGGGCCAGAGGCTGGGGTGGGAGCACATGAAGCGGAGCTCCCTAAGAGGTCTTTGATCTTGTGCCTTCTCCCCCCGCCTCCTAGGTCTCATCCCACCATCCTGGACATCCCTAACCAGTTGTACTACGATGGAGAGCTACAGGCCTGCGCAGATGTGGTGGATCGAGAACGGTTCTGCCGCTGGGAGGGGCTACCTCAACAGGTGAGGCCCAGCAGGGCAGGGCTCCTTCCTCCTGAAGGCACAGAGCCCTCCCTTTGTTCTTATGGCCTGGAACCCCTGATTTCCCAGCTGGGTTGGAGGGTGGGAGGCAGGGAGATGAGCCTGAGGTTTTCCTCTCATCTCATGCTGTCCAGGGCTTCCCCATCATCTTCCATGGTGTAATGGGCAAAGATGAGAGAGAGGGCAATAGCCCATCCTTCTTCAACCCTGAAGAGGCTGCTACAGTGACGTCATACCTCAGACAGCTCCTCGCCCCTTCCTCCAAGAAGGGTAAAGCCCGCCTGAGTCCCCGAAGTGTGGGCGTCATCTCCCCGTACCGGAAGCAGGTCAGGCCCTCAGTCCAAGGCTAGAACTTCCCTCTTTGCCCGCCAGCACCCTGGCCAGCTGCCTGCCTCTGCCTCCCTCTTGTGTGAGAGGGTGATGGCATGAGAGAAGGACACCTATCTCTCCCTCCAGGTAGAAAAAATCCGTTACTGCATCACAAAACTTGACCGAGAACTTCGAGGACTGGATGACATCAAAGACTTGAAGGTAACTCCTTCGCAAGCCCCTTATCTCGGCCTGGGTTGTGTCCTGTCCCACCCTGTTTCCTCAAAACGGAACTGGGGTTTCCCGCACGTGGTTCTGAGGTGGAACCTGGCAGCCTGCCTCTTTAACAAGCATCCGTGTCTGTCTTATTATCAGTCAGGTGTGTGGCCTCTGGCCTAAGGATGAAGTCCAAACTCCCAAGACCAACCCCGCCTGTCATGTGATAACGCCTGTCATGTGATAACACCCGGAAGCCCCCTCCTTAGTTTAACTGTTCGGGAGTAGTGACTCAACACCGATTCAGATTAAAATCACTTAGAGAAGTTTAATAATGCCACTTCTGGGGTCCCACCCAGCCAATTAGCATAACTGGAGGCCGAGCCAGGGCACTCCCGGTGGGGTTTTTGTTATTGTTTTGGTTTTTTAAAAGATCCACAGGTGATTCTGATGTGTGGAGACAGGGTTGAAAACCTCTGATTTCTGATTTACAGGCTTCTCCCTGGGAAATTCTGACCAAATTGGTGGCTACTCCAGGGATGAGAACTCTACTCAGTGCATTCTTTGCAGTGCCACTCGCTTTGCTCTCAACAGTTTCCAGGCCCCCACCCTCTAACTGGCTCTGTCCTTCAGGCCTCCCGTCCTCTTCCACGCTCTGCGGCCATCTTACTCATCTCCAAGTACCCAGTGACCCATCTGTCCTCCCTGGCAGCTTTGTCCCCGAGAGCAGGTCTGTCGCCATGGCTCCTCTTGGGCCTACCTGATCTAAAGCCCTGCCTCTGTGCTCTTCTAGGTGGGCTCTGTGGAAGAATTCCAAGGGCAAGAACGCAGTGTCATCCTCATCTCTACCGTCCGAAGCAGCCAGAGCTTTGTACAGCTGGATCTAGATTTTAACCTCGGTTTCCTCAAGAACCCCAAGGTTTGAAGGCTTGTGGGTGGCGAGAGTCCTTCCACAGGGCCTGTCCCTTCCATGACATCACTACTTCTTCCTTCCAGAGGTTCAATGTTGCTGTGACCCGGGCCAAAGCTCTGCTCATTGTAGTGGGCAACCCCCTCCTCCTAGGCCACGACCCGGACTGGAAAACGTAAGCGCTCCAACCCCCATAGCTGCTCTTAGAGCCCCAGCCTGCTACTCCCTTAGTCCTCAGATCTCTTGGTGTGCACAGTGCCCTCCCTGTATTAATACGTGGAATGGAGCAACTCTGCCCCGGATGTAGCGGTGCTGAGCCCATGTCTCCAGACTCTGCTCCTCAGTGCCGCTTCCCATGCATGCCAATGTGCTGTACCCCACAGATTCCTGGAGTTCTGTAAAGAAAATGGGGGTTACACCGGATGCCCCTTTCCTGCCAAACTGGACCTGCAGCAGGGACAGGACTTGCTCCAAGGTCTGAGCAAACTCAGCCCCTCTACCTCAGGTATGGATGGGCCATGGTAGGCCAGAGAGGTGAAGTGTGAGAAGAGGTCGGGATAACCAAGTATGTCTTTTTTCCCTAGGGCCCCGCCGTCACCAGCGTCTCCCCCAGGAGCGGGAGGGTGAAGAGGGCCTGCCCTTACAAGTAGAGCCAGAGTGGAGAAATGAGCTCTGAGGACACAGCCGCCGGCCCACCCGCTTGCCTTCTCACTCACACCAGCCAAGCCTTACTGCTGCCTACCCCTGACCCAGAACCCAGCTCACCTGTCCCCGCAAGAGACGGGAAGGCCGGGAAGTTTACAGCCCAGACTCTGCTAGGGAAAATAACCCCTTCCTCTGCTAGGGAAAATAACCCAAGCTGCTAAAACTTGGAGGAAGGGGGTTGGAAGAAAGCTTTTTTAACCCTGTCCTTTGCGGTACTGGGGATTGAACCCAGAGCCTCAAATACGCTAGGCAAGCACTCTACTGCTTTAAGAAAAACATGCTGTTCTATGCAAAAGCCTCTTGCTTGCGTCTCATCAGCCTGGTCTTGCTTCCGGTGCCCCCAAGATGACCCTCCAGGAGGGTATCTGCCCAGAGCTACACCCCTTCACAGCTGCTTCCAGGGGAGGAAACCCAATGGACAAGGAAGCCACCCACAGACTTCTATGTTTAGCCAATGGTACAGACCACGCCCCTCACCCACCCAGGCAGTCAGCCAAACATGACCTCATCCTTTACTCTAGACTCCACCCTGTCCCCTGCTGCCTCCGCCCCCAGCCCGGCCTCTGCAGACAGGGGCCCAGCCTAGCCAGCAACTTGGAAATGAAGAGAGAAAAAGATGGGACTCCAGGCTCACAGCCAAGGTAGGCCAGGAAACACAGGAAGCTGTGCACATGGTGCAACCTTTGACCTTTATTCATGTCCTGCCCTCCCACCAAGTAAAGTCAAATACAAGGCTACTACCCAAAGCAGAAACCCCAGTCCCTACCCTAGACTCCTCCTGTGAGCCAAAAATATATAAAGTGCTGGTGTGTAATATGGGGAAGGCCAAACGGACTAAGAACCCCATCCCTGGACCTCATCAGGAGGAGGAGCCCTGCAAAAGAAGGGCAGGGCACCAACCTAGTTCCCAGAGGCAGGGAGGAGGGGCCTAGCAGCCCCCACTTGGGGCTGGGGAAACTCATGCAGTCCAGGGCAGAAAGGAACCAAAAAAGAAACTGGCAGCATGAAATCCTACAAGGATGAAATGGGGGGAGGGGGTTTGTACCCCTGTGAAGGGAAGGGTGGGAGGGTTGAGGAGGCTTTGGGGAATTCAGAGAATGGGACAGCCCCTCCGGCGCTTATTCTTCCGGACCTGTAGGCCAGCCCGAGTGGCCATCTCAAATACCTCCCGCACCCCTTCCTTAGTCTTGGCTGAGCACTCAAGGTAGCCGAAGGCGCTGATCCTGTTTGCCATGTCCCGGCCTTCCTCAGATCGAACCGGCTCCTGATAAGACAAGATACAGGGGCAAGAGATGGGGTAACTGAGCAAAGACTGGGCCTACAGAATTCCTAGGTCCAGCTACCACAGGCAGTTTCCAGGCTGGGGACATAAGACCCAGGTTGCCCTTTCAGAATTCTGTCTGTTCCTCCTCCCACCCAGCTTTACCCCTACAGTACCCATTGCTCCTCTGAACAAGTGCCTACTGCCCAAATGACCTCCACCCTCCCTCCTCTCTAGTCTTCAGCCTTCCTAATGCGACCCTTTAATACAGTGCCTCATGTTGTGGGGATTCCCACACACACTCTATAAAAACCATTTGTGTTGCTACCTCATGACTGTAGTTTTTCTACTGCTATGAATTGTGATGTAAATACCTAATCTGCAGGATCTCCAACATGCAACCCCAAAGGGGTCATGAGCCACAGGATGATAATCGCTGCTCTAGTCCATCCTACATAGCTACCGGAATACTTTCACAAACATACTTCCATCCATCCTTAATTAGCCCCCCCACCCCCCCCCAGATAACCTACCTTCTTTCTTTTTTTTTTTTTTTTTTTTTTCAGAGCTGGGGATCCAACCCAGGGCCTTATGCTTGCTAGGCAGCGCTTTACCACTGAGCTAAATCCCCAGCCCCGTTAACCTAGCTTCTTACCTTCCTCTAAATAAACAGTCCACTGGCTAGAGTCATTTAGCAAGTCTTTGAGCACTCACCCCCCACCCACCCACACACACCCCCTCCCCAGGCACTCTAACTGCACAGCTCCCACCTCCTGTGGGTGATAATGGTTCTTGTCTTAGTAGCCCCGACCATAAAAAAACCAAAGACCCTTGGGCATGTGGTTCCTCTGACACTTCAGTTACTTGAATGCTGTTCCTCCCAACCCTCTTAACAAGACAACGGGAGGTGAACATCATAGTGCCTGGCTATCAGCTGTTTCCATCTCAGCTGGGAAGTTCTTCAGGGAACTTTCACCACCAGCAGCGCTGCCCCACCCACCTGTTTCATTTTGGCCAGCTCTCTCCTGGTATGCTCATCTTGCCTCAGGTCCTTCTTATTCCCCACTAGGATGATGGGCACGTTGGGACAGAAGTGCTTCACCTCCGGGGTCCACTTCTCAGGAATGTTTTCTGCAGAGATATCCCCAAACCGTGTATATGTGCCCACTTAGCCTGGTCTTCCGTAGCAGTCATGGAGTCTACTGGACAGGCAGTACCTCGAATTGCTCAAAGCCCCTTCAGTGGATACCCCACCCCACCCCAAGGGCTACTGTCTCCATAACAAAGGAGTCTTGCAGGACCTACAAGCTCCCAAGACTCCTCCACAGCCTCTGAAGATGGCAAGTACCAAATGCTCTCGGTCCCTCCAAAGCCTTACCCAGGCTGTCAGGACTGTCAATGGAGAAACACATGAGGATGACGTCAGTGTCCGGGTAGGAGAGAGGCCGCAGGCGATCGTAGTCTTCTTGCCCTGCTGTGTCCCACAGAGCCAGCTCCACCTGACACACAGGGCCATTGAGTATCGAGCCTGAGGGCCCCAACCATACCACCTTGAGGCCCTCTGAAGATCTTTTTACCACTCGCTATGTGCTGGGTTGGGTTGACCAGTCACAAAACCAATGATACACTTTTCTAAAATCTAAGATGGCTTTGGTCTTACGCAGTATGAGCTGCCACCGTAAGCGGCCTTTAGTTCTTAAGGCAACCCTTTTCGGGGAGGTCTTGCCCTCGTTCACATTTTGCAGTGGGGAGAGGTTAAGCCCAGAGGCAAAAGGGACTTGGCTCTGATTCCAGAGCCAGTATGTGGTCCAACCAGATAGTACATCCAAGTTTTCTAGGGCTACCGTTGGCCTTCCTACCTTCTGCTGGCTCTAGCAGGGAAATAAAGATGCACGTGGGTGGTAAGAAAGGACATCCAGGGGCCCTATGTGCCTGGGGAGACAGGGTTCCCAGGCAGAAAGGCAAGCGATTCATGGCCTTCACCTGCTTGCCATCCACTTCGATGTCTGCTATGTAGTTCTCAAAGACAGTGGGGACGTAGACCTCCGGAAACTGATCCTTGCTGAAGACGATGAGGAGGCAGGTCTTCCCACAGGCGCCATCACCCACAATCACCAGCTTCTTTCGGATTGCGGCCATGACTGAAACTGTCAGGCAAGAGGTAGTGGGGATTTGAGGAGGGGAAAAGCCAGTAAATCCAAATACACTTCTCTAGCCACCCACCCCTCAAACTGGCCTAAAAACCACAGCAATCCAGCAAAGGAAGGGAAGGGGGGCTTGTCCAGGCATGAACTTGCCAAGAACCAATCCTGCAGGCAGAAGGCCGGACAGTCTTCCTAGATGCATTAGCACTGATCAGGGGTGCAGGACCCAGACCATCTGAGAAGTGCGCAGGTGTGCCCCCTAAAGACCTAGATTTATCTGCCTTGCCTTTCAGTTTTCTTTATTACCAGGATTTTTTTTTTCCATTTTTTTCTTTATTAACTTGAGTATTTCTTATTTACATTTCGGATGTTATTCCCTTTCCCGGTTTCCAGGCCAACATCCCCCTAACCCCTCCACCTCCCCTTCTCTATGGGTGTTCCCCTCCCCATCCTTTCCCCATTACCGCCCTCCCCCCAACAATCACATTCACTCAGGATTCAGTCTTGGCAGGACCAAGGGCTTCCCCTTCCACTGGTGCCCTTACTAGGATATTCATTGCTACCTATGAGGTTGGAGTCCAGGGTCAGTCCATGTATAGTCTTTGGGTAGTGGCTTAGTCCCTGGAAGCTCTGGTTGCTTTATTACCAGGATTTTGACAGTATTAATAATCACTAAATGCAAAGTAGAGTAGATTGTCCCTCAAGAGCAGTCATGCCTTCCTGGTCACTATGGATGTTAGGATAAAGCAAGGAGCCCTTGTAGAGCCCCTAGGTGTTTGTCTCTCCCTGGACACACACACATACTTTGTTAGGAATTTTGAGAAAAATCTTCAGATCTCCAGCTGCCTGTTAGGGAGATGGTGGCCTTCCCACTTGAAAACAAAATAACAAAAGTCTAGGCACATATGTATGTGGCGGTCAAAGAACAACTTTGTAGTCAGTCTACCTTTGCATGGGTTCCGGAATCAAACTCAGGTAATCATGCTTGATTAGCAAGCACCTTTGCCCACTGAGCCTCTCGCAGATCCTTCTCAGGGATCCAGGCCTCCCTACTTTGACATCAGTAGGCAACTGAGGCTCAGTGAGGTTTAGACAAAGTGCAGGGATAACTCTCAAAGCGGGGTTTTGTGATAGCGTCTGCCTTGCCTACACAGGTGAAAACAGAAGCAGAGGGGCTAAGGCAGAGGACAGTGGAAGAGGTGGGCTGGCTTTCCTGACCTACCCCATCCCTTCCCCAACGTCTCAAGTCACACAAAGAAGGCTCAGTCCTGGCAGCTCACGGTCAGGCAGTCTGTGCCCACCCCCTCCTTCCTGGGCCTGGCTGCAACACTCAGTCACTCAGCTCCTGACAGGGGACAATGACCACACTGTGGGGAACCACACAACTATCACAGCGCTGCTGTGACTGAGCTAAACCCACTTGGGAGTCACCTCCACCCACTTTCTGGAACAGCCCCTTCCTCCTAGTGACCAGCTGACCCTTAGGCCCTGCAGACACCTCCCTGTGACTCAAGGTAAGGAGTCAGCTTCTCGAAGTTTATGTGTCCTGTCCTGAACCCCAACACACATGACCAAGGGGAGCTGACCAGGTTAGTGAGGTCCCTAGGCCTACACAGTCTGGGAGGGATAGTGCCAGACAGCTCCAGAGTAGAGCTGAAGAGAAGGCTGTGGGGGAGGGGGCTAGAGCCCGGGCTGGGAGGAGCCTCAAAAGAAAAGACTAGTGAGGATCAGCCTGAGCCTTGACCAGGCGGGGAGCAGTTAAGAAGGGGACAGTAACCTGATCTCGGCCCCAAACTTGGCTTTTCCTTTCAGTCCCCAACCCTGTCTGGCTCCACTGAACTCCTTTACTCCCTACGTGCCACCACCTCAAACCCTGGCCTGTGCCTGCCTCTTAGAAGCAGAGTATTCCAGCCCCAGGCTGGCTCTTCTCAGCATCAAGCCCCAGCGTGGTTCCTCCCTCACACACACACACACACACACACACACACACACACACACACACACACACACACACACAACTGGGATGTGAGGGAAGAGGACATGAGTCTGGAGAATTTATAGGAGTTGGTATGTGCAGCCACACTTCCCCCCCCACCTCAAGGGGTTTCCAAGTACCCCCAAAAGGCTGGGAAGAAGGCATTCACTCTGTTGCATATCTCCTTCAAAAGTGAGATCTGAGAGGTGTACCCAGGTAACCAACCTACAGGATTGCTTCCAACTCACGCACCTACCTAATTCAACCAGTCTGGCTGTATACAGGCTGGCGGAGACAACCCCAACCCAGGGTAGGCAGTGTAGATGGAGCGTGATGACGACAACACTAAACACTAGTCACATCCCCATGCATGTGCCACGGCTGTCCCACAGCAGCGTGGCGACTGGGCATCTGACGGTGGGAGGCAGAGGCCGGAACTTCGTGGCTGGGTTAGAGCCCCCAGCTTAGAAGATTTTGCATCTAGGCTCTGCTTAGGCCAGAAGAATTGGGGACTCAGGCCAAACCAGGACATTAGGCCCAAGGCCAAAATGGCACGGATGGTCTGGCTAACACTCCCTGTGAAAGGCGGCTCCGGAGGAACTGCCCCACTAACCCTAAGAGACAATGAGACATCACACAGGGCCCCGGAGAAGGGTCTGGAACTTTTGGGACCTTCCCTGGGACAAGACATTAGCCCTCCTTAATACTCTCTTGATTTTTCCAGGTGATCCAACAGGCCTTTGTACTCTGCTCCCCTGAAATCTAGGCAAGGAATCACTCTTTGGGCAACACCTTTTCCTTAACTTTAAAGCCGGACATGAAGGGAGATCCGGGCCCCAGCTTTCGGCCCAACCCCCTAACACTCCCAAAAGGGTAGGAGGCAGAGTTGGGGATTGGGGTGTTTTGTTCTTTTTTTTCTCCCCCTTTCACTCTCAGACTCACATACACCACAGAGGAGCAGGATCTTTCCTAGTCTTCTCAACCTCTTAGCTCAGATCAGCTCCAAAACCCGTCTAGGGCGGCGTCCTGACCCGCCAAGCAGTAGCAGCCCCCAATGGTCACATCCCGCCCCTATTCCCGCCATTCCCCATCCCAGGCCAGAACTCCCACCCCTAGCCAGCCTGAGGCCCTGTTCCTTACTCCCCGCCCGGAACTGGAGCTTCTGGGTAGAGTCGCTCAGGGAGATCCAAGTGTGTTCCTGGCCCAGCTAGGGAGGTCCGGAAAGGCAAGACTCAGAAAGGGAAGGGGCTCTGGGCTCTGGTTCGAGAGCTCAGGAGGCGAGAGCGCCTGCCCCGCGGCACAGGACGCTCTCCCATACCCCGCCCGGAACCCCCTCCTGAGCCGTTCCCCGAGCGATCCGGGAAGCAGGAAAGTGCTCTCCTCCGAGGTCAGTTCCCACGACGCCTCGCCACCCACCAGCTGGGGCCCCGTACCTTCTGCTCCGCCGCCTCCAGCTGCGCGGCCGGTGCCGGAGGCTGAGACTGACCCGAGCCCCGCCCCACTCTCCAGCACCGCTCCGGGGCGGGTCCGTCAAGGGGAGGGGGGTCGACGGGGGCGGCCCTTAGCTTGGCCCGCCTCTGCTCTGGGCCCCGGGTGGCCGCAGGTCACCCCGGCTCAGGACCCGGCATGGGGCGTGGGGCTGGAGCTGGAGGGACCATGTCCGGAGATGTTTGGATTGCTGGGTGATGAGAGGGCGGGTGGGATCCCGGAGGACTCGGCCTCTGCCCCACTTCCAACCCGTAGGGGGGCGGACCCGCTTCGGGAAAGTTGAGCGACTCCCAGGGTGGGGTCAGCGAGGGCCACTGCTGCCCTCCCGTGGCCAAGCACGTTCCAGTATCTCCTACCCCCTAGCCGTAACCGAGGGGACGGTTTATGCAGAAGCTGCCCACTCTCTTCTCCAGGAATCACTGCAGTAAATGCAACGTGACGCTATCCGGAGCCTTGGAGGCCTTTTGTGATCTGCAGTCCCCAACTACCATCGCCTTACAAGTCCCTTCCTTCCTTCACCGGGAATTTCCCTACGTCCTGTTAACAGCACACTCCTGGAAGTGCTTCTGTGTCCTCGACTGGAAACTGACCTCATACTCCTATTGTATTGTTGTGTTGTTGATCCCAGTCTGACGTGTTACTTACCTGATCATGTATCTCCTTCCTTATAAAGGGCTAAAGAAGTGGGTGTATAAGGAAGTCTACTCCTAGTGCTGGATACTTTATACACACACAGGTCTCTACTCTGGAATAAGTTCACCAGTTCCCTTTTGCCTGTAAAGAAAGTGAAGCCCAGAGAAGTGGCTTCTCCACGATTTGTGACAGCAAGAATTTATAGTAAGGTGAGCTATGGTGACACACAAGAAGCAAAGGCAGGTGGATCTCTAGGAGTTAGTTGCAGGCCGTCCTGGGCTACATTGAGACCCTGTAGCAAAAACTCTTATCAGTCAGTCAAATTTACAGTCAGGCCTGTGGGACGCCCAGGCATGTGCTGGCTCCATGCTGCCTGCCATGCTCCCGCTCCAACCTGTTCCCTGCACCATCCAACTAACCTCTGCTCATCATAGGTTTCAACAAAGATTTGCCAGAATAAATGCATGTCATACGGAGTCTATTGCAGGTACAGCTGGGTGGGTGGTTCATGCCTGTAATCTCAGCACTCCCGAGGGAGCAGAGTTGCCACAAATTCCAGGCCAACATAGGCTGTGGAGTGAAACTGTCTCAAACCCAGGCAGACACATACCTAAACATTCACTCAGGATTGGAAGCACAGACCATACATACATTTGATAAATCAGATAACTGAGGTGAAGGGCACTTTGGCCACCAGGACTCTGAATTCATTCAGTAAACAGTGGTTGGATGTGAACTGAAAGCTATGTACTAACTAAGCTGGCTATGAAACTCTGCCTTCCGACTTACAGTCTAGCCAGGCAGTGATGGTGCATGCCTTTAGTCCCAGCACTCGGGAGACAGAAGCAAGAGGATAGCTGAGTTTGAAGCCACCCTGGTCTACCGAGCTAGTTTTACGACAGCCCAGACTACACAAAGAAACCCTATCTTGAACAAAACATAAATAAAAGTAAACAAACTCACATCCAAATGAAGAACACAGTTGAACATAGCTAACAGTTCTTGAAGCTTTATTTCATGAACCTTGCCCGCCCTGCCCACTCCATGTTTAGTTCTTACAAGACAGTGTTGTTACCTACACTTTACTGAGATGTGGAAGCTCGGAGGAGTGTTTGGGAGTCAAAACACTCAGACTTAAGAGGCCCTGCTTGGGCTGGAGAGATGGCTCAGCGGTTAAGAGCACTGATTGCTCTTCCAGAGGTCCTGAGTTCAAATCCCAGCAACCACATGGTGGCTCACAACCCTCTGTAATGGGATCTGATGCCCTTTTCTGGTGTATCTAAGACAGCTACAGTGTACTCATATAAAAAAAAAAAATCTTTAAAAAAAAAAAAAAGAAAAAAAAAAAAAAGAGTCCCTGCTCTTGAGGCTGGAGAGATTGCTCATGGTCGTGGTTAAAAGCGCTGCCCTTCCAGAGGGCCTCAGTTCAATTCCCAGCACCCACTTGGAAGCTCACAATTGTCTATAACTCCAATTCCAACACCCTCATACAGACACACATGCAGGCAAAACACCAATGCACAGGAAATTAGAAATAAATTTTAAAAAAAATAGTCCCTGTTCTTCATAGCGACTTCCCATTGGCTCCTCCTATAGACGGTTATAATCCTGGAGGTAAGTAACTTGGCAGCATCCAGGGGCTGTAGGACACTCAGCCCCGGAGAACAAATGAAATAGTCAGGAAAAGGTAGTGCAGGATGTAAAGTAAATTGGAGCTGTGACAAGCCACAGTCTGGAGGCAGGAAGGTGGTAAAGCTAGAGAAAGAAACACTAGCTGGATCACATTATAAAGGTTCTTGGATGCCATGCTCCGGACTTTAACCTTAGTTCTGTTCCAGGCAGGACAATGAATCATGAAGTTAGGAAGTTGGCATAATGAAGAGCTAATGTGGTGATGAGGAAGGCAGACAGAAAGGTAAATATGAAAGATCTTATAAATAAACAGTATAGCCACACATCCCTCAATAAATCGTTGCTAGGGAACTTCACCATTGTGTGAATAGCAATCAGCGTACTTACACAAAGCGAGATGTACAGCCTAGGACACAGCTTGGCAACATTGTATATACTATCCAATAGACAGCTGAGTTCCTGAACTATTTCCTGGACTGCATGACTGAAGTAGCTGAGACTTGGGAAGATACATAAGCCGGGTGTGATCACTAACTGGATTACAACTTCGAGCAGCCATGATGGTGCCCACTGCAAGGATGAAGCAGGAGAATTATTTATGGAGGAAACTGTGAATTCAGTTTAAGGTGTGTGGACTGGAAGCACACACTGGAGGAGATGGCTGGGAGGTAGCTGGCATGTGTGGGCTCAAAGCTCAGCAAAGGTTTGGCCTAGACACCCAGGCTTGACAGACATCCACAGGTGGAAGAAGCCACAGATGGGGGTCACTCGTGGCAAGTATGTGGAGTGGGAAAGGAGGATAGGAGAAGAATCTGGGCAAGCCACATTTTTAGGAATGTTTTGGTGTTTTTTCCAAATGCCCACTTTTCACGTTCTGGTCAAAGCAAATAACAACACACACGCTTGTCCATCTGCTTTATTAGACAGTTGCTGTAATTTTGGAACTAGTGGGCATCCCTGTGTCAAATGGCCACTTGAGAGTCAGGGGCACAACTTCCATGTTTGGGCTGGAGGAGAGTGGTAATGAAGATGCTGGGGTGGTAGTGAGAGGGCTGGGGCTGAGCCCATCAGGAGTAACTGCTTCCTGGCCCTCCCAGGGGGATAACGAAGACCGAGATGTCATCCCCGGAACCCAGCTTGTTGTTTGGGAGACGCCAGCCACGGTCCCGGGGGATTCCCCGGGCCCCCAGGACCAGAGCTTGGGCCAGAGCTGTATACCTGCCAGGAGTACATGTGTATATTCATGTACCAATACGTATACGAGAAGACAGATACACAGGCCCGTACTGGGGCTCCGAGCTTTGTTTCCCTTTGCCCCTTCCTTCACCAGGACTACCCCCTACCTGCTGGGATCATTGGGCTCATAGGTTGACAGCACCCTGTCCACAGTGGCAGCTACCTCAGAGTCATTGGTCACATCCCATAAGCCATCTGTTCCCAGGACCAGCACATCATCTGGACAGTGCTCATACTGTGTCAGATCATACACTCGTACCTGGTAGGCAGAGAAAGAGGACTGAGGTGTTAAGGAGGAAGGGAGGTTGGAGATAAAAGGGCCCTGGGTAAAAGCCAGTTGGAGCCTCCTAAAGGAAAGAAGGAGTGCTCACTTCAGGAAAGCAGGAGAGGAAAGGCTTGATGGGCAGAGTAGAACTGCAGACCTTAAGGTTGTGGTCTCCCAAGCCCCGTGTCACCCCAATGGTAGCCATTACCCGGGCCTGAGAAAATGAGAAAAAAAAAAATGCTGCTATTTAGCTCCTCTCTTAGACTCCCTGAAACCATAGACTCCTCCCACACCTACTGTTTGGTGAAAGCTCCACCTCCCTGGACAAGCTGATATGGGTCTTCCTGCCCTCTCCCACTCTACTCAGGGTTTTACCTTTTTGCCCTCTCCACAGACCAGAGGAAACCTGAGATCCTCCAACTCAATCTTTTTGTAGGCCCTGAGGAGGGAGAGTAGAGGAGGCATCACCCAGGTGGCAAAGCTCCTACCCCCAGGAACCACAACCCCCACACAAACCCTTCCACTCCAGCCTAACCCAGCTCCAGCTTCCACCTTACTGCTGGTGAAGGACTGGTTGCTTTGCCATGGGAACGGCCCCAGCTCTGAGGGAAGTTACCAGCCAGTCATATTCTGGTCCCTGTACAGCATCCTCTGCCCTAGTTCCTTGGGCTGAACTCTTCGGGGAAACTCAAGGTGGGTGAACTCACTGCCCAGCAGTTCTGGTTTCAGAAAGCCCTGAGGTTGGGAAGGGCCGAACAGGAGATAGTCCATTTCGTTTGTATCACACCCTGACACAATATATAGCTGTTAAATTATAACATATCCTTAAAGTTTACTACAGGCCACACACTCCTCTAATATAACATGAATGAACCTGTTCATCCCTCACAAACCACTGAGTAAGGGACTTGTCAGAGGTGTGATTCATCCCCGGGTAAGCCGGATAGAGAGACCACACTGGAGGAAGAACTAAGGTAACACCCTTGCTTTGGGCCTTTGTTATTCTCACCCCCACCTCTGATGATACTTCCTTCCTGGGGCTACAAAGAGAGCCCAGGTTCCTTCCTGCTACATCAGCTCTCCAGCTCACCCAGCACCCCACTGTCCCCACAGCACCTTCCCAGGAAGCTCCCAGTGGGAAGCTCTGAGAGGAAAGACTGGGGATAGGGACTTTAGCCTCTCCTTACAAGCAGCTGAAGACGCTGACGCTCTGTCTCTGGTGTGAACTCCCGGGACATTGGAATGATTTCACCATTCCGGACAATGATGGCCCTGCCCAGAGACAGAAAAGATTTGGACCTGGCTTTCTCGGAGAAATTCATACAGAGTGGAGAATTCCATGCAGGGGGACTAGGCCCTCCCCATAATGAACCTGATGATTCCTTGCCTGGGTCCTCATCTCTCCGTCCCTTGTGGGTATGCCGAGCCTTTCCTTAGATATATCATCTTCTGATCACTCCAGTCTTTAATACTTAGCCCACCACCCCCTCACCCTGCATCCCTCATCCTGGGGACTGTCACCCCTGATACGACCACTCTCAAAGCCCTCTTCCCACTCACCTGCTGTCACCTGCATTAGCCACATACATCTTGCCTAGCAGGTACACCACAACCAGTGCACAGCAGCCCCCTTCCACTAGGTGACTACGCCGCTCCCGAGCCATCTGCTCATCCTGCCAGGTGAGGAAGGGTCAAAGGACACAGAAAAACCTGCAAGTCATGGTCACCTGCCCCACTCCTCACCTCTTCAGGCCGGAGTGGAAGAGAGCCACATTGGGTAACAGGACCAAGTTCTGCTCAGGTTCTCAAAGGCAGTGTGGATTCTGGGGTTCACCCACCCACCTCCACCTCGAAGATGTGCCCAGAGTGCCTACTTAGCACATTTTTGGCACAAGCCGCCCACTCACCATGAGCTGGAAGGCGTTCTCAATGGCCCCTACTACCAGGCTGTCATGGGTCACTTCCTTCTGTGGAGACCAGGACTGAGGGCTAACCAACTGTGAGGGGCTAGAGACTCCTGGGGTTCCTGGAGTGGATGGGAGACAGAGCGGGGGTGGCAAGGGGTCCTGAAGAATTTCTACTAGATCCTTTAGCTGTTCCCGGATGTGGCGATGCAGGAGCCGGGAGGCCATTTCAGCTGCTCCACCACCTGCGTGCCCATCAAACAGGCCCCAGTAGTAGAAGCTGAATCCCTGGTGAAGAAAAAGTTGAAAGTCAATAGGGACGGAGGGTGGAGGGTGACAGGGCGGAACAAGCCTGTGGACAACCATATAAACATCACACGGGAGGTCTGAGTGCGATATTAAGGCAACTTAGATTTACTCATTTATTCATGCACAGCTCACTGTGTCAAGAGAAGAGGAGCCAAGCTCAAAATGTGAAGAATGCAAAGATCAGTACTGATCAGCTAAACCACCCATAAATACACGAGCATCCACATATGATGGAGTAGTGAACCTCCCTACCAGAACTAATGGAATTGAAGCCACTTAAGGCTTCTGTGGCAGAGGGAGAACCCCTACACTTCTCCAATTTAGGACAGATGCCTGAAACCCCTGGGGAGAAGTGTCACCACATCCCTGGAGGTCAGGAAAGGGAATGAAGTATTACCTGGTTATGGCTAGGCTCCCTGGAGACCCCTGTAATGCTCCTCCGGCTTTCCACATACACGACCTCACAGCAAGCCTGGTCCTCATTGTGCCTGCTCTTGCCAGCATTGATGACCCTGCCAGGCCAGAGTGTTCCACACCAGGTTAGACACCAGACTAGGTCCTGGAATAACCCCTACCTTAGACTCTCACACACACACACATCCTCTCCTGCTTGCTGGCCAAGCTGAAAAAGGTCACAGCTGCCTGGGCTCCAAGCCAGAGGGAAGAGGAGAAGGCAGGGCCAGCAAGAAGTACTGTCTGGTGGCAGAATGTACAGCCTCATAGAAAGGCCGGCAGCAGTAACTGCCTGCCTCGGTTCCTCCATCCTTGGCAAAGGAGGCTTTCTGGAAGGTGGTGCTGAGGGTGTGTGACCAGACAGGGTCATTAAGTTTTACTCCCCTGCCACTCAAAATTCTACATTCCCACCTCCAATCTCAACCAGCTCAGACAGTGATTCATGGGCACGTTCACCTTCATGGGCACATTCACCCTCATCCTAAAACGACCTAGCGAAAGTTCCAGTCTTTCTTAGAGTGGGGAAGTGCTCCGGCCCAAATAAGGTCTGTAGACCCATCCGGACTGGGCAGGAACCTCTCAGCTACAAACCCCTCAGTGACCCCACCTCCCTAGTGGCTTAGCTTGGCTTTCCCCAAAGATGATTTTTAAATATACAGGTTCTGAGAGCACGCTGCCTCTTGGGCTGTGCCCTACCAGTACCAATCTGTCTACAGACCCACAACCAAAGGGAACCGTCGCGCTCTACGGGCGGACCCCTCCCCCGCCCGGGAAGCCAGAGGCCTTCTGGTGTCGCGGGCTATTTCTGGGTGTGGAGGGGGAGGGGACCGGTAAGAAGGACAGGGAACTGGGGCGCTGGGGCCAGGAAGCGGGTGAGCGAGTCTTGCCACTCGCGATCTCCCTGGCAAACCTTCTCAAACTTCCCCTCCCTTAGCCTGTGAACAGCGGGCCGTGACTGGGAACCCGCCAACTCATCCTCGGCGGTGTTCCCTGCGCCCTCCCTGGGGAGAGAACTGTCTTGAGCCGGCGAGGGGGAGGATGGGTAAGGTCCTGAAGAAGGTTGTGGAGGTTGCACCCCGTCCGGGGTATGGCTGGGAGGGGTGCAGGTTCCTGGGATGGTTCCCGGAGCGTCGTGCGGCGGGGGACGCATCCCAGCAGCCGGGATGAGTCTCCTGGGAGAATGGAAGTCCTATCCTCGTCTGGGAGCCCCGGGGGCGCTCACTCGGCATAGCCTGTGCTCCAAGGCAGGCGGCGACCGGTGTCCGGAGGGCTTTGCACAGCCCGGCCTACGTGGTCGTCGGCGCGTCGCAGGCCCCCGGGGCTCAGCTGCAGAAAGGTGGGTCGAGAGAAGCTCACTGGAGTCTCCGCGGTCTTCTGGGGCGCGGGGATCTCGTTCCCAGACTTCGTCCCGGGGCTCTTAGGTGTCTCTAGGGCTCCCGGAGGCGGTGAGATAGCTTTGGGCAGATCTGGCGACTTGGAGCGCTGGGAAGAAGTACCACTGGAGCTCACCAGGTGCGCCACGGCCGAGCGCACCCGGTTTAGCATGCTGCCTCCGTGCCCCGCCCTCGGCCGTGGGCCCGCCCCCGGAGAGGCCCCGCCCCAGGGCGCCAGGTGGGCGGTGCCCGCTCTTGGTCCTTGACAAGCTTCCCCAGGCTCTAAGCCACCCGGGAACCGCCCCACCCACTCTTTGCCTCTTCTCCGCATCCCTGCTTTGTCCCGCCAGAGTGTCAGAGGGAAAGGGTCTTTTGTAGGAAGGAAGCGGAACAAATGACGCATTTAAGTCGTGCTGTAGGTTAGACATCCGCTGGATTTAATCCGCTAGAATTTGCCCATTATGACGAGGCAGCCTCCTCGCGCTTGGTTCGGGGAGGGCCAGCCAGCATGGGGAGTAATGGAACTGATGACTTCAGAGCGAAACTTCCTCTTGGGTGTGAAGGACTTGGTGTGACAACACTTCGGGTTAGGGCTACAGAATCGAGAGCAGAGAGAGCTGGTGGGAGTCGCCGTGCTAACTAGGTCCGCAGCCGACTACTAGGCACCTGAAGGCACTATTCTCTCTAAACGCCATCTCCTCGTTCGAGAGAACTGTCATTTCCATCCCACTTTCTCTGAACCGTTCCCCCATATTTAGACTTCTACTGGCCAAGTTAGTAAAGCTAAAGACATAATAAATAAATACTGGAGGACTGGACTCTCTATAAGGCACGTTCTAGTCATTAGGTCACTACACCAATGACGACGCAAGGAGAGCTACACCCATTTTACAGATGAAGTAGGAGTAGACAGTCTCCTGTTTTGTTCTTTTTTTAGATTTATTATATATAAGTACACTGTAGCTGTCTTTAGACACACCAGAAGAGGGCATCTCATCACACATGGTTGTGAGCCACCATGTGGTTGCTGGGATTTGAACTCAGGACCTCTGGGAGAGCAGAGCCACTGAGCCATCTCTCCAGCCCGTCTCCTGTTTTTGTTGTTGTTGTTGTTGTTGTTGTTGTTTTGTTTGTTTGTTTGTTTGTTTCGGAGCTGGGGACCGAACCCAGGGCCTTGCGCTTGCTAGGTAAGCTCTACCACTGAGCTAAATCCCCAACCCCGTCTCCTGTTCTTTTACTAGACTTGCCTAAGATTCACGCAGCCACTGGAGATTCATACCCATGTCAGAACCTGTTAGATACTGGTTTCTCTGGATTAGGAAAAAGGCGCAGAAGGGAGTGGGACTCCTAAATTCCCACCCTCTGAGGTTGCAAGCAGAAAAGGGATGCTGAGCGAGTTCTCGCTACCGCCAGGGGGAGGCAAAGGCCAGGCGAAAAGCTTGTCTGGGTCGCAGGAAAGCCCACTATTTGGACCCAGCACAGATGGGCTGTTTTTCTCTCTTCTCTAGGGAAGGATTGCTGTCCCGAGTCAGAAAGATTTCTGTGCTTATACTTGGGCTCTCTCATCGATCTCCAACACACAGTTTAACAGAAGTCAAGACCCTTCTTTGAGGGAACCAGCAACTCCCTGTTCTTAACTGAGACTCTACATCAAGGCCCTCAGCTGGGTGATTCCTGGTTATATCCTGGGTTAATAACCTGTGCCTGCTTTCTTGGCCATTTCTAAATAAAAATTCCACAGTGGTCATTCAAAGTACACAGACTCGCTGTAACTACGTTGTCTGAGTATGGGGGAGGAGGTGAGGCGGGTGAAGTTCAGGACAGAGAAAAATGAAACCACCAGGGTGGACTGATAAAAATCAGACTCAAAGAGAGCAGTAGAGGCAGCCAGGGACAAAGAACATATATCCTGCCACTATGAGTGTTTTCTTCCTGTCTGATAAATGGCATAGTGTCAGTGGGAAGCCAAAGACCGGAGGAAAAAATAACCTTTCGTTTTATTATTCAGTGCTTCTGGGTCAGTTTACCTGTCACCTTTCCGTGTCACCCAGCTTCTGGGTTCTTCACAGCATCCATGGTGTGACTGCAAAGATGGGCCACAGACCTAGGATCTAGTGACCCCTGGACTCCAGTACCAGTTAATGGACAGCGATCCCAGCTGCTCCCCCGGACTCTGGAACCACTCTGGCTCCTGTCCATAACCAAACTCCAGGGTTCTTATGCTTTGAACCCCTCTCCTATTCTTAGACCGTCAGACCTCTCCAGTCATTCCCACACCTGGTCAAAGGACCTCTCCCTAAGGCTGAGAGGGAAGAGCAAGAGAGAAGGAGGACGGAAAAGCACATTTATGAGATGCGTCCCTGGCTGGAAGCTGAATGACACTCCTCCATTACAAAGAACAGGGAGGGGTTGGGGAGGGGAGAGGAGCAAGGCATTCTCGGAATAAACACAGTGGCATACATCTGTAATCCCAGGAGGCAGAGGTAGAGACAGGATGATCAGAAGTTAGTAACTAGTACTAAGTACTAGCTACATAGTAAATTCCAGGCTAGCCAGGGCCACATAATGAGACTTTATCTTAAAGGGGAAGGGGGAATGGTTTAGTAGGCAAGAGTGCTTACTGTCTGATGACCTGAGCTCAAATCTCAGCACCCTGGAAAGAGAGATCCAGAGAGAGGGAGAGAGAGAAAGGGAGGGAAGATCCCCACCCCTTGTCCTAGGCTATATGCTCAGGACCCGGAACAAGGCTCCTTCTTTGTTTCTCCCACACTATCAAGTCCCCAAAGCTTGCTTACTCTAACAGGAGCAAACACCTCTCCTCTGAAGAGGCAGAGTCACAACGCACTTCTACCCTCAAGCGTTCAATGAATCCAAAACACGAACCTGTCATATTTTTGTAGTTGGGACTGTTGACCCTCTTCCTGATGAAGATACTAGGAACCTCAGATTTTGTTTCCAAGATTGCTGAGAATCATACCCATCACCCACTGGGCCATTCACCAGCTTCTTGAAGCCCTCCAGCCTGGTTCCCCACCCTGGTACTGCCCTTAGTCCTCCCAAGTAGGAGGGCAGCATGTCTATGCTGGAAGTATTTACTAACCCTCCTGGGTGTCAGTCCTCCTGGGTGTCAGTCCTCCTGGGTGTCAGTCCTCCTGGGTGTCAGTCCTCCTGGATGTCAGCCCTCCTGGGTGTCAGCCCTCCTGGATGTCCCCTCCTGGGTGTCAGCCCTCCTGGGTGTCAGTCCTCCTGGGTGTCAGCCCTCCTGGGTGTCAGTCCTCCTGGGTGTCAGCCCTCCTGGGTGTCAGCCCTCCTGGGTGTCAGCCCTCCTGGGTGTCAGCCCTCCTGGGTGTCAGCCCTCCTGGATGTCAGCCCTCCTGGGTGTCAGTCCTCCTGGATGTCAGCCCTCCTGGGTGTCAGCCCTCCTGGGTGTCAGCCCTCCTGGGTGTCAGCCCTCCTGGGTGTCACCCCTCCTGGGTGTCCCCTCCTGGGTGTCAGTCCTCCTGGGTGTCAGTCCTCCTGGGTGTCAGTCCTCCTGGGTGTCAGTCCTCCTGGGTGTCAGTCCTCCTGGGTGTCAATTCGAGCCCCTGTGGTGAAAACAAAACAAAAAACTGTGCAACTTGAGAATCTCCCAATACAGTGGTCACTTCTGGTGCCTGGGAAGCACCTTAAATAACAATTGACTGTACTAACAAAGAACTGGATACACACACACACACAGACACACACACCCACACATAGACACACACACAGACACACACTCACACACACACACACACACACACACACACACCCACCTCCTTTCCTCTTTCTTTCCTTTTAAGATATAGTCTGCCGGGGGCTGGGGATTTAGCTCAGTGGTAGAGCGCCACCTAGGAAGCAAAGGCCCTGGGTTCGGTCCCCAGCTCCGAAAAAAAAGAACCAAAAAAAAAAAAAAAAAAAAAAAAAAAAAAGATATAGTCTGCCTAAGTAGCCCTAGCTGGTTTAGAACCTTGTGTAAACCATATAGACCAAACTTTCGGGCAACTTCCTACCTTCCTATCCCTGACCCCTACTGTGCTTTTCTTTGTTTGGGTTTAGGGGTTGTTTGGGTTGGGTTGGGTTTTATTGTATGTATGTATGTATGTATGTATGTATGTATGTATGTATGTATGTATGTTTTAGATAGGGTCTCACACTTATCTCCTGCCTCGTCTCCCAAGTTCTGGGATTATAGGTGTGAATCACTGTGGTCTGAAGAACTGAATTAAGATTTAATGAGCTCCCATTTAAATAACAGCCTACTGCTGGTCTAGGTGAATACTCCCAGCTCCAACGACCCACCACCACCCGGAATACCACCTTCCTACCTGAACCACTGGACTAGGAGCCACATTCCTGGACGTTTTAGTGATCTGCTCTAATTGATGTGTTTTGCCCAAGGAACTGTCCACGAAAACAGAGTCGGTGGGCTTCTGTTCCTGACTCGCCTTGCGCCACAAGAGGCCGCTGCGGACCAGCTGTGCCTAGGTTCCCTCAGAGCGCCCCCACGCTATCTGATGTCTGGAAGAAGGCGGCGGTGCCCGCAAGGGCTGGAGCCGCAGGAACGACTCCCAGTGTAGCGACTGCGCGCTCCACAAACTGCAGACGAAAAGCTCGGGAGGACCCAGCCTGGCACCGCAGAACTGCTGGTTTCTAGCCCAGAACATCCAGGTGCTCCAAGTCGGGGACTCCAGCTTAGCCAGAGCCCCTGCTCTCCTTGGGCGCAACAACTCAGTGACGATCTATCGCAGGAAGAGCTCGAAACCAGACAACATGTAAGCTGGCCACTCCCGCGGAGATCCCGCTTTTGGGAGTCTAGATGCCAAGCTCAGAAGCAGCGAGGACCTCAGGCCAGACGGTTGAAGCAGGGCCACTGATGTGGAGCAGGTGGGTACCAGGAGTAAGAATAGATGCTGGAGGGGAACAGAAGTAAGCACAAACAAGATCAAAGGTTCTTGTTGACCTGAATTGAGGACTGGGGAAACAGCCCAAGGAAACTGATGGATGCGGCCGAACATATCCCAGAAACTTCCTTCTCTTGTATTTTTAGAATGAATGGAATGTCAGAGATCCCAAGTCTCCCATCTTCCCCAGGTTCTTTGAGCATTGGCGTATCTAGGAGAAATGCGTGAGTTGGATCAGATACTATTAGAACTCAACCAGAAATAGGATAGAGAAGGACAAGTAACATTTGCGATGGCCAAAATAAGGGCTCCTGACACAGCCTTGGAAAGGAGACCCATGGGAAAGGAAGCACATCTAGAAGGTTGGGGACACACCCTTACCCAGGGGTAGGCACCACCCCTCTACCCCCACCTGCATTCCCCTCTCTACCTCCCCGCCTGAGATCACCGGCTTGTGTGTTTCAGTTTTACTTCTCGCTGGAGAGTGAATGAGGAAAGGACTTTGACAGAGAATGGAGAAGCTCTTGTGGGCTGTGCAGGGAAGCAGAGACCTGTTGCACTGCTAGGCTAGCGTTCTGGAGTAGAACTGAGGGACAGCAGCAGAATTAAGCCAGTTGCAGAAGAGTCCAGGAAGCAAGGCTCAGGATGGGTTGGTGAGAGTTGGAGACAGAGAGAACTTGGAGACCTGAGAATTCTTCCCCAGGGGGCTCTTCTGGGACTAAGCTGGCAGATTCTGTACTCTCCCTGACCTAGCTCTGTCCCAGACCAGAAAGATGACTGCACTGATTCTTAGACCCTCCCGCCCCTGCTTCACCCCTGGAAAAAGAAAGCCCAGCTACTCGTCTCACCATCACTGCCCCCACAGGTCTCTATAGTCTCGGGGAGGAGGGAGAGATCCCCAGAGCAGCAATGACTGCCTTTGCCACAGGAACAGGCTAAGTTGGAGTCCTTTACTGCTCAGCCCATTGCCCTACTCTCTTCCAAGCTTTCTCTTAGCTCCTCCAGGGGTCTGGCCTCTCTGTATTCTGAACAACCTCCACATTGCTCCCTATCCAGATGGAATGAGACCAGCCCATGAAGAGACAGAGGCCTAAAGACCCCAGGAACAGTAAGTGGGACGTTCGGAGATGGGAATCGAGGGGATAGACAGCCCCTCCAAGGGAGCAGATGTAGCCTTCTCTTTGTCCCCTGATATTCCTAGAACTGTGCTTTCAATTTCTGGGGACAGTGACCAGGCTAACCCTTGACCTCCGGGACCTGTGGCTTCCTGGGGCTCTTCCTGTCCCCTTCTGTGGCTAGTTTCCCTCAGCTTCTTTGTGCTTCTACTTTTCTGATTTCCCTCTGGTTCTTACCCACCCTCTGGTACAGATGTTGGAGGCCTTGTTTGGTTCATAGAAGAAAGGAGGAAGAGAACATGTGGGCCTACGGCAGGCTTCTGGGTCCTGTCCCATGACAGTCAACCTTGGGCAAGACCTTCAATGTCCAATCAAGGGGAAGGGGGTGTTCTTCCATTTATTTATTTATTTATTTATTTATTTATTTATTTATTTATTTATTATTTTCATGTGTGTGCATGATGTGGTGTGTATGCATCCATATGAAAGCCAGAGAAGGCTTATTTAATAGAGACGTCCTGCTCTGTCACTTGCCACCCTACTCCGTTCAGTCAGGGTCTTTCACTGAATCTAGCTCTGGGCTGTCCAGCAGTCCAGCCATCTTTTTTCATCGTTTTTCATATCTGTGTTGGTGTTCTCATGCTTGTTCAAAGTCCTCTTACTCACTGAGCTGTCCCCCTCAGCTCTGTGTTTTGTGTTTGTTTGTTTGAGACAGGATCTTCCTATGTAGCCCAGGCTAGACTTGGAACTCACTATGTAGATCAGGCTGGCCTCAAACTTCCACGATCGATGTGCTGTTGCTTCTGAAGTGCCAAGATTATATATTTGCCATGACAACAAGCCTTCATTCCTTTCTTTTAAAGATGCTAATTGTGTTTCAGATTGAATTGTACTGCTAATACAGTCCCATAATTTGAAACTCAAACATGTAAAAAGAAAGAAATTGGCAGGGGGTAGGGGGGGATAATTCATCTTCCTACTTACAGCTTCTAGTCAAGCAAAGATTTCCTTTCTCAATGGCAAACAGAGCTGGTGTATACTTATTAAGCAACACACACACCCTCTCCCTATACACACAGCGTATTCACTGTGTACGAACCATGCCCTCCACACACACTTGTTGCTTTTTTCCCTCTTGTAAGACTGGTTTCTCAGAAGAGTCTACTGCATACATCATTACAAAGTTCCTCGATGGCTTTGGTTTTCTGTGTTCTGTTCTGTCCTGTGTTCGCAGCCATCTGGGGGAACTGCCTTTTCAGATTCTCCACAGTGTACTCCTCCCTCTACTGATGGCTTGTTGTATCTAGACTTTTGGAACTTTATTTGTAAAATGGATAATAGCAAGAGCACCGGGATATCACCAAGAGCACACAAGTGAAGTGCTTGGGTCGAGAGCTTAAAAACTAGGAGCCAGTGTCATTGTCCAATTCAGGGCACAGCCCTTTCATTTACTCTGCCAGATCTCTTAAACGTCTCCTCCACAGGCTCCCCCTTCCTGTTCCTTGATCCTTCGCTATCAGTGATCATATCCTACAGTGACATTGTGCCTGACCACAGCTGCCTGGAGACAAGGTATGCATCCTGTTAACCTCGGGCCTCTAGAGCCTGGCATAGAGAAGGAGCTGAGTGCAGGGGGAGCATCTGTTTTGGGCTAAGTGGGGTATGTACTTCTCTCCACAGAATGACTGAGAGGTCCACCAGCAACTGGAGCCCAGGCAGCTGGGTGCTAGCACTGTGCCTAGCCTGGCTGTGGACACGTCTGGCCTCTGCTTCCTTGCAGCCTCCAACATCCACAGGTTTGGAGAAGGTGGTGAGATGAGGGAAGGGGTTTTATAGAATGTCTGGAGAGCTAGAAGGCACTCGAGCCCTTCCCACAAAGCAGGTAGATCTCTGGGGCAGAGTAAAACCTGCAGGTGTGGCTCCTGGAATCATTCCCCAGGACACCGTCCTCTTCCATCACCCAGTCTAGAAGGCCTGGGAGGACCCCTTGGTACCATCTCTTCCAGGGGAAGGTGTTCTGCAGTGAGGCTCTCGGGTGGAGGCTTAAGTCTAGTCTCCTGGCCTAATTCTGGGGTTTTCCTTCTGGGATGGCTAAAGCCTCTGTAAGCGGATGATCCTCCCCCACGCATTGTAAGCTCTGGGGCCCTTGCCCTCACCCTGAGAAAGTGGAAGGTGGGGGCTGGTGTGGAACTCCAGCTTTCAAAGAGTCATGAACATAGCCTCAGGGGGGCGGGGCGGGTAACAGGAAAGTTTCGTGTTTCTCTCTCTCTCTCTCTCTCTCTCTCTCTCTCTCTCTCTCTCTCTCTCTCTCTCTCTGTGTGTGTGTGTGTGTGTGTGTGTGTGTGTGTGTGTGTGTGTGTGTGATTTGAGGTATGATCTCAGTCTTCACCTCACCTCTATACCAGAGAACACTACCACTGAGTTGCAGTCCCAGCACTGCATAGCTCTTGAATGACTTTTCCGTGAGCACGGAGGGAGTTGAGGGCCTGCAGCAGGGTAGGAGGGAGGGAGGAGGGCAGGGCTGGGGGCCTGGGGCTCCTGATCCTTTAACTGTTGGCCCTTTCAGTCCTAGTGAAGCAGGGCACCTGTGAGGTGATTGCCGCACATCGCTGCTGTAACCGCAACCGCATCGAGGAGCGCTCCCAGACGGTCAAATGCTCTTGCCTTTCTGGCCAGGTGGCTGGCACGACAAGAGCAAAGCCCTCCTGTGTGGATGGTGAGTGAGAGGCCAGGCCCTGGGCAGCCTGGGCAGAGCAGAGATAAGAGAGTCCATTTAGGCCTTGCCATCTGCTGAGGATCCAGTTTCAGAGCCGTCTTAAGGCTTACCTTATCTGTCTCAAGTGATGGAGTCATCTTGGAGGAGAGGGCAGACATGGCCCAGCCTGTGACACAGAGGAAGAAAGCTCTTGTTACAGGCCACATACATACCTGCCACCTGGCCCATCCCCTCAGACCAGCTCTTCAGGCCCCACACTCCTCTTCCACAAGTCTGTTATTACCAACCTGCTCCGTGTGGAACATGTGGTCCCTGACACCGCACACCCACTTTCCTTGCTTTCTGTGCACACTTGTGTTGTCGCGCTCTGGTGGCATCCAGATCCTCGCCACAGCCGTGCTCAGTAGCTCACACAGCAGCTTGTGCACGCCTGGATGTGACTTGAGGACTAGCTCAAATACACTAAGGAGGGCACTTAGGATGCTACCTCGGTGCTAATGACAGCTGCCCCAGAGCCAGTTTCTTCTGCCACCTAGCTTGATGCCCTCCTCCCACTTTGATGAAGTTGACTGGGATAGACCCCAGTCCTCAGCCTAAGTACAGTGCTGCCTCCTGGTCTGCCCAGAGTAGGGGGAGGACAAGGGGAAGGTGGCCATCAAAGCCTGCGGCACGGGGAACCTCATTCACAGGCCAGTGCTGTGCTCCCAGAACTTAGAGCCACACCTGCCTCCTGCCCCACAGCCTCCATTGTCCTGCAGAAGTGGTGGTGTCAGATGGAGCCCTGCTTGCCGGGGGAGGAGTGTAAGGTGCTCCCGGACCTGTCAGGGTGGAGCTGCAGCCGCGGACACAAGGTCAAAACCACCAAGGTATTGAGATGGACGGCTCATCCTCCCGTCCTGTTCCCCCTTCACCTGGGGTAGCAGAGGGGCCGAGCCCTGGAGGGCCAGGACTGCAGTGTCATAAGTTGGGCACTTGAATCATGAGGACACATTCCAGACAGTCTCCTAGGTACTGCTACTGATGAAGGTATGGCTGCCTTGGCTTTCTCCTGTTTGCTTCCCATGGGTTTACCCCTAGAAAATACCAGGTCTTTTAAAACAAAATGGAACAGGGCACAGAGGCACGCATCTGTAATCCCAGCACTCAGGAGCAAGATCGGGAGTTCAAGGCTAGCCTGGGCTACATGATACCTGAATCAAAAACAAACGAAGGGGGAATGTAGAGACTGAGGAAATTACCTAGGCTATCCAGGGAGGAATTTATCCTTCTATCTGAATTACAGAAACTGTAAGCCCTCTGCCTGCCACCTCACCACAGACTCTCCCCTGTCACCTACACTCCTCCTACCCACTCCCCTCCCCACCCACCCCTACTCTCTGCACTTCCTGACTGCCCTCCTCTAGTCAGATTGCTGTGTCCTCAGTGACAGCACCTAAGAAGATTATCATCACAGCTTGCTGCCTGCCCCACAAAACAAGGGGTAATTAAAATTTTATCAAACTCTTTAGCAGTTCCATGCGCAGTGGCTAATTAGTTGCATGCCATTGCCCTCGTCATCTGTGAGAGTGAGTGACATTTCCCTGCAAGCCAAGGCAGTGTCCCTGCCCCCCCCAGCTCCACCATGCACAGCAAGCAGGCTAACAGACAGACGCAAAACCACTTCTAGGGTTCTGAGGAACGTGGAGGTTTTCATAGACCATATAACACCAGGGAGCTACAGTAGGAAAAGGCTTGGGGGCTGGAGAGGTAGCTCAGTGGTTAGGAGCACTTTTTGCTTTTGCAGAAGACCCAGGTTCAATTTGCAGCACCTGCATGGCAGCCCAGTACTGCCTATAACACGGTCCTAAAGGGTCCAATACACTCTATGGTCTCCTTGGGCATCAGACACACATGTCCATGTAGACACAATAGTCGTACACATAAAACTTAAGCGGGGGGCGGGGGGAGCAGTTGGCTTACTAAAAGTCAGGGCAGCCTGTTTGTAGGCAGCAGAGGAGGACAGCCATTCTGAGAATGTTTATCAAGACTTGTAAAGTGAGACCTATCACAGAGTCAGGGACATTGGCCATACCGTTACAGGCCCAAAAGGCAGATCACTGCCTTTGCAATTTGCGTAGTGACTCAGAAGCCAATGGCAGTGAGGCTTGGCTGACTGGCGTCAGCATGGACCACCAGGCCACAGCTCTGGTGGCTTTAGGAGAGTGGCAGCAGCGACCTCTAGGTGACTTGCCTGTGCTGGGGCTCTCTGGCACGCTACAATGGCTGGTTTCCTAGTGCTTTCTCAAACCTTCTTCTACCTGGTCACTTGCTTTCCAGGTCACACGGTAACTCTCGGAGGTCAAGGCTGAGGCCTTGACTCAGCTTGGGACTGAAGAATGGCCTCCGGTCACCAGACAGCAGATAGGAGGACTCACTCACCCGGACACGTGTCCTTGTCAAATGTAACATAAATCTGTCAGGGCCCTGTTAATCACACTGTTCAGCAGAAATGCTTGGATCTTCAGCCACACAATTGAGAGACCTGTCCTCTCCTATGAACAAAGACCAACACACACACCTACCCTTAAGGAAAACCTTGTCAAGTTAGGGAGTGGATGACAGACACTTTAAAGTGTCTGGTGCCATGGCTCCTGAGTCACTTGCAGTGGGTACAGTGGGGGTGGGGTGGGTGGATGAAATTCTCACAGATCTTCAGCCGTCCCCCGATCGCTGGACACAAAGTCATGAGGTCACACCAGTATCTTCCCATCCTGGCCTTCCCAGCAAACCTGCACCCCAGCCAGATGCTAAGATGTGAGAGGAAAACACTGTCTCCTGATGCCGAGCCCATGGGATCTCTTTTGGACAGTGACAGAAAGTAGAGGTGAGGAGCTCTTCAGCTCAGCTCTGCCGAGGCACGGTGGCACTCTCGGCCTTTGCTGTCTATGGGATGGACAGGTCTTCAGTCAGAGTCAACCCCTACCTGAACTTCAGGCGCTTGGTTGCCTGTTTTAATGGATAAGAAAACCTAGACACAGAGGGATGAGATGGCTTGCCCAAGATCTCACAGCTTGGACTTCCAAAACACGGCTGTTGAGATTCCAGCCCAGGCCTTCCATGGACATTTTATCTAAACAGTGAGACCAGCAAACACTGTCTGGATAGCAGCAATGTGATCTTTGGGAGATGGGACTTTGACCACTTCAGTCCCCCAAATCCAAACAGGCACCATGACAGCCCAGAGGGAACTCAGCCCAGTGGCAGCTGAAGCACTGTGAGCAGGTGCCCACCTCTGGCTGTTGGCCTCCCGGAGCTTCAGCCATCCCTACACAGGTACCTGTCAGAGGGCAGAGGGGCAGTCCAGAGGACAGCCCAGCCTCGAAGGGCTCCACAATCGGGCTGGCCTCCTGATGGCTTGGGAGTGGCGTGCTGGCTTGCTCTTATTCCCAAGGCCTCGAGAAGTGGTATATGTTAGAGACCAGCCTGGATGATGGTCCCCGAGAAGGCAAATCAGTGAGAGTTTGCACTGAGTCTCGGTGCCCCATCTCTGCCTGTTTCTCTAGGCATTTGCTAAGACTCTGATGTCACCCCACCTCAGGGCATGCTTTTGGTTTTGTTAAATGAGACGACAGTGATGTTATCTTTCGAAGTCAGGCCTCTGTCAGTCTGCTTGTAGCAAGGCCACAGGCCAGGGTCACCATGGAGAGGTCCATGGCTGTCATGGGCTCCTTCACAGTGAAGAGTGGAGGCCGGAGGATATGTTACGTCTCCATAACATATTCTTTGTTGTGTTCTTTTGTTTCATTTTGTTTTTAAAAACATTACAGAATTGTCAATGCCATCTTTAGCTCTAGGGGTGGAGGGAACACATTGTGGCCCATTTCAGGTGTTTGTCACCCTTCCCAGGGGACATTGAAGGCCTGGGATGGCCTCCCAGCCTCCTGGCTCACCCCTCTGTACCAAGGAAACCTGAGCGCAGGGCTGGGCCTGGGTTTGTTCTCCTCCTAATGCTCAGAGAGAGATGGGTGAGTGAATTATTTAGGTTACAGCTTCAGCAGAGCCAGACAATGAAAAAGTGTGCTTTCCTGGAGGCCCGAAGGTAGGCTCTGTAGGTGACAGAGAGCTCAGTGGCAGAACACTGAAGGAAAGGTGGACTCTCCATTCACTGCCTTCTGGGCTGTCACCCCAGTGTCAGCACCCCTGCTCCACCCTGGCTTGCTGTCCACATGAACTGGGTTAGAATGGAGAGTATGGAGATGGGGCTCTCCTGTGAGCTGCCAGCCTCCTCCAGCCCCACCTGCCTCAGTGTCCTGATTCTGTACCTTCCCTGACCCGCAGTCTCCCTCCCTCCCCCCAGCCATGCATTCACTGGGTGAACTCTGAACCGAGGGGGCATGTGTACATTGCCAGGAAAGTACCACGTAAAAAGCTCTGGCAAGGGGGCTGGGGATTTAGCTCAGTGGTAGAGCGCTTGCCTAGGAAGCGCAAGGCCCTGGGTTCAGTCCCCAGCTCCGGAAAAAAAAAAAAAAAAAAAAAAAAAGCTCTGGCAAAGAAGAGAAAAGCTCCAGACCCCCCTGCCCCCAACTCAGCTCCCCAAAATTCTGTATCCAACGGAGTCCAAACTTGTGTAGGTTTTGTAACTATGCAAAGAACATTCTAGAAATAAATGGAGTTTTTTTTTTTTTGAGCACAGGGGTTCCTGTAGTTGTCTGTCTTCCTTCTCCCTCCTTGGCGAGAGCATCTCAGATCCTCTGATGTCTGCTGGGACCGCAGCCCTTCAGCCATGCAGACCTTAGGAAAGCTGGCAACTATTAAATCGCATGACTGATTTCTGCCGACCTCCTGACACTATCACTGGAGTCTGTGAGTGACGTCCTGATTAAGAACCCAAGCTCCTTAAAACCAGAGTTATAGTTGCGAAGGGGTTTAGAAGCCAGTTAGCCAAACTCTCTGATTTGCCAGCCTAGGAGAGGGTAGCTCAGAAAGGTTAAGTAATTTGCCCAAAGTTGCACAGCCTGTTGGTGGCATGTCCTTGCTCAGTGACGCAGCACACAGTTCCTTCCACTATTGTCCATCCCTTCCTACTCCAGAGCAGATGAGAACTTGGAAGGGGAACAGGGTTTTTAACCATGACTGTGAGTCTCATTCTAGAATCTCCCAACACTGTGAGAGCAAGGGGCAGAGGGAAGAAAAACAGGAAACACACAGTGGTCACAGACACGTAGGAAGGAAGAGGGGAGGGGTGGACATCACCACTTCAGAATGTCAAACCACACAGCAAAACCGAACAAGGCTGATGCCTCATGAAGGAGAACTGGTGTCTGTCCTCTCTGGAGGAGGTGACACAGCTTTGCCAGTCCGTGGCAAACCGGCATGGTGGTTCATGCCCATAGCCGAGGTACTCAGGAAGCAAGCAGGAGGATGGCCAGATGGAGGCCAGTCTCGACCTAACAGAGACCCTGTCAAAAGAGGAAAAATAACAACAACAACAACAACAGAAAAGAATTTGAAACCTTGAGGAACCTTGAAGCTGCCTTGATAACCCCAGGTTCTTTATGTCCTATGGGGGGGGGGATTGCAAACTAAAGCACATGGGGTTTTTGTTTGTTTGTTTTTTGTTGTTGTTTTTGGTTTTTTTTTTTTTAAATAAAGTTTTATTGAAACATGTGTGCTTACTATTTTTTGCCTATGACCATTTTTGTGCTATGACAGCATATTTGAGTCATTGTGAAGAGACCACATGACTCTCAAAATCTAAGTAAGTCACTGGAAAACTTTAGCCAGTCTTTGAGTCAGTATTTTGCTGTGGCCTTCTGAACGTGAATACTCCCAATCTGTAAAATGGTGGCTCCATTGGATTCCAGCATTTGGGGAGGTTTTTGTTTTTTGTTTTTTGTTTTGTTGCTTTGTTTTTTTCCCTTTGATCCTGAACCTGTGTGACCTTAAATCCTTTCCGTGGCCTCTTGTGATGTCTAACAACAACAACAACAAACATGGACTCGACGTCTAAGACGGAGCCGCGAGGAAGATGCAGAACTGATGGACACTTCTCAGGTACTTCATAGCCCACATCGATTCGGTTGCTCTTCTCCCAGTTCGTGCAACTGCTATTTTTGAACTTCAGGAGGACAACTGCGAGTGCACCCTCATGTAAAGATGGGACCGTGCATGCGTGTGAGTGGCTGGCGTTTCTACAGCAGTGGGTTTTAGCATCGCCATGTTCTCAAGCAAGGATGATTCTCAGAACACACAGAACCAGTTCAATGACAACACTAAGGAGGCAGAGGGCTGGACCAGGGTGCGCTGGCTGCTCACAGCCCAGGACAGTGGACATCCCCCTCTACCTGTGTGGCTGAGGTGGGGCGGGTTCCTTTTTATCTCTCAGTGTGAGTAGCTAAGCTGGCCCTTGATGTCCTTGGGGTGTGAGTGTGGGGTGGGCACAGGCCCAGCAGCTGCTGGACTCAGATGGCTGTAAATGTATTTGGAGTAGATGTATGGCTGAGCTTGCAGAGAAGCAGAGAACAACGTTTCAAACCACTCTCCAGGGCATAGATTCCCTTTATCCTCTTCTATGCCCACAAAGCCATTATCATCAAGGTTGTTCTTGTCCGACGTGACACGCCCCACAGTGCCCCAGCCCAGCACCCCAGTCCTTCCTAAGCACGGCCTGGAAGACAGCACAGCTCTGATTCGCTCAAGTGTTGTTTGTTTGTTTCCAAGACAGGGTTTCTCCGTGTAGCCCTGGCTGTCCTGGAACTCACTGTATAGACCAGGCTGGCCTCACACCCAAAGATCTGCCTGCCTCTGCTTCTTGAATGCTGGATTAAACGCGTGTGCCACCGCAGCCCAGCTTGATTCTGTTTGGTTTTTGCTAACATTTTGTTTTTCTCTTTGCAATGTTTCCAAGACAAGGTTTCTCTGTCCAGCTCTGGCTGTACTAGACTTGCTTTGTAGACCAGGCTGGCTTCGAACTCACAGAGATCTGCCTGCCTCTGCCTCCCAGGTGCTGGGATTAATTTTTACTTTTTAAAGACTGGATCTTACTATGTAGCCTGGGTTGACCTTAAACTCATGGCAATCCTCCTGCTTCAGAAACTCCAGGTCAGTCTCCAGATGTGGAGGACATAAACTTCCATCAGCTTCCTTCCATAACCCTGACCTCTGGCAGGTGTATCTGAGTTCAGGAGTTTGAGATGTAGCTTTTTCTGACCCTCTGCCTCCCCTAAGTCAGACCCTTACCCTCCCGATTTCTTCATTAATTGTTGCTATAGGTTCCAGAGAGAGGCTCAGTGGTTAAGGTCACTGGCTGTGCTTCCAGAGGACCCAAGTTCGATTGCCACTGCCCACAAGGTGGCTCATAACCAGTAACTCCAGTTCCAAGGGATGGGATCTAACACCCTCTTCTGGCCTTTACAGGCACTGCATACAAACACACAATGCACACACATGGTCAAACAAAACATACATACAAAAAAAAAAATAGTAACACATGGTGCTGTGATCCGTTCCTTTCAAGACTCATGTTGAAAATTGATTGCTATTTATGGCGGTGTTGGGAAGTGGGCCTTTGAAAGGTGATTAGCTCACCTTTGAAAGGGGATTAACACCTTCTTCTGGGCATGGCTTTCAGGTGGCCGGCCATCTTATCGATGCCCCTCCTGAGGCTCTCACCGGAGGTTGGGAAGATTCAGGCTCAGTGCTCTTGGACTTTCCAGCTCCCAGAGCAATGGCATCTATGCCTGCAGCTACTGACCTAGCAAATGCTTGTTGCTTTGTCTTGCTGTTTGAAATAGAGTCTCTCTATGTAGCCTAGGTTGGCCTGGAACTCACTGCATAGCCCAGGTTGGCTTCGAACTTTTAGCAATCCTGCTGCCCCTGTTTTCAAAGGGGTGGGGTTACAGCATGCATCATATCTGACTTCTAATGTTAATTCTTGATACCTGTTAGGAAAGATTACCAGAAATAGCTTGCTTGCTGGTAAGCCCCCCCCCACACACACACCATTCCCACTCCTCACTCCCTACTCCCCACCCCCTACCAACACCACCAACTCCACCCCTAAAGGCATTGCCTTCAATACAGGTCAGGCCATCCTTTTAAATGGACCAGGCAAATAGGATGTAGCAAGTATTCTACACACCTGGGCAGCACACAGGCATCCAGATAGTGGTAAATAAGTTCTGTAGAAATTTAGGAGCTTCTCACCCTGAAAGACTTGGTGGAGAAGGTGGGGTTGCCCAGTTGTCCAGGGTACATTCAAATATCACTCTAAGGTAGAAAACAATTTGTGGCCTGTGGCTTCTTCTACAAATAAGAATGAAAAGAATGAAGTGTTGCTTTCTGGTATTTGGGGGGAGGTGACTCATTGAGACAGGGTCTCCTATATAGCACCCCTCCCCCAGCACCCCCCCCACATACACACACCGACACTGGCCTTGAATTTTGGGAAATTCTCTTGCCTCTCCTCTAAGTGCTGGGATTGTGAGTGTGTGTGTAAGCGATGGTATAGTGAAACTTCCAAAGTAGACCACTCTGTGGGTGGGAAGAAAGGTTTATTCAAACTTCTTTTTTTTTTTTTTTTTTGGTTCTTTTTTTTCGGAGCTGGGGGCCGAACCCAGGGCCTTGCGCTTCCTAGGCAAGAGCTCTACCACTGAGCTAAATCCCCAACCCCTATTCAAACTTCTAAGGCCAATGAGGGGGCAGTTTTATAGAGACAGGGGCTGAGGCAGGAGGAAGCCTGTAAGCTACAACAGCCTGGAAGTTAGAGTGGAGAGGAGGGGTCAGAAACTCAGGACTTCAACAAGCCTTGTAAACATATGTTAACAGGAGGCTAGATGCCCCATTGCTATCAGCAGTCCTCTAGAGGGACAGACAAGGAAAACAATGGCTCTTCCTGGCAAACAGAGACCCACACATTTGCTATGTTTCTGAAGGATGCTGATTTTCGGCTTCTGTTTATCTGCTAGTCATCCTGGGTATCGTGTCAGAGCCCATCCTGAGCTGAGCCCATTCTTTAATATGATATTGTCAGTGGCACTGTCATCTTGGGGGCTCACTTCGGACCTAACAGTGTGCACCACCATGCCTGACACCACTTTGGATTTTGAAAGTAGTGTAGACCCTTTGTTTTTTTCAAGGCAGGGTTTTTCTGTGTAGTCCTGGCTATTCTGGAACTCATTCTATAGCCCAGGCTCATCTCAAACTCACAGAAATCTACCTGCCTCTTTCTGCCTCTTCCTCTGCCTCTGTCTACCTCCACCTTGTGGTAAAACTTTTTTTTTTTTAAGTAAAAAAATATAACAATAATAGTCCTGATCTAATCCTGATCTAGTTTCTGGATGGTCTGGATAGTTTGATACTTTAGGTATTTCTGGAAGGAGAATAGCTGTCTCATTGCTGTCTCATCCGTCAGGAGAAGCTATAAAGGATAATAACAAAGGAAACCTCCAGGATGTAAAGTTGAATGAGACATAGCATTGCTAATTTTGCCTAAGAGAGGCCAGCGGTGTCTGCACATGCTTCATTTGGTTGTGCTTGTTAGTTTATTCATTTGCATGTGGTATGCATGCATGTGCAGGCCAGAGGTTGACGGCAAGCATTTTTTTTTTTTTTTTTTAGTGTAAAAGCATTTATTACTAGGAACAAAAAGGACACAGCACAAATAACAGTGGAAGGGTCAGATTAACTCCTGCAGATTAGCAATGTGGTAAGCAAAGAAGGTAAATTTGGAACTGCAAAGATTTCATCGATTTTAAAAAGTGATCTCTCGGGTTGGGGATTTAGCTCAGAGGTAGAGCGCCTAGCAAGCTCAAGGCCCTGAGTTCAGTCCCCAGCTCCCAAAAAAGAAAAAAAAAAAAAAAAAAAAAAAAAAGTGATCTCTCATGGGCTGGAGAGATGGCTCAGTGGTTAAGAGCACTGACTGTTCTTCTAGAGGTCCTGAGTTCAAATCCCAGCAACCACATGGTAGCTCACAACCATCTATAATGAGATCTGATGCCCTCTTCTGGTGTGTCTGAAGACAGCTACAGTGTGTTTATATATAATAAATAAAATAAATCTTTTTTTAAAAAGTGGTCTCAGGGGGTTGGGGATTTAGCTCAGTGGTAGAGCACTTGCCTAGCAAGCGCAAGGCCCTGGGTTCGGTCCCCAGCTCTGAAAAAAAGAAAAAAAAAAAGTGGTCTCAGGAGAGGAGGGAGGGGGATGGGGGAGGAGATAAATGTGCTCTCTTGTGGTGAAATGAATGTTAGTTAATCTGCTCCAACAGCACTGAAGGGATCAACCATTCCATTTCAAGTGCCACTGATACTGCTCAGATGACAGCAAGTGTCTTACTCTGCTGATCTCCACTTCTTTTGTTTGTTTGAGGCAGGGTCTCTCTCTCTCTCTCTCTCTCTCTCTCTCTCTCTCTCTCTCTCTCTCTCTCTCCTCTCTTTTTCACTGAACCCAGGGCTTTAAACTGTCCAGACTGCCTTGCCTTTGAGTCTCTAGGATCTTGTCCCTGTCTCCCAGTGGGGAATTACAAGAGTGGAGCGCTACCATGCCCACTTTGTTTGTTTGTTTGTTTGTTTGTTTGTTTTTTCCCTATATTTGTGCTGAGATTGTGAACTCCGGCCTTCCTGCTTGCACAGCAAGCATTTTACCACCGAGTCACCTCCCCAACTCCCCTTAAGTATCTATATGTATGTTTTTTTTTTTTTTTTTTTTTTTCCGAGCTGGGGAAAAAAGGCAAGCGCTCTACCACTGAGCTAAATCCCCAACCCATTATATGTATGTTTTTAAAAAATATTTTTATTGTTTTCTTTGTGTGTGTGTGTGTGTGTGTGTGTGTGTGTGTGTGTGTGTGTGTGTGTGTACATATAAGGAGGCCAGAGACATCAGATCTCCCAGGAGCTCAAGATACAGGCAGTTGTGAGCCACCCAATGTGAGTAGTGAGAACCAAAGGCTGGTCCTTTTGAAGAGCAGCACCAGTACAAACCTGCTGCTGCACTATCTCTCTAGACCTCCTATATATACACGTGTGTGTGTTTGTGTGTGTGTGTGTGTGTGTGTGTGTGTGTGTGTGTTTTCTTTCTCTTTCCCAGTGGTGAAAGCAACCAGGGCATTTTCCTAGCTGAAAACAATAATAGTAATAAAAACAAGCTATACAGGAGCAGCGTGAGATTTCATCCAGAAGCACAATGAATGGTCCACAGTCAGGCCTAAGGGTGACTGACAGTGTGTATAGCAGAGCAGCTCCTCCCCCTTGAGCCCGTTGCCTCACAGTAATTCTGTGAACTGGTTATACACACCTTGGTCACCTTGCCCCCACAGAAACCTATGAAGCAAGTGTTATTAACATCCGCTTACAGGCGTTGCTGCTCAAAGGAGAGAAAAGTCACGTGCCTCTGTTGGCAGTCACCCCGCCTGGGCGTCTAGAACATAAAAAACACCACTAGAAAGCAAACAGAGGGGATGGGCAGTTTTCCTTATGAGAGCTAAAGCACAAGTTTTGACCTAAGCTAAGGTAGAGCATACAGGACTCTGATCTAGGACTCAGGAGGATTCTCTGCTGGGACCCTTGTCACAAGGAGGAAGAGGAAGAGGAGAAGGTGAAAGGAGAGGAGGAGAAGGGACAAGAAGAGGAGAAGGGGAAGGAAGAAAGAGAGGAGAAAGGAAGAAGGGAGAAACTGACAGCAATCCAGGTAAAGTTAATAAGCCCTCCGACCTAGAGAAGAGCTTGGTTGCCCGGGGGTGGGAGAGGTGGGGAGCAGAAAATGACAGTGTCTCCCAGTTTGGGGCTTTCTCTTCATTCCCAGCCAGTGCAGCCTTTATTCTTTTCCACCATCATGGAGGCATTCTGGCCTCATGTGCTAGATCTTGGTACTGTTTGGGGGAACACTGGAAGTGTAGCATCCCCAAAGTCCTCCCCAGATCACTTAGCCTCTCCTCTAAAGCCCCGTGTGTGGCTGTCTTTACCCCCAAAGAGTAGGCAGATGCCTTGCTTAGTAACTTTTGCAGAAGCTACAATTCAAATCTTAGGCCGGAAGAGGAGTTTATCGAAGGACTAGAGGCTTAGACGAGCTGTAATTTCTGAGGCAGAAAGGAAGACAGGGGTTGGGGATTTGGCTCAGTGGTAGGCGCTTGCCTAGGAGGCTTAAGGCCCTGGGTTCGGTCCCCAGCTCCGAAAAAAAAGAACCAAAAAAAAAAAAAAAAAAAAAAAAAAAAAAAAAAGAAAGGAAGACAGATTGCTGAGGGGCACTGGGCTGCTGTAGTGGACTGCGGGTCCTTGGTCGCTACTCCTGTCCTTTGGTTTGTAGGAACCACTTTTCCTCTAATGCAGTATCAAGTTTCCCTTTAACATCTGTTATGCACACGGACTCTCAAGTCATGTAGCTCCAGCTGGAGACTGATCCTCACAGAGTCTCTTATGGGATCCCTGTAAGAATTGAGAGACGGATATTCAGAGGTTAGACTTGCGGGACCTATCCCAGACTCTTGGAGACACTGGAGCTGATGGGCTCCTGAGTCCCACCACACAGAGTTCCAGAAAGCTCACCAAGGACAGGCATCAGCTGCCAAGAGGACGAGTATAGTGAGGGGTTTTATGTTGTTTTGAGGTGAGGAGTTGGGGATGTGTGCAGTCTATGCTTCCGTACGCGTTTCTGTGTGCACACTCATGTGGAGGCTAGAAGTCAATGTTGACAATCTCCTATTGGCTCTCTGCCTTATTTCTATTTTAGTGTCAGGGGATCTCACACTGAACCCAGACATAGACACCTCAGACTGTGAGCTCCGGGGACCCTCCTCTCTCTGCCTCTTCATCACTAGGGTCACAGGGCCAGTCTGGTTCTTGTTTGTTTGCTTGCTTGCTTGTTTGTTTGTTTTTGATGTGGGTGCTGGAGATTCCAGTTTAGGTCCTCATGCTTCTGCGGTGAGCAGTGAGCATGTTAGCCACCGAACCATCTCCACAGTCTGTTAACTGAGTTTTGATGGCTGAAGTGACCCAGAGCCATTTTCAAGGCTAGAAGATTGAGGTTTTTACTCTGTTAATCCTATGTGGAAGGGAGGGTAGTAGTGGTAGAGGGTGTGGGGGGTGTCCTGGCCGCCTCCTCTAAGGAAGATGGCTGGTTAGCCATTGAGTTACCAGTGGGAACTGCTTTAGTTGCTGATTGTTAAAGAATAAACTGCTGGTAAACTGATTGCCTATCAGTAATCTTCAGAGAGAGAGAGAGAGAGAGAGAGAGAGAATGTTTTAATTAGGTTTAAATAGAACAATTGGTTACAAGCAAAAGCATCTGAAACAGCCCCACTCCTTCTGTTAGGAGTCCCACAAATACAGCAAGCTACACAGCTATGACCTATAGACGAGGTCCTAGGTTAGACCCACGCAGGCTCCCTGACTTTAGTTCAGTCTCAGCGAGTCCCTGTAGGTCCAGGTTTGTTGGTTCTGTGGTTTGTTTGTTTGTTCGTTGTGATGTCCTTGACCCTTTTGTCTCCTACAACCTTTCCTCCCCGCCTTCTGCAGGACCCACTGAGTTCTGCCTAATGTTTGGCTGTCGGTCTCGCTTCTGCTTCCATCATTGCTAGTGGAGCCTCTCCTGCCAGTCTTCTGTCTATGAGTTATAGCATTTACTTATTTATTATATGTGAGTACAATGTGGCTATCTTCAGACACACCAGAAGAGGGCATCAGATCCTATTACAGACGGTTGTGAGCCACCATGTGGTTGCTGGGATTTGAACTCAGGACCTCTGGAAGAACAGTCAGTGCTCTTAACCGCTGAGCCATCTCTCCAGCCCTTCTTTACTTTTTTTTTCCTGGACACGTTTGGTTCTATTCTAGGTCTCTGGGCCACCCAGCCTCCGGTTTCTGATCCTTGAGGTAGTGTCAGGTGTGGGCTCCTTTTCGTCGCACAGATCTCAAGATGGACACAATTTCTGTGCCACCCCAGCACATCATGCTCGCAGGACAAATTGTAGGTCGAGGGTTTTGTGGCTGGGTTGGTGCCCCAGGCCCTCCACTGGAAGTCTTTCTTGGACCCTTGTCCTCCTACTGGGTTGCCTCATCCAGCCTTAATATAAGTGGAGGTGTTAAGACTTCTTGCAACTTGATACACAGCATTTGGTTGATATTCCTGGGAGACCTGCCCTTTTTCTGATGGGAAAGCCAGGAGGTGCAGTTGGGGTGCTGGGGTGTGGGGAAGGGTAGGGACTGGAAGGAGAGAAAGAAGAAACTGTGCTGGGGACAGAATAGATGAGAGAATAAATTAATACATAAAAAGAAACAATTCGTTGCAACTGTAGGCTTTAGTCAATTAAAAGATGTCAGAGAGGCAGAAGTAGGGCCTAGATGGGATGGATACAGACGCAGGATCCGGGGAAGTTAAGAGATATGTGTAAGATTTGGGGAAGGAAATTAGTCTTCCGTTAAGAGCAGGGCAAGGCTGTTCACTGACACATTCTGTGAAGACTGCGGTGCCCTCCTTCCCACTTAGCCTGTGGGGTTAGACTTTCACTCCCAGCGATTCCTACCCCTTTGTCCTGTCCCCCCACCCCGGGACGCGTGGCGCAAGGTCGGGTGGATGGGAGGATCGCAGCTGAGCGCGGATCACCCTACGCCTCCACAGCAGGCGAAGCATACTCGGTTCTGCGCAGAACTCAATCTAGACCCCGGGAGTCTGGACGCGCAGCGCCCCCTCGCGTTAGGACAGGCCAGGTGCCGCAATCGCAAAACTGCGGGGTGCGGGTCAACCCGCACAACCCCCGCTCCAGATCCAGAACCGCTCCCTGTTAACCCCCGACTTCTCTCAAAGCCCAGTCCCGCGGCTCCTGGAGAAAGTCTTCCCGAAGCAAGGTCCTGTGGGTAAAAAGAAATACAAGGGTGCGTGCTAATAATGTCTATTGACGGACAGTGAAAAGATTCACCTCCTTGGTTTTGGTTTCGTTCTAACCAATGTTAAAGTGCATCTTACATGCAATAAAATACTGCTATTTGAAGTAGATATTTAGCTGAGTTTTCACAGGCTTGTAGTACTTCCATGATCGGAATTTCATGATGGAGCTGAGGACGCGTCTGATGGTAGAGTTAGTGCTTACTTAGCAGGCACGAATCCCCGAGTTTATCCCCACAGCAGAAGCCTAGCTTATGGTGCATTTTGCAAACCCAGCACTCAGGAGGCAGAGACACGAAGTTGATCGAATTCACTTTTGAAGCAATCTGACTTTGTCTTTAAATGTTTTTTAAAATTATTCTGTGTGTTATGTGCATTCGTGTGTGTGTGTGTCTGTGTGTGTGTGTCTGTGTGTGTGTGTGTCCTGTATGTAAATACACCTCATACATAGCTGATACTCTTGTAGGGAGAGTGTGTAGAAACTCCTGGAAACAGACAGATGTGAGACTCCATGTGAATGCTGTGAATTAAACCAGGGTCCTCTAGCAGAGCAGTAAATACCACCTGACTATCTCTCTAGTCCTGTTTCTTTATTTCTTTTTAATTTTTTATTTATTTTTTGTGTGTGGGTTTTTGCCTGTATGTTACCCCCTGTATGATCACCCTAGAACTGGAGTTACAGACGTTGTGAGCCACACTTGTGGGTGCTGGGAATCTAACTGGGTCCTCCAGTGAATAGCCTGAGAGCCATCTCTCCAGCCCTCAGATTAACTTTTTAAAAGATTTATTATATATATATATATGTGTGTGTGTGTGTGTGTGTGTGTGTGTGTGTGTGTGTGTATGCACACTGTAACTGTCTTCAGACACACCAGAAGAGGGCATCAGAACTCATTACAGATGGTTGTGAGCCACCATGTGGTTGCTGGGATTTGAACTCAGGACCTCTGGAAGAGCAGTCAGTGCTCTTAACCACTGAGCCATCTCTCCAGCCCTCAGATTAATTTTTAATTGTTATAAAGTCGAGCTGCTCCAACTTGTTCACTGAAAACATTTGACTTGTACTAAAGCTTTATATCCCCAAATTTATATTAAAAACAGCAATACCTCATGCTTATCGCTAATTTTCCACTTGTAAATATACACTTACTTGAAGCAGGAAGATGCCTTAGCAGGTAAGGAATTTAATTCCCAGAATATACAGGGTGAAAGGAGAGAACTTGCATCCTTTGACACATTGCAAGTTGTCCTCTGAGCTCCACATGGTGCTGTATTACAGGATCAGTGTCCCCACTTGCCCCAACACAACACACTAAATATCAAATGGAACAAAGAAATAAAAAGGAAGGACACGGCTGCTCCTGGGTATGGTAGAGCAGAAGGTTTAATGTAGATAAAAGGGAGAACACAGCCAGAGGCACAGCCATCTGGGAAAAACCAGAGTGAACATGACCCTGAGCCTGGCCATATGAGGAGAGGTAGGAAAAGAGGGGAACCTGTAGACCAAGAGGCTAGGAGGCCCAAAAGAGGAGGGACAACCAGAATGTATGGATTATATAGGGAAGAGTCTCTAGGGAAGGGCAGCCCAGCCCTTGGGCTGGAGAAGTTTAGGGTAGGAGATGGAATATGCCAGCCAGAAGGACCCTATAACTGAGGGACTGAGGGATGCTGGGAGAACATGGTGGCCAAGTCTTCTTTGATGTTTAATAAGGTACCTCGGCCATTTGTCCCAGGTTTGAGACCTAACAAATAATATTAATTATATTATATACTTAAACACTTTTTAACCCACAGGGGTCAATATCTAGCATCCAGCTATTGATAACTGGAAAATGGGGGAAATATTTGAGGATAAAATGTTTCTATCATAGCAGACTTTTAAGTATGTTCTCCATATGTGCTGCATGCTAGGGGGATATTTATGGTGTCATTGTCACATGTTTGACATCAATAGTACAGCCAGATAGGCCTCGCTCAACATGTGGAATTCTCTCTCTCTCTCTCTCTCATATGTGCCATGAAACTAGAAAGAGAATTATTTGGGGAGGAGGAAGTGGAGTTAAGGAGAGAGAAGTAGGGAGCAAGGAGAGTTAGAGGAAGACAAATATCACTGTTTTTCCTTATATGCAAATTCTATATTAAATCTATAGACTTATGTATCATGAAATATATATGATACATTTGCATATGTGACATGACAGCAGAAGAAATATTACTTGGATATGAGAGGTAGTGGGGGTGTGAGTATGCATGAAGTACAATGTATGCATATGGGAAATCAACATAATGAAGTCTACCATTTTGTATGTTCATTTTAACGATAGACTGGGAAGGGTTGGAGCTTGAAGTTGTCAGCAGTCAAACATCGGAAGACGCAGCCAAGCTCTTTGCACTTGTCCTGCATTGACTATCGCCCAGGGTCTGAACATAGTTCTTTTTTTTTTTTTTTTTTTTTTTTTTCTTTGGGGCTGGGGGCCGAACCCAGGGCCTTGCGCTCCCCAGGCAAGCGCCCTCCCCCTGGGCCAAATCCCCAACCGTTCTTTTTTTTTTTGTGCCTGTTTTCCAGTTATTTTTAGCTTGGGGGTAGTAGCCATAACAGTTAATCCTTCATGGAGGAAGTAGAAGCCTGTGTGTTCCATTACAAACTGGGTCTGAGGGAGAGCTCATCCAGGTCAGGAGGAGTTCTTTATTCTGATGGGTTGACAGGAAGAACCTGGAGGAAATGGTGTACCAGACAGCCTGGGTCAGGTAGATTCTCTTTGGGGAAATCTCTGTCTGCCTCTCCTGTCTGCCTCTGGCAAGGAAGGCAAAGGCATGAGAACTTGATCTCCCAACATCACTTGTAGAAAAAGGCTTTGCACCAGTCTTGGATGAAAGACTTGTAAAACATTTGGCCATTGACAGAGTATCTTCTATATTTTGTCCCCTGTAGTCCTTATAGTAAGTGGGAGGGAGGCTAGAGGAGCTGGGAGGGACATAGGAGGGGTGACCTCTGACTGCATCTTAAGCTGACAGACCAGTAGATACAGAGAGGACAGGATGTGCCTGACCTGGAAGGAAGGTCAAAAGATTGGCAGTTAGTGTCTTGCCATGCATGTTCAATATGACTTCCCTTGTGGTCTTGGTACTATTATAACAAAGGACAGGCTGTGAATCATCTGGTGCTTAGCCAGGAGCCTCTGGAGAGCTGCACTCTTGAACCTGTTAGAACCACAGACCTGGACTTGGGCCTCCACAGATCAGGAACTTCCAATATTTGAATGTGACTCTAGGGCCTTCTGGGTTGAGCTCCTCCTGCAGGTTTCGCAGGTCATTGTGGGTGATAGCTTGAGGCCCTCTACACTTTTCTCTGCCTAGTGTCTCCACTCCAGCTGGGTCTGGACCTCCTGCCTCCTCTCCGTCCACCCCCTCCACCCAGATCTTTTTGAGATCCTGTTGGCTGGACTTACATTTTATGCCTATATTGCCTGGAAGTAGGTTGTAGCTATTCTGGCTTGTGGAATAAACCTGTGTGCAGTGCAGAATTACATCTGCATGTGGGTGAAGGATAGATGCCCAGTGTGGGAGGGTGAATGCATGAAGTGGCTGTGTAAATGAAGCCCTGAGGACCTATGGGGCCACGGTCTCTCTGTGGGTTAATACATCTGGATTCTCAGCTGGGCAGTGGGGAGCATGCTTAATTCCCTGTACTCAGGGACTGCACATACACACCACTCTCGCCTGGTTTTGCCACTCATGGGGTTGGTTGTTATTGTTTTGGGTCTTTGGTTTGGTTTGGTTTTGGTTTTTATTTGTTTGGCTTTTCAAGGCAGAGTTCCTCCAGATAGTCCTGGCTGTCCTGGAACTTGCTCTGTAGGTCAAGTTCACAACAAGGGTCTGATGGCCTCCAACTCATTAGGGCGTAAGTGTAGATAGAGCATGCATATTCAAAACAAAAGAAAAAAAAAAATTAAAAAAAAAAAAAAGAGTCGTTCTGAATAACTTGTCCCTGAAATGTTAGCCCGGAGAAAGAGGGGCACAGTGTCTTGGAGCTATAGGAGGACACAGAAGCTCCAAGGAAAGGGTACTTGTCCCTGAGCTCTGTGAAATTACTCAGACACACACTCCTCGTGAGCCCAACACTAGGCCACAGAAACATCTGATGCCAGAAAAGAGTGGGAGAGGCGATCTGGGAAGGGTCCTCATTTGGGGAGGACAGAGACCTTAGGAGGGGTGGACGGGGTTGAGTTGCTGACCAGGCCCCATCCCAATCTTTCCTCTCTGCACCCACTAGCTACTCACATGTAAACCCCAACTTTCCACTTTCCGGGGACAAAAAGGGCTGTTTAGCATAGCTACACTGGTTGGATGCTACCCTTAGGAAGTGGCTGTTAGTCCATTGTTTTGGACCTGGGAAGGCAGTATAGCATTGTAGACGAGTGTGGCATAGCAAAACCCCTCACTGTTTCCAGGAAACCCACTATTCTAGAACCCACCACCCCCTTCCAGGACATCTCCCCAGTGGCTTAAAGACTACTGTAAGACCCCACCCTATAGACTCTACCCCCTCCCAGTAGCACAAGGGCCTTTGGGGAACCCGTACCAAAATGGAACAGTTTTGGTCTTTAGGTCTTGAATTTTTGGTTCTGCCTTCTGCCCCCTGACCTCTCTTGTACCAAGTACATGCATGTGCTCCTGAACGCCCCTGACCTCTGTTGTACCAAGTACATGCATGTGCTCCTGAACGCCCCTGACCTCTCTTGTACCAAGTACATGCATGTGCTCCTGAACGTGCCCTTACTCCTTTCCTTCAAAACTTTGCAAAAGTTACAAAGAGCAACACAGAAGTCGCGGCACTCTTCCACTTCTAGTCTCTTTTTACGTTTCCTTTTCCTTTCCTTTTGCTTTTGAGGCAGGGTGTCTTTATGTGGCCCTTGGCTGTTCTGGAACTTGACAAATAGACCAGGCTGGCCTCCAACTCACCAAGATCCTCTTGCCTTGGCTACCCGAGTGCTGGGATTAAAGGCGTGAACCACCACACTCAGCTTCCTCTTTGTGTTTTCTTTGAGGCTTTAATTATTACAGCCAGGTGTTCTGTTAGGAGTGCTTTCTGCTATAAGAAACAGATAAATGGACTGTCAACACAAGTGTGAGAATTAGCTTCAAAAGAAAGGTTTAGGTTTAGGTGCTGCTGCCGGGGACCAGGGAGGCACCTGTGTTGTCTTAGCATTCAAAATGGCACCTGAGATCAAAGCTGTATTCACTCAGAACCCTTTGAAACCACATTAATTTCAATCCTGTAAGGCAGTGTCTCTCCACCTTCCTAATGCTTCGACCCTTTAATACAGTTCCTCATGTTGCAGTGACCTCCAAACATAGCTGTAATTTTGCTATTGTTATGAATTGTAAGGTAAATATCTGGTGTTTTCTGATGGTCTTCAGTGACCCCTGTGAAAGACTCCCCCAGAGGGGTTGCAACCCGCAGATTGAGAGCCACTATTAGTTGGAAAGTGTTCCCTCCACACAACTGTACCCCCGACCCATCCCCTGTGAGGCTTGGCTCTGGCAGCACAGTTATGCCTGAATTATTGGAAGTCAGAGAACAAGTTGAGGGAATTGATTCTCTTCTTCCTCAGTGGGGTCTTAGGTTTGAACTAAGGTTACCAGGCTGGGTCACAATATCTTTACTCACTAAGCCATTTGTCTCATCAGCTCCATGGGCAGGTCTCTGCAGGGTAAAACATGTCCTCTAGTTCTGGAACGATGCTTCCTGATCAGCTTCCTGACCAGCTATGACATGGTGCCTCCAGTTACATGTTCCTGAAATGCCATTCGACTGTGTGCTCTCTCGGGCCCCAGGCTAAGACCCCCTGACATGGATCCAAATGAACGGTTCTTCCTTGTTTTGTCAGATACTTTAGTCACAATGATGCACCTTGTAATAAAGTAAAGAATTTGAGCTATTGTTGGAATTTTTCAGATTTACTTTTCATTTTATGCATGTGAGTGCTTTGCCTGCATATATGCCTATGTACCACATGTGTGTAGTGCCCCAGAGGCAGAATAGGGTGTTGGAACCCCTGGAAGTTGAGTTAAGGGAAGGTTGTGAGCCACCATGTTGGGGATTCGGCACAGCAGTCAGTACTCTTAACTGCTGAGCTGTCTCCACAGCCCCTCAATATTCTTAAAGATTTGTTATTATTTTATATGTACGAGTATTTTGCTTGTATTCATGTAAGTGTACTGCATGCATGTAGCTCCTACAGAGGTCACAAATGGTCTTGGATCTGCTAGAATTGGAATTAAAGATGGTTTGATGAACCATGGATTGTGAGCCCCTGTCCTCAGCCAGAACGAGTGTTGCTCTTAACCTCAGGGCTATCTCTCACCATCTCCCCATTCAGGAACTCCTAATACTATTTTTAGGAATAATGTGGCTTAGTTTAGTTTGTGTGTACGAATGTTTTGTCTGCGTGTTATATGTGTGCACCGTATGTTCCACTGATGTCAAGGAAAGAGAGGGCGTCAAATTCCCTGGATTGGAATTGCAGACAGTTGTTAGCTGCCATGTCGATGCTGGGAATTGAACCCCGGCCCTGTGAAAGAGCAGCCAGTGCTCTTCACCACCGAGCCGTCTCTCCAGCCCCAACACCAAGTATCTTATCTCTACCTCCTAAATTGGGGATTTCAGGCGTGCATCACCAGACCCAGCTCCATGGAAATCTTCATTTTATGACCACTGACTTTAAGATATTAATATTAGAAAATGTAACTTACAAAATAAAATATTTGTTCATACAAAACACTGTTTTCTTTTTTTCAGGATTTATTTATTTTTATGTGCATTGGTGTTTTCCCTGCGTGTCTGTGTGAGGGTTCTAGAGTTAGTTTGTAGAAGGAAGCACCCATGTTTGAAAGTGATGTTTAATTGTGTGGCAGACAAAGTGTCAAATCAGAAAGATTTGACAGAATAGGATACGCCTAACTCTCAGGAAAAGAGAAAGGAAAGGAAGCCACTTAAGAGAGAGCAGTGCAGAGAGAGAGAAGGAAGTAGTTTTACCGGGATAGTTGTACAGAGACAGGTTATTAAAAAAAGAACAACTAGACGCATGTCAAGACAGAAGGAACTGAAAGAATGAAAAATACAGCCAAGAAGTCAGAAATTTAGAAATGCTATCTCACCCCTAAGAAGCCCTAAATACCTCAAATTCCCGACCCTGCTCTCTGCCAGTAAGTAGGTAAAAGGTCACATTTCTTGAGCCTGCTCTCCCAGGAACTAGATAAAAGGGCATAAGATTGGCCCTTAAGTACGTGATCCCAACCTAGTAAGATAACAGGAAGCTTCTCCCAGGAACTAGTTGACCATAAAGTTAGATTAAAATCTTGAAAACACTCTTGAGAGACAGGAAGCTTCTCCTTGTGATTTTTCACTGATCTCGACATTTTCCAATGACGCCATCCTTACCCCCTTGGGTTGTGGCTTCTTCCTTTAAATACTCCTTCTCCCAGCTACTTGGGGTCAAACTTCTCTATCCCTGCGTGGAATACGAGTCTCGACCCCAGTGCGCTGGTTCCTATCAATAAACCTCGTGTGATTACAGCAAGGACGGTCTCACGTGAGTTCCTGGGGGGTTGTGTCATTCTGAGACTTGAGTGAGGGTCTCCCTGCTTTGGGGGTCTTTCAGAGCCAGAGAATGAGAAGGAGCCAGAAGGATTAGAACAGGCTGCTACAGTTACTCTGAGGACCAAACAGAACAATTCAGCCAGAAGTAGAAGAAACCAGTTGGAATCAGTCAGCACAGAGAGGAGTTTTGAGCCAGGCCAGCAGAGGTGACCAGCCAACAAGAGCTCAGAAAGAACAAGAAAGTGTGAGCTTATTCAGCTGCAAGTTCAGAGGCTGAAAACATTCTAGGCCTAGATTAGATTGTACGGAGGATAGACACTTCCAGGACTAGGCCTAGGTTACCAGACAGAGGCAGTGAGCCTCCAAGACTACAAATAACAACAGGAAAGATACTTTTACAATGGGGTTCTGCATGGAGGTAGATTTTAAGAAGTGCCACTATTTGCCCTAAATCTCATACGATCTGTCAGCAATGCTACATACTGCTTTTCTTTCTCATTTTACAAACATGGAAACAGAGATTCTCAGAAATTAACTCATGTGTCTGAGAAAATAAGTAGATTGCAGAGATAGGGCTCAGAGCAACTTCCCCAACTGCAAGTTCAGACTTCCTAATGCACCGGGCTGCCAGGGGTCCCATCCTTGAGCTTGTGGGAGCAGGCAGCCAGCACTGATTCCTGCGTCAAGAGCAGACAGCTAGCCACAGAGATGATGTCTTCTGAAGGAGGGTAAAAGCCACAAAAACAGCGGTGGTGGCAGCAGCTTTGTGAGCCTGGAGATTCTTCTCCTGAGGCCCAGAGCCCCTGGGTTTTATCTGTTTAGGGAGTGCAAATTGATGACCTCTACCCTCCTCAGGAGAGGTAAAGCCTTAGGGGGCTCCATCTTGCCAGGACCAGGGTGGGGAAGCAGTTTCAAGTGCTCCTAAAGAGACTGTGTGAACACGGCCCAGCCTGGCTAAGTGTCTGGAGGCTGCTGAAGAGGGACAGAAGTGAAACCTCTTTTCCAGGGAGGGGCATTAAAACGTCTCTTAGTTTTAGAAGGTTGAGGCAGGGAATTTTAATGTCAGCCCTCTGGGCGCTTTGGAATTCACACACTATTCATCTTCCAGGAGAGAGCCATTAGATACCAGACTGGTCCCATTTACGGGTATTTGTTTCATCTAGTCACAGGCAGTGCCCATTAGAGGGTTATCAATAAATGGATGTGCACTACCCATGATGCTTCTTGGCACAGAGCTTTGGAGCTGAATGGCAGGCAGAGCTCACAAACATCACCTGTCACACTTCAGCCCTGATAACTTCTCAAGCTCGCTCCACTGCTCCTCCTAGCTCCATCTCTCATGGGTGTCTGAACCACTTTGAAGTTTGATTGATTGTTCGATTGATTGATCAATCGATCAATCGATTGATCAATAGATTGATTGGTTTATATGGTTGTTTGCCTGCATTTATACCTGTTTACCACTTGCAGTACCATGTGTTCTTGGAGGTCAGAAGAGGCCATCAGAACTGGAGTTACAGATAGTCAGCCAGTCACCATGTGGAGGGTGGGAATTGAACTGGGGTCCTTGGGGATAGCAGCCAGTGTTCTTAACCACTTAACCATCTCTCCAGCCCCTGGGTTTATCTCTCTCTCTCTCTCTCTCTCTCTCTCTCTCTCTCTCTGTGTCTCTCTCTCTCTCTCTTTTCTCTCCCCCTCTCGCGCGTGTGTGTGTGCGTGTGTGTGTGTGTGTGTGGGTGTGTGTGTGGGCACGGTGGGCAGGTGAGGAGTCTTAGAGATGGAGACGAACCCTTGGAGCTGGAGCTACAGGCAATGGTAAGCCGCCCAACACAGAGGCTGAGCACCGGACCTGGTCTTTTGGGAGAACGGCAGGCACTCCTCACTTTGAGCCTCTTGTCCAGCCCCAGGTTTGCATTTTTTTGCACCCCGGAGTCTCTGATGGGTGTAGTGCTGCCCTCAGAGCAGCTTTCCGCCCCACTGTGAGGTGTGCAGCTTCTCCTTGACGTTAATGTTAATCTCTTTAACAAACACAAGCCACTTTGCAGCTTTAACTGACTGCATTCCTTTCCAGGACAAACTGTACAGTTTTCACTCCAGCTCTGCTTGCTTCCTCCGGATTCTCACCTAACTCTTTCTTTCTTTCTTTCTTTTTTTTTCCGGAGCTGGGGACTGAACCCAGGGCCTTGCGCTTGCTAGGCAAGCGCTCTACCACTGAGCCAAATCCCCAACCCCTCACGTAACTCTTTCTAAAAATCGACAAAGCAGTCACCGTCCCCACAACGTGAATGTTCTGCTGTCGAATCACTGACTAAGTAGAGCTCATCCCAGGGCTTCTCCAGCCCAGATGCAAACTCTTCCTCATTCCTCCTAGAAACCAGTACCGAGGGCCACAGAACTACAGTCAGGCACCTCACCAACCACCTAACTTTCCTGATGCCAGTTTTCTACATTGGTTATTTTTGCGTAGCTGTGACCAACGTATTTGAGAGAAAACAACATAAAGAAGAGAGGGTTGGGGGTTGGGGATTTAGCTCAGTGGTAGAGCGCTTGCCTAGGAAGCGCAAGGCCCTGGGTTCGGTCCCCAGCTCCGAAAAAAAGAACCAAAAAGAAGAAGAGAGGGTTGAATCTGGTCCCTCACCTCAGAAGGATTTTGAATGATTGTGGAGCAAGAGACCACCTGACTGTGGGAGCAGCTTCTTCACCTAGAGTGACCGGGGAGCAGAGAAAACTAGATCAGAATTAGTGTCAAGTAGTGTCAAAGGCCAGGCATAGTGGCCTACTTCCCCCAACCCAGATCTTAGCTTCTAAAGGATCCAAGTCTTCCAAATAGCAAAACAAGCTAGGAACGATGCGTTCAAAACAAGAACCCCAATGTGCAGCCCATGTTCAGAGCTGTTGTTGTTGTTCTCCTCCTCTTCTTCCTCCTCCTCCCTTTCTTACTCCTCCTCCTCTTCCTCCTCCTCTTCTTCCTCCTCCTCCCTTTCTTCCTCCTTCTCCTCCCCCCTTCCTCCTCCTCCTCTTCTTCCTCCTCCTCGCTCTCCTCCACCTCCTTCTTTTCTGTTTATATAAAAGAATAGGAGATGACTCAATAGACAAAACACTTGCTAAATGACCCTGAGGATCTGTGTTCAGATCCACAGAGCCATGTAAGAAGTTGGAAGTGGAGCCAGCAAGATGGCTAAGCAGGTTAAAGGAACTTGCTGCCAAGTCTGGGGACCAGACTTCAATCCCCATGAACCATGTAGTGCGAGGAGGGAACTGACTCCCACGAGTTGTCCTCTGACCTCCACATATACCGTGGCACATATGCACCCACACAGATAGAAAACAAATAAATACAATAATGGTAGTTTTTAAAAGCTGGATACAGTAGCACGAGTGTCTGAGTATGTTCCTTAGGGTATAACAGAGGGAGAGACAGAGCATCACCTGGGCTCACATGATTGCTAATCTGGCTAGGCAGACGTAAACCACAAGAAAGACCTTGTCTCATTGGCTCTCCGACCTCAGCGTGCATACCATAGAACACACATTCACACACGGCAACATACACACATGCAATATTCTGGTTCTTTTCTTTTCTTTCTTTTTTTTTTTTTTAAGAATTATTTATTTATTTATATAAGTACACTGTGGCTGTTATCAGACACCAGAAGAGGGCATCAGATCCCATTACAGATGGTTGTGAGCCACCATGTGGTTGCTGGGATTTGAACTCATGATCTCTGGAAGAGCAGTCAGTTGCTCTTAACCACCAAGCCATCTCTCCAGCCCCTCTGATTCTTCTCTGCTGCTTCCCAACCTCACCTTTGCATGAAGCAGAGAGTATCCAGTAAAGAGCTGCCTGTCCCTGCCAATAAAGGGCATCTTTCTGCTTGTGTCTGCCCCTGTGGAGTTCGTGTTCAAGTAAAGAGTCATGAGTAGAGACACTGTGGAATAGGTCCCTTCTTGCTTTAGTTCTAGAAAGATCATCTGTGCAAGCTCGGTAAATGATATGACTAGGATTTCAATTCAGGTCTGTGTGTCTGCATAGTTTCCACCCACTTTGGATGACCAGAAGTTCTTTCCCATTTTTCCTTCTGGTGGTCATGGCTCCTCCACTGCTAATGTCTCTGACTTAGTCATAAGTCATCACCCCTCCCCTGGATGGCAAAATTTCCTGGTAATGGCCTCTTGGCCTTGCTGCCTCCAGTCCTCCTCCTTCTTCTTCAGAATTATTTCTTTTTTGTATGTATATGAGTACACTATAGCACTGTAGCTGTCTTCAGACACACCAGAAGAGGGCATCAGGTCCCATTACAGATGGTTGTGAGCCACCATGTGGTTGCTGGGAATTGAACTCAGGACCTCTGGAAGAGCAGTCAGTGTTCTTTACTGCCCAGCCATCTCTCCAGGCCCTCCAGTCCATTTCTACATCACTGTCAAAGCCTTCAGAAGCAGAAGTCGACCAGGTCCCTCTTTGTGCCATGACACAAACATCACACTGCTTAAAAAAAAAAAAATGTCCATGCTCAGGTCTCAGTGCCTGCATTTCTTTCTGTCCTCGTGATCGCAGGCCCACCCCTACCTCTATACTCCAGTCCTTCTGAATCCCTACCTCAGTTTCCCAAGCTACCCTCAGGTAAGTTGTTTAACTACTCTGGGTCCCATAGTTCCTCATTTGTAAAGGAAAATTTTCTACATAGGACCATGGCAGGCAGTAAATGAAAGAATGCTTTAGCGAAGCCTTGTAACTGCACCTGCTGTGCTCACACATCCTGTAAGAATGCTGGTATCACTGTAACTGTAGTTGGGACAGCCTCCTCCTCTTCACTTAGCAAACCTTCGGCATCTCTCAGGGCTCACCTTACTATCATCCAGGATTTGGTTCTTTTTTTTTTTTTTTTTTTTTTTCCGGAGCTGGGGACCGAACCCAGGGCCTTGCGCTTCTAGGCAAGCGCTCTACCACTGAGCTAAATCCCCAACCCCACTATCATCCAGTCTTTACAGACATCCAGATTAGAACAGACCATTGAGTCTGCGTGAATAAGACAGCCTTTCAGGGGGGATTCAGCTTAGTCAACCCGTCTGTCTTACTCTTCCTGTACCTGAAGAGCCAGGAGTCCAAAAACTGTGTCTTACTGACTTTGTTTGTTGGCACACAGTACAACATCTGGCCCCTCGTTTGTGCTCAAGACATGGTCAGCTAGTGAGCAAACAGGGTAGTGTGGTCGCTGATGAAGGGACTAGCTATTCAGACAGGGGATACCCACAGTCATTGCCCCAGCTGGGTTATAGATTCTTTGCACAGCGCATCAACATTTATGCTTCCCACCCCTGGAAAAGAGGCTGCTAATCTCCGTCATTCCAACCTCCTAGCAAAGCCTCCACCCCCACCCCCACCCCATCCCAACATCTGGCTCAGCCTGATGAAATGATGGATTACTAAGTCCTTTCAGCATGCCCAGTTAAAGCCACTGCCCACAGCTGTTTGAATTTCATCAGAGCCTTTGGCAACCTTTCTTCCCCAGCCCCCAAAGCCCACAGCTAGAAGGGGAAATTCAGTGAACAACCGTCAGATCAGCCACAGTCTGTTTGCAACTACTTTTTTATCCAACTATCTTCTAGTTTCCAGGCACAGATGAGGCAGATGAGAACCAGGAAGGGAGCTATACACCCAAGGTCCCCACCAACGCATACTCTCCTTCTGAGAAAGGCTGAGTTCCCTGGAGGAGATGTGTGTTAGTTACTGTGATGAAATACATAACAAAATGACTTAAGGAAGAAAGAGTTGATTTTTGGCTTACAGTTTAAGGGAGTAACAAGGCAGCGTGAGCTTGAGGCAGCTGGTCACCCTGCATCCACAGTCAGGAAGCAGAGAGAAAAATGATTTGCTGAGGCTCTGCTCTCTTGCTACTTTGTATTCAGTCTGAAACATTCAGGGAGGGTCTTCCCTCCTCAGCGAAACCTTTGTAGAAACAGCCTCATAAACATGGCCAGAGGTATGTTTCCAGTGTGAATCTATTCAAATGGACAATGAAGACTGACCATGACTGTCTTAGTTAGGGTTTCACTGCTGGGAACAGATACCATGACCAAAGCAACTCTCATAAGGACAACATTTAATTGGGGCTGGCTTACAGTTTCAGAGGTTTAGTTCATTATCGTCAAGGCAGGAACATGGCGGCGTCCATGGAGGCATGGTGCAGGAAGAGTTGAGAGTTCTACATCTTCATCTGAAGGCTACTAGCAGAATACTCACTCCCAGTCAACTAGGACTAGGGTATTAAAGTCCACACTCACAGTGACACACCTACTCCAACAAGGTTACCCTCCTAATAGTGTCACTCCCTGGGTCAAACATATACAAACCATCATAATGACTTAGTGATGGGAGTTGACATAGAAAATGAAAGCCATTTTGATTCAGGTCTGCAGATATCTCAACTCAGCTATCTGTTCTTCCAATGAGACCTTCAGAGGTCTCACTGATGTCCTCTATTCTTTTTTTTTTTTCTTTCTTTTTTTTCGGAGCTGGGGACCGAACCCAGGGCCTTGCGCTTCCTAGGCAAGCGCTCTACCACTGAGCTAAATCCCCAACCCCGATGTCCTCTATTCTTGCCCTGGTGAACCTGGGTGTCTGCATACTGTTGGCCTCAACAGAAAGATCATAGCCGGGGGGGCCCATGAGATGGACATTAAAAGTGCTTGTTGCTGAAACCTGATAACCTGACTTTGATTCTTGGATCCCACGGTGGAAGAAGGACCAACTCCTGAAAGTTGCCCTTTGACCTCCAAATGCATATACAAAGAATGATATATGTATATCTTAAATTAGAAGGACCATGACTGGGGAGATGGCTCAATGGTTAAGAATCCTGGTTGTGCCGGGAAGTGATGGTGCCCAACTTTAAGCCCAGCATTTGGGAGACAAAGGCACATGGATCTCTGAATTCAAGGCTAGCCTGGTCTATAGAACAAGTTCCAGGTCAGCCAAGGCTATACAGAGAAATTCTGCGTCTGAAAGAAAGAAAGGGGGGGGGGGAGGAAGGAAGGGGAAAAGAAAATAGGGGAGAAAAAATGAAAAAGACAAAGAATTCTGGTTGCTCTTCCAGATGACCTGGGTTCAACTCCCTGCAGCACATGGTGACTCATAACTGTCTGTAACTCTAGCTCCAGGGAAATCCACGGCCTTTTCCAGGTATCAGGTATATAAGTAGTGCACATACACGCAGCCAAAACATCTACACAAATTAGGTAGATAGATAGATAGATAGATAGATAGATAGATAGATAGATAGATAAACAGACAGACAGACATTTTCTTAATTTAGAGGGACAATGGCTAGAAAGAGGTCAGAGTAAACTTCAGTATGGTCCCTAGTTCTATCATGATGTAGTTGTGACTTTGAAACCAACTAAGAGTCCTCTCATCTCTGGGCCTCAGTTTCCTTAATAAATCAGAAGGTGGGAGTCTCAGTTGGTCCACTCTCTGTGGCTGCTGTGAATGTGGCATGACAGGACAAGATGGACTATTTCCCATCAGCCCTACCTAAGCTGCCTTTCCCTCTCAGCATTGTATTCCCAGCACCTGAAAAAATGCTAGGCATGAAGGAGCCACTCCTTAAAGCCTTGCTGACCAAGCCACTTGGAAGAGCTGGGTGTGGTAGGGCAGGCCTGCACTCCCAGCACACAGGCAACCATTCCACTTTATCTGTTACTGGGATGAACAGCACCTTTACTGAAAGCAACTTGGAGGAGGGAGGGTTAACTTCTTTTCACCCTTTCAGGTCACAATCCATCACCGAGGGAGGACGGGGCAGGAACTGAAGGAACACTGTCCGTGAAGGAGCACTGCTTACTGGCTTGCTTCCTCTGGCTTGCTCAGCCATTTTTCTGATACAGACGAGCCTACCTGCCCAGGGATGCCACCATCCACAGCACTCCGGGCCCTTCCTGCCCAAATCAATTAGCGACCAAGAAAACGTCTCACAGACATGCCCACAAGTCTTTCTAATGGAAGCAACTCCTTAACTGAGGTTTTCTCTTCCCACGTCTGTCAAACTGACTGCCAGGGTTAAGGCAGAGCTACAGGATCAGGTATAAGAATGAAGCCTCAAGCTGAACACCCAGAAGCGTGGGCAATCCTAGGACTGCAGGGCAGGACAGACTGCCACTTCTGCCCACTTTTGCCCACATCCCTGGCCCAAGAGGAAACTGCATAGTGCCTCTGGACACAGGAATATAGGAGCAGTCAGCTGCAGGAGTTCCACAGTCCAGATCTGCGCCCGAATCTGAACTGGTCAAACAGCTCCTTGCACACAAATCCCCTGGTGGGGGAGAGTTAGACCCTCAGAAGTGCAGACACTCCTGTGAAACCAGAGGAGACTACTCTCTGCTCACATTCCCGACTCAAGAGGAAAATGCCTAGTGCCATCTGTGCCCCCTGTGCACAGGAACCTAGGAGCAGTAGGGGCAGGAACCTTCCGGTTGCTGCCCTCACCGAGAGCTGAAAGCCAGCCACCAGGAGTGCTTACACGCCTGAGAGCAGAACACTCTGTTCCCATAACTGGCTGAAGAAAACAGAAAAACAGGTCTACAGGAGTGCTGACACACAGGCCCACAGGAGGGTCAAGCCACCATCAGAAACATCAAGACGAGCTAACACCAGAGACAACCGGATGGCGAGAAGCAAGTGCAGGAACCCAAGCAATAGAAACCAAGACTACATGGCATCATCAGAACCCAGCTCTCCCACCAAAGCAAACACTGGATATCCAAACACACCGGAAAAGCAAGATTTAGATTTAAAATCACATTTTATCATGATGATGGAGGGCTTTAAGAATGTCATAAATAACTCCCTTAAGGAAATGCAGGACAACACGAGTAAACAAGTAGAAGCCCTTAAAGAGGAAACACACACACACACACACACACACACACACACACACACAAAAGAGGAAACACAAAAATCCCTTAAAGAACTACAGGAAAACATAACCAAACAAGAGAAGAAAATGAATAAAACCATCCAGGAGTTAAAAATAGAAATAGAAACAAACAAACAAAAAATAATGAAGCCTCAGCTATATATCAAGCTTGGGACCAGGATTGTATAATACGTGATGTCCTGTCTCCAAACGACAGCAAAACCAACTCTAAAGGAATTTACCAGGCCAGGTGTGGTGGGATACATCCTTAATCCCAGTACTTTCAGCCCAGTGAAAGCTCGAAAGGTGGCTCATTGGTTAAGAGCTTGGTCACTTATCCTCTTCCAGAGGATCTGGGTTCAGTTCCCAGCACCTGACCGTTCACCTCTGTGACTCTATTCCCAGGGGATCAAACACACACAGGCAGAACACCTAGTCATATAAAATAAAAATAAAGGTTAGAAAACATTTTTTTTAAAGGGGAATGGAGAAATGGCCCAGTGGTTAAGATCTCTGGCTCTTCTCCCATAGAACTAGGGTTCAGTTCCAAGCACCCACATGGTGTCTCACAGCTGTCTGGAGAAGGGTATCTGACACTCTCACACAGACATACACATAAGCCAAACACCAATGCATAACATAAAATATTTTTTAAGAAGATGGCTTAGCAGTAAAGTGCTTGCCACCACGCCTGACAACTTCCGGAGTTAGAGCCCCAGCATCCACAAAGTGGAAGGAGAGAACTGACTCCTGCATGTGAACTGTCCTCTGACCTCCACATGTGCACCATGGTGTACACTCACAAAATAAAAATTTAAGTGTCTAATAAATATAAGTGTCTGAGAAGGACTGGCAGTGTAGGTCAATGGTAGAGCATTTGCCCTGGTTCAATTGAAAGACCCCACCTTAAAAGGAATTGTACGAGCTTAAGGTCCACAACTATAAAAGTAAAAAGTAAGTTTTAAGATCCACAGACTCAGAGCTGAAACAGGCCTGGGCGAGCCCAGGCACGCCCAGGCCCTGTGGGACCTGCCCCTCGGTTAAAACTGACAGACCACAAAGATAAGGAAGAAGGAATGCAGAACCAGCCCGAGGTATCGGAACTGACTCATAGGCCATCTGGCAGGAAGGGATAAGCCCATAGCCCCTGACCTTCCGGACGCCCCAGCCTGCACGTACTCTTTTGCTGTGTTTTAACCTCATTTGAATATGATTGAAATAGCCAATTGGGTGTAACCATGCATCCGCGCCTCATTTGAATCCACCAATCAAGTCCCTGTAACCATGCATCTGCTTCTGTATGCCTGCTTCTGCTCCCCAGAACCCTATAAAAACCCGTCCCTGGTTCTGCTGGGCGCGCCAGTCCTTCCGAGCTGACTGAGATGCCCGCAGGTACCTGTGTATCCTGACAATAAACCCTCTTGCTGATTGCATCTGGTGGTCTCAGCCTGGTCATTGGGCTTGGGGATCTCCTTCCTGAGGGAAGATTCTCTCTGAGGGTCTTTCACAATCACCAGTACCACAAGAGGGGGAGAGAAGAGGAGGAGGAAGAGGTGAGTAGGGACAAGGAGAGGAAGGGGATGGGGAGGATGAGGACAAGAATGAGGACAAGGAGGATAAAGAAAGAAAGGAGAGGGGAGAGATAAGAGACCTGCACATAAACTCATCTAGGATTATCGACAAGGAAAACAATCATGAAAAGTAATTGAATAAATGCCCACAAATTCAGGATTCTCCAAGTACTGTCCCATGTCTCCTGACAAGGGCCTTGGCCCCTAGTGTAGTATTGTTCTCTCCTAAGTGCCCATTGCAGAATGGGTGGCTATACTGGACGTTAAGCCTCCAGGACCTGTCATTTCTAGCCAGAGCAAGTCCTACTCCTGGAAGGTTTTCTTCAGCCTCCTTGCTGATGGGTATGGCTAAGGGTCAAGGACTTCTACCTGCTTTGTACAATCCATGCCTCATAAGCCAAGCAGTGGGCATGCCGGCTGTGGTCTGTGGTGTTTGACTCCTGGACTTCCTAACTCTTCAGTAGAGCTAAGCAACGACGTCTGTGATCTGAGGCTCTACCTGCTGCCCAAGACAAGAGCTGTGCTCCATGGTGATCTGGGCCCTTCAAGCATCAGTTAGCAATCAAGAAAATGTTTCCCATTCAGAGCCTGCCCCACATGTGGCCCATACATATACAACCACCAAAACTAGATAAGATTGATGAAGCTAAGAAATCCATGTTAACAGGAACCGGATATAGATCTCTCCTGAGAGACACAACCAGAGCATGTCAAATACGGAGGTGAATGCTAACAGCAAACCACTGAACTGAGAAGGGGACCCCTGCTGGAGGAATAAAGAAAGGATTGAAAGAGCCAAAGGGGCCTGCAACCCCTTAAGAACAACAATGCCAACCAACCAGAGCTTCCAGGGACTAAACCACTACCCAAAGACTACACACGGACAGACCCGTGGCTTCAACTGTATATGTAGCAGAGAATAGCCTTGTTAGGGGCACCAGTGGAAGGAGAAGCCCCTGGTCCTTCCAAGGTTGGACCCTCCAGTGCAGGGGAATATCAGGAGTGGTGCGGTAAGGGGAGTGGAAGATGGGGAAAACACCCTTATGGGGGAGGGGAAGGGGATAGGGAGCTTATGGACAGGAAACCTGGAAAGGGAATAACATTTGAAAACCAGAAAAGGGAATAACATTTCAAATGTAAGTAAAGAAATATATTATATTAATTAATTTATTCTATATTATTATAATATATTAGACTATAATAGAATGAATATAATACAAATTCATTCTATTAACATATTATATATGATATATTATATTTTTTAAATATTATATAAAGAAAATGTTGACAGACATGCCCACAAGCCAGTCTGATGGAGGTCTGAATGCACTGTGTGGACCCAGCCTGAAGCCCACTGCAGGTTAGAAATTGGGGTACCAGAAATCCAAGTGTCTTGTTTTGGTTTGTGTTCTCCTGGAACAGACCAGAGAGAGAGAGACTCGAGTGTGATCGAAAAGAGGTTTTTTTGAGAGTTAATTGTGGGAGGCCTCATTGTAGTGGGAAGTGAGTTAGAACAAAAGAAAAATAAACTTTAATAGGGGTGGGGGGAGGTTACTTGGGTGGGGACTGCATTGCCTCTGTGTGTGCAAGTGTGTTCACACACATGTGTATGTGTGAATGAGTTGTGTGCATTCGTACACATGTGTGCATGGGCTGTGTGCACAGGACAACCTCAGATGTTGTTCTTCAGGCACCATCCACCTCATAGGACAATTACTAATTGAGCTTTTTCCCACTGGTTCTGAGATGGGCATTGAACTCTAGTCCTCATGTTCATGTGGTAGGCATTTTACTGACTGAGTTTGCTCCCGGCCCCTAAAGGCATGCAATTAAGTCCACCACTGTGGGCAACTGAAGCTTCATAATACTGAATAATTTTAGAAGATGGTCTGGGGTATGCTGTGGAGTCAGCTAGGTGTAGCTTTGTGCCTGCATCCTGTCTACCCTCTTCGAATTGGCTGCAGAACTCTTCCGGGGCCTTCAGCATGCTGACACAGCCGGCTTTGCTAAGTACACCGATGTTTTTAGTAGGCAACCTTGCATATGGAGAGGTGACTGCCAAAGGCATGTCGACGCAGTCTGGATACATAAATGGCTCAGGGTCATTTTACTCAACAGAAAAGGAGCTCCCTTTTCATTGGAAGCAGTGAACTCTTGAGTATCAGAGACTTCTAGGCTTCACTTACAAACCCAGGGACTTACAGATCTCGACCAGGGGTTCTCACCTTCCCAATGCTGTGACCCTTTAAAACAGTTCCTCATGATGTGGTGACCCCCAATCATAAAATTTTTCATTGCTACTTCATAACTATAATTCTGCTACTGTTATGAATCATAATGTAAATTTCTGATATGCAGGATATCTGATGTGACTCCCAGTGGGGTCATAGCCGACAGGTTGAGCACTGCTACTCTAACCTGTGAGAATTCAAGAATTATGGCTCCAGACTTGAACAGCCAGAGGCTCTAGGCCCTAAGAACTAGAGGCTTATTATTCCAAGTCTTCAAATCCAGAGTCAGTTCTAGGTGCCCAGGTCAGAAGTGTATGTTCTGGGCTTGCCAGCTATCCAGCCCTCAGCAGTTGCTCTTACAGTTTTGACTTCCATGTTGGAACTTTGGCATTTAATTCCTGACGTTGTTCAAGAATGCCAGGTACAGGGGCTTGCAGATCTTGCTTTTGGCTCTTCGTAGAATCTCTCCTTCTTTCACCTCAGCTTTTCAGAATGGGAATTCCCAGCTGCTCTCTGAAACTCTTCAGCCTCCCTTCTCGGTGCTGCTGGGTGAGCCTGTGCTAATACCCATAGGAACCTTTTTGTTCTTTAGGCAACCAGCTTGACCCACTCTGTCCATGATAAAGACCACACAGACAATCAAAAAAAACAAAACAAACAAACAAACAAAAACACCCAAGAGAAGTCTTTACTGGACCCTGGGGAGCAGTTCTGGGACGAGAAGTCTGGACTGACCTGAGGAAGCAGCCCGCTTGAAAAGCTGGGGAAAGAGGATTGCATGTTCGCTTGGATTATAACTCTACCCATCAGTCTCTGTTCAATGCCTCTGTCAGTCAACACATTTCACACAGTCAGAAACATATCGTGTTGCACACATCATCGGTCTTTGTTGAAATGCTGGACAAGTATATCCCTTCTGCTCTAAATAAGACTAGAGCAGAGCCACCTAGAGAAGTCTTCCTAAGCTGCTACAGGTTGCCTGGAGCGGTCATGACTGGAGCAGGCCTCCTGAAGTAGCAGCCATAGCTTCATCTCTGGTTTCCAGTGTCCTTCCCACGTGAATGGCGGTTCCTTAGTGTGCTTGTTGATTGTTCAGAATAGTGGGTTAGTTACTGAAGAAGGGACTGCTTAGCTGATAGATCCCAGCCCACAGCAGCTAGGCAAAGGGGAAGCATCATCAGCTGTCCTTTGAGGGGCAGTTTTTTTTAAATAGTAAAAATCTTTGAAATGAATACTATTAAGAGACAACACTCAACTTATAACCCCACTGATCTCTGTTAAGCAGAAGCCCTGAGGTTTCACCAGACCTCTGTGTACCTTTTATACTTCGACTCCATCTTCTTCTATGAAGGGGAGTTAACAATCCATGTCCTCAGATGGTCCTTAGTGCAGTTGAGAAAATGAAGGTTTTTATGACTTTAACATCCATGAAGGTATATGGTATGTGAAAGTATATAAGGTATACATGATAACACAGAGTACTTGTTAGTTTTCTGTTGCACTAAGATACCCATGACCAAAAACTGCTTAAGGAAGAAAGGATTTATTTTAAGGCATGGTTCTAAAGGGAGAGTTTTAGAATTTGTTTGATTTTCAGTGTGAAATGTCCGCTATAGGTCCATGCGTTTGAACACTTGTCCTCAGCAGGTGACCTGGTTCTGGAAGATTGTGGGAACTTTAGGAGTGGAGCCTCATTGGAGGAAATGAGCCATGGGTGAGGCAGATCAGAGGTGGGACCTTGAGGTTTTGTAGCTGGACCCCACTGCTTAATCATTCTCTCTGATTCCTGACTGCAGATGTAATGTGACCTGTAGCCTCCAGGGTCTGCCCCAGTGCTCTTCTGGCCATGCCAGGCTGGATCCTCTCAAACCTTAAACCCTTCCTGCCGGGCTGGAGAGATGGCTCAGCGGTTAAGAGCACCGACTGCTCTTCCAGAGGTCCTGAGTTCAATTCCCAGCAACCACATGGTGGCTCACAACCATCCGTAATGGGATCTGATGTTCCCTTCTGGTGTGTCTGAAGACAGCTACAGTATACTCATATACAAAATAAATAAATAAATCTTTAAAAAAAATAAAAAAACCCTTCCTGCCTCAAGCTGCCTCTTGTCAGGCACTCTGTCACAGCCACAAGAAAAAACAGCTGATACATATGGCGGAGTGGAGGGGGCAAGGACCGTTGACAATTTGGGCTAATGACAACTCCATTTCCTGGCACGTTAAAGAGAGGCTTAGAAATCAAATACCAAAGAGGATATCAAGCTGGTTGACTCCGAGGGGAAAGGGCTTTAGGCTTTGATCTTGATTACATTTAGATCTTGATTAAGTTGGGTAATGCTGGAGGCATACCGCCTTAGGCTGACCGATTACTGGTCAGCTCACACTCAATTCATGCCCAGACCTCAGGAAGGGAAAAGCCACCTTCATCCCAGCTCCGATTTTAGATTCTATTATTACTCTGCGGTGGACCAGAACTTCCTAGGAAGCCGGGCTGCTGAGGTAGTGAAGGACTGTTATCCCTCTACAGGAAGGATGTCCCCTCACACTGCAGTCAGTGACAGGTGAACTGTGTCCCATGAGATGTTGAATGGTGGCAGGTGCAATTTCAGGCTCTCTCCCTTGAAGATCTCTAAATTCCAGGGTGGAGTGGGAAGAGATTAAGAAGGAGAAGCATTCTGTTCTGTTTTCCCTAGCCATGACAACTGACAATAAATTCAATGAATCTACCTGATTCTCATCTCAGAGGAAGAACAGACAGTTCACTGTGGGGATAACCAGGCTGTCTATAAACTTTCAAAATAGCCTGCAGATGCTTCATATGCCTTGACAGATCTTAGGAGAAGAAGGAAACACAGCAGACTGGAGAGGGGTGTGGTTCTGTAGTTTACAGGCACACGGACTTGTGGGTCTCCCCTGCAACCTCACTCCAGGCCTTTAATCCCTCTCTCCTTATAACCCGGTTCCAAAGCCAATGGGGTCCCTTTGATGTACAAGCCTGAGAGCAGCCTGGGTTGGCAAGACAGGGTTTCTCTGGGTATCCCTGACTGTCCTGGAACTCATTCTGTAGACCAGGCTGACTTCAAATTCTCAGAGATCCGCCTACCTCTGCCTCCCAAGCGCTGGGTGGTGCCACCACCACCTAGAAAGAAACAATCTCTTAAGGTAGTCACTTCACATCCTTCCTGCTCAATCTGGAATATCTGCCTCATAATTAGTCTGTGAGAAAGACTAATTTTTCCAGCCTTGTGGCACAAACCTATAATCCCAGCCACTCGAGAAGTTGTGGTTTGGCTGGAGAGATGGCTCAGTGGTTAAAAGCACTGACTGTTTGTCCAGAGGTCCTGAGTTCAATTCCCAGCACCCACATGGTGACTCAATATTTGTAATGGGAGCTGATCCTCTTCTGGTGTATCTGAAGACAGCAACGCTTTACTCATACATAAAACAAATAAGTAAATCTTTAAGAAACAAAGAAGCTGAGGGATGGAAATCAGGTTCAAGGCCTACCTGAGCGTATAGAAAAGGCAAACAGGGATCATTATTCAAAAAGATACACAGAAGTTGTTAAAAGCTAGGCATGATGTACACATCTGTAATCTCAGTGCTTGGGTGGTACAAGCAGGAAAATCAGAAGTTCAAAGTCATCCTCGGCTGTATAGCAAGTTCAAGGCCAGTCTAAGCTATACAGGAGCCTGCCTCAAATTAAAAATAAAAATAAATGCTACTAATAAAGTTAGCCAGGTACAGTAAAAACCTTAGGGCATTCGTTTGAGCAAAACAATCAGGCAGCACCAAACTGTCAGCTGTTCAGAGGCTGAGAGGTACCAGGGGAAGCCTTTGCTAAGCGCCCAGGAATCAAGAAAAAGGAAACACTAAATGGAAGGTGTTAGTGAGGGATTGAGGGCAGTGTCTAATAACTGAATGAAAGTTTTGGTTTTCCAGTTATGCTAGGTTAGGTTTCATTTTGCCTGTATAGGAACCTAGAGCTCTGGGATCATCTCAGCCCGAAAAACCAATTAATCTGTCTATGTGTAATGCTAGCTATTCACATGCAAACACATAACACATCAAACATGCCAGGAAAACACTACCACTAGGCCACATCCCCAGCCACCAATGTTTTAAACTTTGGCTGTTTATTATTATTTTTGTGCGTGCGTGTGTGTGTGTAAGCATGCATGCGTGTGTGTGTGTGTGTGTGTGTGTGTGCATAACAGCAAGTACTACAGTGTGCATGTGGAGATTAGAAGATTTGTAGAGTTGATTTTCTTCTCCCTTCACCTGGTGTCTTAGTTACTGTCCCTTTGCTGTGAAGAGACACCGTGACCATGGCAACTCTTATAAAAGAAAGCATTTTTTAATTGGGGTCTTGCTTACAGTTTTAAAGGGTTGGTTCATGTGCATTGTGGCAGCAAGCAGGTAGGGATGGCACTACATCCAGACTTGAAGACAAGACGGAGGGAGGAAGGGAGGGAGGGAGGGAGAGAGAGAGAGAGACAGAGACACAGAGACACAGAGACACAGAGACACAGGGACAGGGACTGAGCCTGGGTTGGCCTTTTAATCCTCAGATCTCCCCCTAGAGGCACCCTTCGTTAACAAGGCCAACGTCACATAATCCTTCTCACTCTATCAAAGAGTTTCACTCTCTGGCAACCAAGCATTTATAAATATGAGCCTGTATAGGTAATTCTTTTTGTTTTTCCCAACAGGGTTTCTCTGTGTAGCCCTGGCTGGTCTTGAACTCAGAGACCACCTACCTCTGCATCCGGAGTGTTGGGACTGAAGGCATGCACCACCTCCATGGATCCTATGTGGGTAATTCTTATTCAAATTACCACAGGCTTCCAGCATTTCTGAGGGCACTACTTCCCCCTCTCCAGGTGAGGCCTGTGTGCTGGGGCACACAGGAAAGTCAACTACTTCCTCCTGTGGTACTGAGAGAACAGGCAGAGGTTTGCGTTCCTCTGGGAGACCTGGCAGAACCAAGAGGATTCAAGTGTCCAACAGAAAAACATAGGTCTTAAGCCAGAGGGGTGGGTCTCACACAAGAGAAAGCCATTGTTCAATACAGGAAAACTGTTTGGAGTGGCCAGGGCCTCTGGTTACCATGTTCCAGACTGAACAATCTGAGGGTCCAGAGATCCTTCACTGGGTCACCAGACTCCAAAGGAGGCCAGCTGAGTTCACAGGTCTGAGGTTTTCCAGGTGAGAAGTGGACACCATTACCTCCTTGGAGTGTTTTGCAGGCATTTCTACGATGTCTTGGGGCTACTCACTCCCCTTACCATTTTAGATCTGTTTCTCCAACAGACAGAAACACACAGACAGGCAGACAGTAGAGACAAGCAGGGGAGGCCACCACACAGACTTAAACCAGGTGGACCAGTGATATCTTATGCAGATTCCAGACACTGCTATGTCCAGCCTTTTCTAAGTGTTCTATTCAGAAGGCACCTTAGAAAGACTTTCAGAGGCAGCCGATTTGGGTGACTCTCTGTAAATGTCTCATTCTAAGGTGGAAATTTCAGGAGCCTCTGGGCTACTAGGACTAGAAGCAGAAGTTTGTGGGACCCTGGAATGTCTCTCTGGTATGTACCCTCTAGAAACTTTCTTTTTTTATGCTATTGCCTCAGAGGGAATCCAAGACCCCCAATGTCCTGGCATCCCAGTTTCTGGGGATCTTGCTGGGGCCTCCAGAATGTCCCCAAGTAAGTCTACCAAAGACTACCACACAGACATTCTTAAAGCCCAAAAGAAAGTCTTTATTGACAGCCATCGACTGCATGGAGAACTTGCCCAAATCAACCAGCCCTGAGTCTTACAGTCCTTTGTCTTTTATGCACAAAACCCACATCCTGGTTGGCACACTTCAGTTCTACAGGAGCTAGAAAGCAAGGTTAGTACACCTAGGGACTTTTCTGGAACTATGGACTAGATCTTTGATCGATTATGTCGATTGATCGATGATTACTGTTCTTGACAGATGTTGGGTCCTTCTCCATCAACTATTAATTAAGAAAATGTCCCACAAACATGCCCACAGGCCAATCTGATGGAGGCTATTCCTCAACTGAGATTCCCTCTTCCCAGCCACATCCAATTGGCAACAAAACCAGCTGTCTACGGGCAGTGTGTATGCATGCGTGCATTCACATGAGAGCACTGTGTGTATGCATGCTCGCATTGGTGTGGGAGCACTGTGTGTATGCATGCTCGCATTGGTGTGGGAGCACTGTGTGTATGCATGCCCGCATTGGTGTGGGAGCACTGTGTGTGCATGCTCGCATTGGTGTAGGAGCACTGTGTGTGTGCATGCTCTCATTCGCGTGGGAGCACTGTGTGTATGCATTCGCGCATTCACACGGGAGCACTGTGTGTATGCATTCGCGCATTGGTGTGGGAGCACTGTGTGTATGCATGCTCGCATTCGCGTGGGAGCACTGTGTGTATGCATGCTCGCATTGGCGTGGGAGCACTGTGTGTATGCATGCTCGCATTGGCGTGGGAGCACTGTGTGTATGCATGCTCGCATTGGCGTGGGAGCACTGTGTGTATGCATGCTCGCATTGGTGTGGGAGCACTGTGTGTATGCATGCTCGCATTGGTGTGGGAGCACTGTGTGTATGCATGCTCGCATTGGTGTGGGAGCACTGTGTGTATGCATGCCCGCATTGGTGTGGGAGCACCGTGTGTATGCATGCTCACATTCACACGGGAGCACTGTGTGTATGCATGCCCGCATTCGTGTGGGAGCACTGTGTGTATGCATGCGCGCATTGGTGTGGGAGCACTGTGTGTATGCATGCTCGAATTGGCGTGGGAGCACGCATTCACATGGGAGCACTGTGTGTATGCATTCGCGCATTGGCGGGGGAGCACTGTGTGTATGCATTCGCGCATTGGCGTGGGAGCACTGTGTGTATGCATGCTCGCATTGACGCGGGAGCACTGTGTGTATGCATGCTCGCATTGGCGGGGGAGCACTGTGTGTATGCATGCTCACATTCACAGGGAGCACTGTGTGTATGCATGCCCGCGATTCGCGTGGGAGCACTGTGTGTATGCATGCTCGCATTGGCGTGGGAGCACTGTGTGTATGCATGCGTGCATTGGCGTGGGAGCACTGTGTGTATGCATGCTCGCATTGGTGTGGGAGCACTGTGTGTATGCATGCTCGAATTGGTGTGGGAGCACTGTGTGTGTGCATGCTTGCATTGGTGTGGGAGCACTGTGTGTATGCATGCGTGCATTGGCGTGGGAGCACTGTGTGTATGCATGCTCACATTCACACGGGAGCACTGTGTGTATGCATGCTCACATTGGCGTGGGAGCACTGTGTGTATGCATGCTCGCATTGGCGTGGGAGCACTGTGTGTATGCATGCTCGCATTGGCGTGGGAGCACTGTGTGTATGCATGCTCGCATTGGCGTGGGAGCACTGTGTGTATGCATGCTCGCATTGGTGTGGGAGCACTGTGTGTATGCATGCTCGCATTGGCGTGGGAGCACTGTGTGTATGCATGCTCGCATTGGCGTGGGAGCAGCACTGTGTGTATGCATGCTCACATTCACACGGGAGCACTGTGTGTATGCATGCTCACATTCACACGGGAGCACTGTGTGTATGCATGCTCACATTCACACGGGAGCACTGTGTGTATGCATGCCCGCATTCGCGTGGGAGCACTGTGTGTATGCATGCTCGCATTGGCGTGGGAGCACTGTGTGTATGCATGCTCGAATTGGCGTGGGAGCACTGTGTGTATGCATGCGTGCATTGGCATGGGAGCACTGTGTGTATGCATGCTCGCATTGGTGTGGGAGCACTGTGTGTATGCATGCTCGCACTGTGTGTTCGCATTGTGGGAGCACTGTGTGTATGCATGCGCGCATTGGCGTGGGAGCACTGTGTGTATGCATGCTCGCATTGGTGTGGGAGCACTGTGTGTATGCATGCTCGCATTGGCGTGGGAGCACTGTGTGTATGCATCCTCGCATTGGCGTGGGAGCACTGTGTGTATGCATGCTCGCATTGGTGTGGGAGCACTGTGTGTATGCATGCTCGAATTGGCGTGGGAGCACTGTGTGTATGCATGCTCGCATTGGCGTGGGAGCACTGTGTGTATGCATGCTCGCATTGGCGTGGGAGCACTGTGTGTATGCATGCTGGCATTGGCGTGGGAGCACTGTGGGTATGCATGCGTGCATTGGCGTGGGAGCACTGTGTGTATGCATGCTTGCATTGGCGTGGGAGCATTGTGTGTATGCATGCTCGCATTGGTGTGGGAGCACTGTGTGTATGCATGCTCGAATTGGCGTGGGAGCACTGTGTGTATGCATGCTCGCATTGGTGTGGGAGCACTGTGTGTATGCATGCTCGAATTGGCGTGGGAGCACTGTGTGTATGCATGCTCGCATTGGTGTGGGAGCACTGTGTGTATGCATGCTCGAATTGGCGTGGGAGCACTGTGTGTATGCATGCTCGCATTGGCGTGGGAGCACTGTGTGACTGTGTGTTACGGATAAGGTTGATGTTGCCACCTTCCTTGATTGTGCTTCATCTTGTGTATTGAGGCAGGGTCTCTTGATGACGAGCTTTCCTCCTTGCTTGGTAGACTCATCATTTCTACCTCCTGAGCACTGGGATTATAGTTGGGCAGCCATAGTTGCTGTCATTTACTTGGGTGCTGGGTGTCAAAACTCTGGTCCTCATGCATGCAGAGCAATGTCTTACTCAGTAAAGCGCTCTCTCTCTCTCTCTCTCTCTCTCTCTCTCTCTCTGTCTCTCTCTCTCTGTCTCTCTCTCTCTGTCTCTCTGTCTGTCTGTCTCTCTCTCTCTCTCTCTCTCTCTCTCTCTCTCTCTCTCTCTGTTGCTTTGTTTTTTTTTCTAGTGTGGTTTCTTTGTGTAGCCCTGGCTGTCTTGGAGCTCACTCTTCAGACCAGGCTGGCCTTGAACTCAGAAATTTGCCTGCCTCTCCCTTCCAAGCGCAGTGATTAAAAGCATGTGCCACTACTGCCTTGCTGCCCCTTATCTATTAACCTTTTAAAAAGTTTCCTTTGGCCTCCTTTCCTCTGCACTTTTGATTTTCTTTACGACCCCTTCACAGATGTATTAGAAAGAAACGACCTTCACCTCAAAAGGAGAAAAGATGTGATTTATTCTGGAGCAAAATATGAGTGACCGTGGCCTGAGAGCATAGATTTAGCTCTCCCCAAATGTAATGTTCCTACATGGAAGCAGTTTCATGGAGTTTTTATAGTAACAGAGAAAAGAAAATTATAAATCAAGACATTGGTGGGAACATCAGAACGGCAGGTTGCACCAAGTAGGGAGCTTGTCTCCTACAGCCTCAGATGCTATCCAACGGTATCCAGCTCATCGATACAGAGTAAGGTTTTGGTAAATTAATACAGTTCAAAGGTTCTTTTATCAGGAAGGTAAGTCTGATACAGACATGGGCCAGGAGTGAAACTGTAATTAGGCTATTGAGTCAACAACATTCCAAACTTCATAGGCTTTGAGGCTTTTAAACACTGACCAGGCTAAGCAGAGAGGTTCTTCCCTGAAATTGTCAGTCACAAAGAGAACCTCGCCATTTAAATACAACCAGGAAGAGACCACAGGCTCCTTGGTGAGTAGTGGACCTGGAAAGGATCTTTCTAGGTCTGAGCTCATTTTCCTGGGGGAGAGGACATGTTCTCATGGTCACTGTTACACTCTTCGACCAAGACAGAATATCAGGGTGGGTCTGGTGGCTACTCAGCCTTCCCTTACTGGCCGCTGCTTCCTGTAACAAATCCCCAGCCTTCCCACAGCTCTGCCTTGTTAGAGGCAACCCAGAGCTTGGCCATCCCTGGGCTGATCCTGGGTGGTATAAGAAAGCTGGATGAGTAAGCCAGGGCAGTAATCGAGGAAGCAGTGACCCTCTGTGGTCTCTGATTCAATTCCTCCAAGTTCCTGCTTGAGTTCCTGCCCCGCCTTCCCTCAGTGATGAACCTATAAACCAAATAAACCCTCTCATCTCTGTCTTAGGGTTTGGTTTCACTGCTGTGAAGAGACACCGTGATCAGGGCAACTTTTGTAAGGGACAGCATTTAATCGAGGCTGGCTTACAGGTTCAGAGATTCAGTCCATTATCATCAAGGTAGGAGCATGGCAGCGTCTAGGCAGGCATGGCATGGGGGAGCTGAGTTCTACATCTTGTTCCAAAGGCAAACAGGAGAAAACTAACTCCCAGGAAGCTAGGAGAAAGGTCTCAAAGCCCACCCCACAGTGACACACTTCTTCAGTTACAGTCAAGAAGGACACCTCTGCCTTGAGCCTCAGGTGCTGTCTGGTGACATTATTAACCTGTAGGTTGCTGGAAGCTAGTAGTCTGCTCAGTTAACATATTCCCAAAAGTTCCACCTGGTAGTCACAAAGATTTTAGGCCAGACCTAGAGGTGGGAAAGAGTCACTAATGTAGGAGGCTTCAGGCAGCCCAAGGTAAGTTGTGATTGGCTGTGGACTGGCAACATTCCAATCTTACCACAATCCCAGCAGCCCAGTTAATTAGCCTTGTAGAAAGTTCAGGGTAAAGTGAGGTTTCTTTCCCCAAACATCCCTTTTTCTCAAGTGTCAATGTGCCATGTTTAGGGATGTCTTTTCCTGTACCCCATCATGTGGGATGGAGTGGTGGGGCACTGACGAAGCATAGAGGCCACCCTTTCTGTTCAAACCTGGAGCAACATGCTAGAATTGTAAGAAGGATGACTAACCAGGAAGCTGCAATCTTTTCTTGCTTCTGTTACTTCCCTGTACCAAGAAGCCCTTCAGACTGAAAGCGATGGCAGGGAGAGACAAGAATGGAGCCCCAAGCCTGGTTCCCTTTCTCATTCTTACGCCATCAGTAAGTGCAGGTCGGATGTGCATGTCTGGAGATATGGAATGAGCGGGGCAGGATGAATGACTCAGAACTGTCACCAACCCCAGCATTCAGCAGAGGCAAGAAAACTGTCGTGAGCTTGAGGCCAACTTGAGCTACATAGCTAGTTCCTAGGCTGTAGAGTGAGAATCCCCCTAAAAAAGAGGAAGAGGTGGAAGACAGGAAGGAAGGGTGAGGGAATATCTGAGTCAGCTTCAAGGACTGTGTCCACTGTTTTAGTCAGAAACAAATATGGACACACAGCCCCACAGTGTGAGTTGTTTGACTAGGGTGAGTTGACTGACGTGTGAACTCAGGGCTCTCCTGTTTGCATTTAAAAGTGGAACATAAAGATGAACAATAGAAAGTAAGCTGATAACTCATTCGACATTAAACAACAAACACTGTAGGAGAAGCTCTCGAAGGGCAAAAGGCTTTCTTTGGGTTCTTCCTGTGGTTCTGCCTTGATCTTCCCTTGCACTCCCTCCAGTACCCCTGCTTCAGTCTGCCAAGCTCTGACACCCGATTCTCTGTCTGTGTATCTCCGTGTCTCTGTCTCTGTCTCTTTCTGTGTCTGTCTGTGTGTGCATGTGTGTGTCTGTGTATGTGACTGTGTGTGTGCATGTGTGTGTGTCTGCGTGTTTAAGCCAGAGAACAACACCTTGGGTATTGTTTCTCTTGTGCCACCAGCCCCATGGATCCACCTGCCCGTTCCGCCAAGGAGAGCAATCGTGTACAGCCACGCACTGCTTTTCTTACGTGGCTTCTGGGAACTGAAGAGTCCTTGTGCTTTACTGGCTGAGGCATCCCCAGCCCCTTCGGTTTACTCTGTGAGACCCTGTCAGTTCAAGCTGCCTGCAAATTTGATTCTTCCTGTGTCAGTCTCATCCTTCGTGCTGGGATTACGGCATGAGCTGTCATGCCCATGGACTCAGTGTTCTAATGACACTTCTTGTTCTGTTATTTCAACCAAATGCAGCTCAGTTCTATGGACATGTCAGACTGGAGCTACCACAGGTATCCTGGCAAAGGAGAGCTCAGCTGTGAACTGGATCCCATGGCTACTATGTGGACTACTAACTGTGGATACGTGTTTGTTTGTTTCTTTGGTTGGTTGGTTGGTTGGTTTTGGTTTTTCGAGATAGGGTTTCTCCATGTAGTCCTAGCTGTCCTGGAACTCGCTCTGTCAGAGACCAGGCTGGCCTCAAACTCAGAGATCTGCCTGCCTCTGTTTCCCAAGTTCAGGGATTAAAGGTGGGCAGCACCATTCCAAGCTACAACTGTGGAGTCTCCATTGAACTGACTCCTCATGTTATAGAACTTTTTGTGGAGTAAAAATGTAACAACATAGATATTATTCTACAGGACTATTATCAAAGCCAGACAATTGCCATCTTGGGGCATTCCACTGTGCCTGTTTGCAAAAGATCATCCCAGCTCGACTTGTTAGCTGTTTATACAGTCTCGTGGGGGGCAGGGAGGGCCACAGGACCCTCACTTGAACATCTCACTTTTCCATATCAGCTGCTGCACGAAGCTCTTCCCTCTCTGGTAGCCTTGGTGAGAGGCTGGAGTAATGGACGGGGAAGACAGAGGAGTGGGGCTCCACCTACCTGGCTATGGGGAAGCTGCCACATCTGCTAGGTAAAGACTTTCTAATGAGGCCTTTAAGGGGAGGCGCCCACATAGGCCCACATAGGCAATCCCTGGCTTCCACTCTGTAAGCTCAATAAATTCATTGATTCCCCAGAGTAAACTTTGGTGGAATCTCACCTGAGTTTGTGGTAGGGACCTTAGGAGGAAGAGTAGACCTTGTTTCTATCTCTCCCCCAGGAAGTAATTTTAGTAAAAACATAATTGTTCCTATGTATGCTGTTTCCCTACTCATTTAGAGGCAGAGTCAGGAAAGATGACTCCAAAGGGAAGACGACGTACTGAAGGATGGGGAGTCTTAGCTGACACAGAAGAGAGACTCCATTACACTAGGATGTTCTAGGGACCCTGACTCTCTTGGTCACTGTTGTGGCTCTAGCATGCAGAACGAACATTGCCTGAAAAAAACATTTGCTGAGAGGGTGAAGGAGGTGTTTATATGGAAGCAGGATGTTGGAGGAGGGAATAGAGTCTGGAGGTGGGAGAGTCCTGTCCTCTGCTCCCAAGGCAGGTTCCTTGAGAGGAACTGGGACCCTGGAGGAACAGGAGATCAGGGCTGGGAGGGTCCAGGTGTGTAGAGGGCAATGTAGATATATGGCCCCTCAGGGCTGATGGCATGCACCCAGAGGCAATGTAGGTATATGGCCCCTCAGGGCTGATGGCATGCACCCAGAGGCAATGTAGGTATATGGCCCCTCAGGGCTGATGGCATGCACCCAGAAGCAAATATGCTCGCTTGCACACTATAAATTAATAAAATGAAATTTTTAAAAATTGTCAATAAGAAGCTAACACAGGTTAGAGAAATGGCTCAGAAGTTACAAGCATTGGCTGCTCTTGCCCAGGACCCAGGTTCAGTTCCCAGCACCCACATAAAAGCTTACAACCATCTGTAACTTCAGTTCTAAGGAAACTGATCCTCTGAAGGGATTCAATGCCCTCTTTTGGCCTCTGCGGGTACTGCACACATATCGTGCACATACATGCAGGCAAAACATACTCTCATAAAATAAATCTTTTTTTAAAGAAATAAAAACAGAAAAAATAAAGCAGCTCACAAAAACTTATGTGATAAAAATCAACAGGCTTCAAAGACTAAAATCTATACAACATAAATATCTAATTTTAAGATCATTTTAGTTTTGTGTTTGTTCTGTTTTGTGGATGATTGTTTTGCTCCATGAATATCTATGTAGTACTTGTGTGCCTGGTGTCTGCAGAGGCCAGGAGAGCTGTCGGAGCCCCTGAAACTAGAGTTATGAATGGTAATAAGCCCCCTTGCGGATGCTGGGAGTCAAATCTGGACCCTCCTGAAGAGTAGTCAGTGCTCTTAGTGCAGAGCAATCTTTCCAGCACCTTAAACTATTAAAAAAAACAACAACTAGAATAAGAAAGGACAACTCAGAAGGAAGAAAGTGAGGACAAGAGAGACGGCTCAGTAGGAAAGAGCATTTGCTGGGTGCACATGAGGGCCTGAGTTCAAACACCTAATACAAAGTCAAGCACAGCTTGACAGGCTGTGTCTGACACTGGGCTATGGGGTGGGGAGGCAGAGAAAAGAGGATCGATGGAGTTTGCTATCAGCTTAGCTCTGGGCTCAGTGAGACTCTGTCTCAAAGGAACAAGGGAGAGTGACCGAACAGGACTCCTGATATCCTCCTCTGGCCTCCATAGGAACACACAATCACTGTGTGTGTGTGTGTGTGTGTGTGTGTGTGTGTGTGTGTGTGTGTGTGTGTGTGTGTTGAATACGCGTGGCCCAGGGAGCGGCACTATTAGGAGGGGTGGCCTTGTTGGAGTAGGTGTGGGCTTGTTCGAGGAAATGTGTCACTGTAGGGGTTTGAGATCCTTCTCCGAGCTGTCTGAACACTAGTCTTCTCCTGTTTGCAGTTGGATCAAGATATAGAGCTCTCAGCTCCTTCTCAAGAACCGTATCTGCCTGGGTGCTGCCATGCTTCTGTCCTCGATAATAACGGGCTGAGCCTCAGAACCTGTAAGCCAGCCCCAATTAAACGTTATCCTTATAAGAGTGGCCTTGGTCATGGTGTCTGTTCACAGCGACAGAACCCTAACTAAGACAGTAAGCATATGAGAGAGAGAGAGAGAGAGAGAGAGAGAGAGAGAGAGAGAGAGAGAGAACTGTATTCTGTATTTGTGGTAGATATTGGGGGAAATGTCACTTTGGCTTAGCGACTTTTCTACTGCTGTGATAAAATACCTTAACTAAGGCAACTTAAAGAGGGGAGGGTTTATTTGGACTTATGGTTCTAGGTGGATAAGAGTCTGCCACCACGTGGTAGGGGAGATATGGCATCGGGCAAGCATTTTATTTTTTGCCTTTATAAGGAGGCTTTTTTGTTAATTATTTACCTTACTAGTCTCAGAAAGAAGAACAGATTAGCTCAGTCCACCACGATTTGCAGTTGGCAGAATCTAGTGAGGCAGGCGTTCTGATTGCTAAGGTTTTGATTTGGGGGCTTTTAATACTTAGCTGTCTCACACTTCAAACATAACCCAGAACAGTGCCACAGCCCCTCCTTCTCACTTTAATACCCCACCTACTGCCCTCCATTACGGAAATATCTTCATTAAATATGATTCCCAGGACAGGTTCCCTGGAGCATATAGCCATGAGGACAGTGCACAAAAAGAAAACTGAAAATAAAACTCTGTATGGTAATTTACTGATCTAAGGAAACAAAACCTTCCGATATAGTAAGAAATAAATCCAGTTACAAATGCACTACTAGGGGTTGGGGATTTAGCTCAGTGGTAGAGCTCTTGCCTAGCAAGCGCAAGGCCCTGGGTTTGGTCCCCAGCTCCGAAAAAAAAAGAAAAGAAAAGAAAAGAAAAGAAAAGAAGAAAAAAAAACCCACAATAACAAATGCACTACTAGGTCTGTGTGGCGGCTCTGGCGGAGTAACTGAGAACAGCCAGTTATTTATTTACAAGATACACAGGCAGGAAGGGTGCACCCAGCCCAGCAAGGTCTCAGAAGCCAGAGGTGTTCTCTCTGCTGTAGGCCACATACAAGAATCCGTCTTCATCTTCTTCCTTCTCGTAAAGCTGTCCCATAGTTAGGCTGGACTGTGGGACTGTCTTGTCCACAAACAAGAAGATGTCCTTCTCAGAAGGAAGCTGGATCCTTTTCCTGATGATCCACATGAACTGAGCCACAGCCGTACAGATGGGACCAAGTACTTCCCGTGTCGATGTCAACAATCTGAGAGCCGGAGACTTTTTCCACGATCACGGGAACCCTGTCAGGGTACCTCGCTCTGATCTTCGCAGATTTCATGCATCTGTGTTCCAGCACAAGTGGTTCTCCTTAAACATCCACTTCATGGCGGCGGAAAGCGACGGAGCCGGCTCTGAGCCGCAGACTTCCGGCAAAGCGCCCACAGCCCAGGCAAGCATCTTAGCGGGAGCAGCAGCTGAGAGCTCATATCACAAACACAAAGGTGTCTGAAAACTCAGAGCCCGCTCGCAGCTACACACTTCATCCAGCAAGGCCACACCCCTCATCCTCCAAATAGCTCCATTAACTGGGGATTAAGTAATCAAACATCTGAACCTATGGAGGAACATCCTCCTTTATTTTATTTATTTATTTATTTATTTATTTATTTATTTATTTATTTATTTATTGTGGTGGCACATGCTCTTATTTTGGCATCCTCCTTTAAAATGAAGATGGAATAGCATTCTACTAGAGAGCAATCCTGTTACTAAAACCCGCTCTCTAGGAGAAAGGTAGATAAAGTCTACCCCTTTCCTTAAGATGCCAAAGACAAACCAAGGTACAATTCCTCAATGTTCACGGCCGGGGAATCAATGAATTTATCCTGCTTACTTACAGAGCTATGGGTGAGAGAGGTTACAGGCAGAAGCACAGGTGACCTTAAAGCAGACAGACACTCTGGATCCCATGGCTGCCAAAAGAAACGCACTCACTTTATCCCTCTTCTAGAGCAAAACCTCTCAACTTCCATAATGCTTCAACCCTTTAATACAGTTCCTTGTGTATCAAACCAAAAAATTATTTCATCATTACTTCCTTACTGTGATTTGGCTACTGCTATAAGTCATTTGGCCTGCATGCTGGAGGTTTTCCACAGAGATCTCTGGTCCGGCTAGGTGTGCGGGTTCAGGCAGAGGGGAGAGAACTCGGTCAGGGAGTGGGGACTGCTTTTGCCTCCTCTGCTACTGGTGCTGCTCCGCTGCTGCCAGCCACTTCAGTTTGGGCCAGGCTGAGCCAGCTGGAGGCTGCGAGCCAGCGAGCCAGCAGGGGTTGACGGCGATTTGGGGAGAGCAGATCTCTTCCGGAAGGCGGTGTTACAGCTCTTGTGGCAGAAGCTCTCAGACAATGGAGTAATTCCTACACATGTTTAATCCTTCTGGATAGGATCCTTATATACAATTTTGGAATAGGTCAGGTCTAACAGCAGGTACTTCCTATTGGCTTGGCCTGAGAGTTTGGGAAGACTTCATCTACATATTTGGGGGCGTGGTCCTGCTTCTACTTGACTGATCTGCCTTGAGCCTGTATGACCTGTGCTCACATCCTCACCTGTGGAGGAGGGGCTTTGGGCATTGCCCTACGTGACTGATCTTTCTCAAACCTCTCTACAGGGAGTTGTGGGGGGGCTGTAGCTACGTGAGAAGGCCCTGATCTCCTGATCTCAACCAGGAATCAGGGTACCTTTCACAGTCCACTGCCCCACAAATTACATGATCAGATTTGCTCTAGACTTTCTCCAGGACCACATGAAATTAGGACAAACTGCATATAAGTGACTGGGAGGGGTGTCTGGATACTCAGGTGAGGGTGCCATCTCCTATCTCCTTTCTTTCATGAGGAATGGTAGAAAGTCAACAGGCCCAGCTGTGATGGTTTCTATGAGCAAACCCAACAGCTCCTGAAAATGGTGGTAGTTTGGCTGGGAGGATAGACCTGTACAGCAAATGTTAATGACCACACCAGATTCTGAAGAAATTAGAAAGAAACAAACAAGAATGAAGAGCTGGACCAAACAAGCTAGTGTAACCCTTTTGAAAAAAGCCTGTATTGAGAATTATGAACTTAGGCTAGAGACTCCTCAGTGGTTAAGAGCATTGGCTGCTCTTCCAGGAAACTCAGGTTCAATTCCTAGCACCTTCATGGCAGCTCACAACTGTCTATAACCCCAGTTCTGGGAATCCAACACTCTCTCCTGAACTCCATGGGCACTGAACATATGTGACACATAGACATATATACAGGCAAAGCATTCATAGACATAAAATAAACATATCGGTTAAAATTTCAAAAGAATACCTAGTTATAATTCATACTATGAAATAGAGGATAACGAGTCCCACCACTTTCACAGTGCAGGAGAGGTTCGTACGATGTTAGACTTGTCCCTCTGCAGAAGAATGAAACTCAGGGAAAGACCACTTTAAACGTGTTGGTTTGAATAGGTTTGGCCCCCATGAATTCATGTGTTTGAATGCTTGGCCAAATGGAGAGGCACTGTTATGAGATGTGGCCTTGGAGAAGGAAGTGTGTCACTGTGGGGATGGCTTTGAGGTCTCCTATGCTCAGGCTCTGCCCAGTGTGGAACGGCACTCTCCTGGCTGTGTGTGGGTCAAGCTATAGAATATTGGCACCTCCAGCACCAAATCTGCCTGCAGGCTGCCACGCTTTCCACCATGATGATGATGGACAGAACGTTGGAAATGGTAAGCCAGCGCTAGTTAAAGGTCCTTGGTTAAGAGTTGCCTTGGTCATGGTGTCTCTTCACAGCAATAAAATCCTGACAAGACAGATGATGTAACCAAACAAATGCTGATGGGGGCAGAGAGGTGTCTGTATGAGAATATGCACAGATGTTTGTCCGTGGACCCTGTAACCAACTAATCCCTATGGATACCAAGAGGTTCCTCTATGGTCTTTCTTCCTTTCACAGAATCTCACACATCCCAGGGTGGCTCAAACTCAATAGTATTAGCAGAGGATAACCTTGAACTTTTGATCCTCCTGCCTCTGCCTCCCCAGAGCTAGAATGACAGGTGTGTGTGCTTAGGGTTGAACCAGGGCTTCAGACTTGAAACACAAGCACTCTACCATGTGAGCCATAGCCTCAACTCCATGGCCCTTTCCTGTGTAGTTTGATTCTGATGCTGTTTAAGGATTATTATTATTATTATTATTATTATCATTATTATTATGTCAATTTATCATATGAGTATGATCATGTGCTTATCACAGTGTGTGTGTAGAGATCAAAGCAAGAACGGGGGATGGGGGACACACATTCCATGTGTGGAGGCCAGAAGATATATTTCTAGAACTTTCCAGAGCCCTTTCTTTCCATCATGTGGATTCCAGGGCTATCCCTGAGTTCTGTCTCAGGTCATGGGGCTTGACAGCAATCCACTGAGCCATGTTTCCTTCCTTCTGTGCGTTCCTAACATTCCTCATAGTAAGCTGACATCAGCAAAGCCGTAAACTAATGAGTAGACCCTACCTTCGCTGAATCAACTCTGCAAAGTCTCATGTGTTGCCTCCGACACTGCCGAATGATTTTTTTTTTAAAGATTTATTTATTTATTATATATAAGTACACTGTAGCTGTCTTCAGACACACCAGAAGAGGGCATCAGATCTCTTTACAGATGGTTGTGAGCCACCATGTGGTTGCTGGGAATTGAACTCATGACCTCTGGAAGAGCAGTCGGGTGCTCTTAACCGCTGAGCCATCTCTCCAGCCCTGCCGAATGATTTTTAAGAGTTCAGTTTCCTTATGGGTTTTGGTTTTGTCGGACTGTTTTTATTTTGGGGGATGTTTGAAGATGTTTTTGCATTTTTACGGGTAGATGATACAAGCCACAGCATATGTGTAGAAGTCAAAGGACAGTTTGTGGGAGTCCCTTCTCCCTGTCCACGTACGTCCCAGGGATCAAACTCAGGTCATCAGGCCTGACAGCAAGCACCTTTACCAGTGGTGCCATCTCCTTTGTTTGTTGTTGTTGTTGTTTTATGCTGGGAACTGAATCACGGTACATGTTAGTCAAGTGCTCCATCACTGAGCTCTATCCCCAGATCCCTGTGTAAGGGATTTGTTTCCTAAACAGTGTCTGGCAAACGGGTTTGAGTAACTTGGACAAAGGGAGCAATCCACGTCAGACTGTCTGTGATGACCAAACCGTGCTACCAAAAGAGATCGGACTGCTCATGGCGGTGCATTTCATTTTCATATCAATCAAGTTCTCCCTTTGTCTCATGGTCCTCTGCAGAAGCTGGCTGATTACCAGCTGCTGGAGGAAACTGCCGAGTCTAGCCTGTTTATGCAGGGTGTGACCGTGGGTCTCAGAGATTGATGGTCATGGGCAGGCTATCCTGATGAGCCTTCCAGAAGTTTTGATAGATGCCAAAGTGAAGACCAGCAAGATGTTTCAGCTAAGAAGGACACCAGCCAGAGTTCAATCCCAGGACTCGCATGCTGGGAGGAGAGAACTGGCTGTACCAAATTGTCTTCTGGACTCCACAAAAGAGTTGAATGGGCCTCCCCTCCCCCACCCCTGCCACTTGTACACACAAAAAAATAGATAAATAAATATTGCAAAAGTTTTAAAGAGCCCAAAGTGAGATAGGATAATAACATTGGGCCACACCTTCCATCCATATGACATATTTATAATTCCTCAGGAAAAGTACCTAGGAAGCCAAAAACTCCCCATATTACCTACCCCCTCAAAGCCAATTTCCCACTAACTTAATACTCAATATGGGTGATCAGCCTTGAATAAATCATGTTCCTGTTCTAATGTGCCTGGCATGAAATATTCAAAGACGTTAATGCATTTTGCCTTAAGCTATCAACACAGCTTTTGTCCAAATCTGTGGTGAGCTTTGGTTCTGTTATCTTTGTTCCTTTGTATATATTAGATGTAGAGAGCAGGATGAAGTTTCCAGGAAGAGAAACCAGGCAATTGGCTCCCTACAGGTGGGGAGCTATGCCACGTGGGGATAAATGATAAACTGAGTGACCAGAGTCCTGGCTTCCAGTCAAGCAATCCTGAGCCCCGCTCCCAGGATACCTTGAACAACTCTGGGCCATCTTGTCAGGAAAACGCAGATCGGAATACAATAGGAAGTCTTTTCCAGCCCTTCCCTGACTGCGAACATTGAAAGTGTTTGATGCCATGCAGAGGGGTGGAGACCATAGAGACTGAGAGTAATATTCAATGGAGTAAGCAAGCGTGACTCTGCCAGAAACTTCATCAGTTCAGGGAAGAAGGCCCAGCTCAGACAGCCCATTGGTAGAGAAATAACTGACAGTCTGTAAGTCATGCTTGGGGGCTGTGGTCTTGACTGGCAGGCAGTGAGCGTGAGGAGAGTCTGAAGAGTAAGCTAATGGAAGTAGGCCACATCATGCCCACTACAACAGAGCTGCTTGCCTTGACCCTTGTGATCTTTTGTTTTAAGATTTATTTACTTTATATGAGTACATAAAAAGAGGGCATCAGATCTCATTACAGATGGTTGTGAGCCACCATGTGGTTGCTGGGATTTGAACTCAGGACCTCTGGAAGGGCAGTCAGTGCTCTTAACCTCTGAGCCATCTCTCCAGTCCAGCCCTTGTGATCTTATGATGGTTTTTAGGGTAAAGGGTTAGCAAGTGATCGCTGGTATGGGGAGCTACCTTGCTTCCCTATTCCCGGTCAGGACCCCTCCCCAGGCTTGTCTCCCACCTTCTCTTGCCCAAGATGCAGTCCATTAAGACCTAACCTGAGGGGGCTTGAAAGCAAAGGCAAGAGCACATTATTTAATTTCACAGAACCCTCCCTGTCTCCTTCCTTTATTCAGCCAGAGAGAGAACAATTGGCTTGAAGGAGAATTAGCCTTCGGTGCTCTGTGGAGCCCCAGCTTCTTCCCTGTCTTCCTCGTGGGATGTGTTGACCTCCCTCCCTCTCGTCATTCTCAGTTTCACTGAGATCCTTCAGCGTCCACCCTGGGAGCGTCTTTCCTTGGCATTTTGTACCAGCTCTGTTTCATTTCTGGACCTGGTGGATTGATGTATTTCCCCACCTTGACAGCTCTCTCCGCATATGCCTGCCTACATCCCGTGAGGTTTGCCATATGCAGCCCCTTAGCAATCCAAAGCCCAGGAGGAGTATGGGGAAAGAACTCAGATTGGCCCTAGACATTATACAGATACCTCAGTATATGGGCTTTTGCTCAACTAATGTCTCCCAACTTCAGGCCCACCCTTCTCCACTAGGACGGAGATGGCGGGGAGGGAACTTGTACAAACACATTTCTGTGTCACTAGTTGGTTCTACCAGTACAGGGACCAGAAGGTTGGCTCCCAGAAGGCTGTCCCCATTGCTTCTTCACAAGGCACAGGAGGTCCGCCCAGCAGCAGCTCTTAGTCCATCTTCTCTCCATCTCCTCCATGGTGGAGAGCCCTGGACCAAGGCTTAGGTCTGCAGGCCGTCACTTCCTCTGTGCACAGTCTCGGGACGTCGTTTCAGTCAGTTGTACATTATACACTTCTAGAGCTGACCCATTCTTGAGGCCCAGAGGGGAAGTATTAGATACTTGGGTCTGCCAACAGTTACCTTGGATTTACCAAGACAAACTTAATTTTCTAAATATTCCTTCTTCTTTGAAACAGACTTTTGCTCCCTCCTCCATTTTTCCCCCCAGTCTCTCCTTTTCCTTCTCTTTTCAAGAAGAAGATGTATTTATTTTTATTTTCTGTGTATAAGTGTTTTGCCTGCATGTGTGTCTGTGCACTGCTGGGTGCCTGGTACTGTAGGAGGCCAAAAGAGGGTGTTGGATCCCTTGTAACCGGAGTTACAGATGTGGGTGCTGGGAATTAACCTGGACCTTCTGATAAAGCAGCCAGCGCTCAACTTCTGAGCCATCTCTCCAGCTCTCTTTTTGAGGCACAGTCTTCCTATGTACTCCTGGCCGGTCTGAAGTTGCAGTAATCCCCCTGCCTCCGAAGTGCTGGGATCCCATGTATGGGCCACATGACTAGCTGTCTTCTATATCTTAATACATGCAACCACTACCCACCCAGCTGCTCAAAATCCCCTGATGCTTGATGCTTCTGCCTGTCACTAACCCCTTCCCCATCCAATCCCTGAGCAAGTGTAATCCAACACTCCACCATCTTCTCCCTTTCATCCTGGACAAGCAGCCATCAGCTTAGAGTGAGTTGGCTGAAAAGTCAGGGAGTCTTTAAGGCTTCGGTTGCAGACTCAGACCACAGTGGCTTTTCTTGATAAACAAATGAAAGGGAATCTGAGAAATGGGATCTGGTGGGGTTCAGGGGTCACCAGGAATGTTCACAAAAGCAAGCTGGAAGAGAACTACGTGCAGAAAGTTGGAAGCTGTCCTTTCTGATGACTGCTCTGCCTTGGAGGACATATCCTCCCTGTGCAGGACTGAGACGGGGCAGTGCTAGAAGACACCTAATTACCCATAAGGGCTTCACAGGGTTCAGCCCAGGTAGGAGGCCCAGGCATTTGAAGATAACAGCTTTTCTTTCCTTTTTATTCTGAGCGTGTTAGCTCTCTGCATGACTTGAAAGGCACTTTTTTTAACATGAGTACATTCAATAATTAGGTCCTGGATTCATTAAACACTGATAAGCTTCTGGCTTCTGGGTCTAGACAAGAGAAAGCTAGAAAAATGGATTTTTTCCCCCAAATGAGTTTCTAAGATGCAAAGAAGATGTGGTAGTTTGATTAGGTATGGCCCCATAGAGTCATGTGTTTGAATGCTTGGCTCATAGGGGGTGGCCTTGTTGGAGTGGGTGTAGCCATGTTGGAGTGGGTGTGGCCTTGTTGGGTGGGTGTGGCCTTGTTGAAGGAAGATGTCACTGTGGGAGCAAGTTTTGAGGTTATGTATGCTCAGGCTATAGTCAGTGAGACAGACAGACGGTCCCCTTTATCCTGCCTGTGGAACAAGATGTAAAACTCAGCTCCTTCTCCAGCACCATGCCTGTCTGCAGGCTGCCATGCTTCTCGTCATGATAATGGACTATACCTCTGAACCGTAAGCCAGCCCCAATTAAATGTTTTCTTTTATAACAGTTACCGTGGTCATGGTGTCTCTTCACAGCAATGAAACCCAAACTAAGCCAGAGGGCAAGGGGCAGCTTCCCTGTCATGATCCCCTGAGTTGAATTGAGAGGAAGTGGGAGAGGAGGAGGAGGAGGAAGAACAAGAGGAGGAGGAGGAGGCAGGAAGCAGAAAACAGATGTGTTCCTCGTGGAACAAAATGCAAGTGACCTTCCCTCTACTCAGACCTTTAATAAGGTTGACCTTGATTCTTCTTATCTCCTTGTTGTAGCCTAGAAACAGAGATCATCAGACTAGATAAGTTTAATTTTTCAATTTTTATTATTTCATGTGTATATAGGAGATAGGGTACAGGGTGGTTGTGGTGCACACCTTTAGTCCCAACACTTGGGAGGCAGAGGCAGGTGGATCTCTGAGCTCTAGGCCATCCTGGTCTACAGGGCAAGTTCCAGGATAGCCAGAGTTACACAGAAAAACCTGTCTTATAAAACCAAAACCAGAGTGTGTGTGTGTGTGTGTGTGTGTGTGTGTGTGTGTGTGTGTGTGTGTGTGTGTAAGGGGTGGGGGAGATGTATAACCCAGGGTGGACTAAGTAGCCAAGGATGACTTTAAACACCTGACCCTCTGGCCTCTACCTTCTAAGAGCTGGCATTATGGGAATGCGCCATTGTACCCAACTCAGTCCAGCTAGTGATGCTCACTTCTATGTCTTAAGGAAAAGTGAAGCCTTTGAAGGACCAGAGAGGGTATAAAACTTTCTCAGGATCACACAGCTGTATAAAGTTAGCCAGGTCTTGGCTCAATGGGTAGTATACTTGCTGTGCAAACGTGATGGCCCAAGTTCAAATCCTCAATACCCAAGTTAAAAAACTGGACGCAGTTGTGTGATTCTGAAATCCCAGTGCTCCAATGGTGAGATGAGAAGAGAGAGATGAATCCTCAGAAGCTTGAGGGCTGAAGAGGCTGGCATATCCAGTGGGGACAACAGACACCCTGTTTCAAACAAAGAAGGCAAGAACTGGTGTTGGAGATTGTCCTCTGATCTCTGATTGTAAGTGTGCTGTGACATCTGTGTGTACACACACACTCACACATACCCCCATTCACACACTGGTACATAAAAAAACCACACACTCATACGATCACATACACATCACACATAAAAACAAACCAAAGGCAAACACAACAAAAAAACAAAACCCCACACCACAGTTTTTGGGTTTTTTTTTTTGTTTTGTTTTGTTTTTTTTTGTTTTTTTTTTTGGATACTCCGTAATCAGCAATGTGTTGTTTCTCTCACTGGATCCCACAGGGTGTAGGGGAGAAGTAAGAGGAGTCTGAGGCATGAACAAGGCTATGTAGAGGCGAGGTTTTCTGGTTGGCTGGTGGTCAGGGGCCCTGGGCTCCAGGCCAGCATGGCCAGGCTGAAACACCTCCTCTCACAGGGCCCTGGAAGGGAGGAGGAAGTGAGAGGGAAGGCTTGTAAGAAGCATTTTGAGAAGCAAAGCCAGCCCGCCCCTGTCCTGGCTTGCACCCTCTTCCAGGAGGTTGGGTGCAGCTGCGAGTTCAGCCAGCACGAACCTCGGTCGGTCGGTACTGGCAATGTCTCTCCTTCCGCTTTCTGAATTATTTATTCGTCCTTTCCTCATCGCCCCCTAGACCTTTTGTAACATTAAAGCTTTAAATAGGTCTGGGTGTTGGTTTGGGCCACGGCGTTTCACCATCCCTCCTGCCAGACAGTCTCCGAGAAGCCGCATCTCAGCAGATTGATCCCCTCGGTCATGGTTATCGGCTGTGCCTGGGTCCTAGGGAACAGCCGCAGTCCTGCCTGGGGCTCTTTGGCCTGTCTCTGCTGACACTTGCTCGATATATCAAACCTTTACTCAGCTGACGGCGATTGTGGGGCCAAGAGACTCTCAGGGAAGAATCTCCTCCCTCCTTCCCTGAGGCTGGAGCTGGGCTAACCCAGCACCCACAGGTGGCACCTTAGCTGTGCAGGGACTCTGCCCCACCCTCACCCCTCAGCCCAGGGAAGAGTTAGGGTTTCCTTAAAGACCTGGAGAGGCTTTTTTTTGTGAACCACCCAGAAACTGCTGGTTACTGTAGGATGGGGACCATTATAGAGACAGGGTAGAGATATGGTTTGGGGAGTCTCCAAGGTCCAGAGGAGGACGTGCTCTGCGGGATGCCGCTCAGGGGAGTTCAGGCCAGGCTGGAAATCCTATCTGACTTTCTGCATCTTTTTGGTACACATTGTTTGTTGGTTGCAGCCTGGACAATCCACCATCCTGCCCTCCTCTCTGCTCCCTTCTGGCTTCTGGATCCAACTGTAAAAAAAAGAAAAAAAGCTACAGTCTAGCCTCAGTCCCAGATGAGAACATTCTTTTCCTCTAGCCTTCAGCACGCCCACTCACTTTGCTCTTCTGGGGATCTCCTGGCTTGCTTTCTATCACTATAATGAAATCCATGAGCCTGGATAAAGTTTTGTTAAGAAAATAGGTTTATTTAGCTCTCAGTTTTGGAGGCTTAAACTCCAAGATTTGGTAACTCCATCTATTTAGTCTCTGATGAGACACTTCCTACTCCATATTGTGGTCGAAAGCATCAGAGGAAGGAGAGAAAGGAGAGGGGGAACTCACAAGGCAAAATGGAGACTAGAGAGAGGCCAGGTTTGCTTTTCAATAACGAATCTCTCATAACCCCACAAGAATTGCTTTAATCCCGTCTCAGGATTAAAAAATCTTCTGTCTCAGGACAGAAGCCCAAATGGTCTAAACTCTTCCTACTCGATCTCCTCTTTTTTTTTTTTTTTTTTTTTTTGGTTCTTTTTTTCGGAGCTGGGGGCCGAACCCACGGCCTTTCGCTTCCTAGGCAAGCCCTCTACCCCTGAGCTAAATCCCAACCCCTCGATCTCCTCTTAATGTCACTACGTTGAAAACCAAGCTTCTAACACTTGACCCCAGCGGGAGCCTGCTGCTGACGTCATGGCCCGCTCTTTCCTTTTCAGTCCAACCTGTAGATGGCACTGTGGAGCTAGCCATCACTACATTGCTCACTCTGATGTTTCTCACAGATCTGGCTTGAGCCTCCCCTGCTGCAGTTTGAATCTGCTCTGTTCCCTCAGCAGAGTGTTAGAAGAGTTGCCTCAAAGGGAATGTGACTTCCTTGCTTTTCTCTACTTATTGTACTTATTTGCCTAGGGACACAGGGTTGTGTCACAGCTGGTGCCTGGGACCTAGATACTCTCCCTCCCAGCACAGCCTACCACCCCATCCAAACAGAGACTGAGCCCAGCCCAGGGAAAGGCTGCTGTTCTCCTTGATCTCTCTATCACCTCTCAAATTTCCTATTAGCAATGAAGTCAAAGAAGTCCCGGAGACCCGGGAACCCAGTGCAGCTACCAGAGAGGAAAGGGCCCTGGCCCCTGCCTTCCTGCCAGACACCCCTGCTGGACTGCACAGGCTCATCCAGGGTTAGAAATGGCACTGCTATCTCTTGGGGCAGCAGAAATTGGGCTTTTAGAGTCCAAAAGCAGCTCTTCCCTGTCAGAAAGACACACAGGTATGTACAGGGACTGCACCCCCAAGACCCGGCTTCTTGCCAAGGCTTAGCTGCATAGACAGCTGGGCATTCCCTACCCATCCTCCTGGTGAGGGTCTTCAAATGAGCCGTGACCACAGCCTCAGTGACAGTCCACGGCTTGCAGCATCATGGAACCGGGTGTGGCCCTCTTCTTCCTCATAGTCATAGAGCTGATGGCTTGGCGAGCCTGGCCAACCAGGCAAAGCCAGGCATCTGGTGTGGTAGAATAGTGCCATCTACCTGTGACTGGAGCAATGGCAGGAATCAGCCAGCTTGGCCAGAGAGGTGTCATCCCAAGAGTCCCTGGACATGACTAATTCCTTAACAGAGCAGTAGTCTTTCCTGTACACAAAGGCTGACACAATCTCCATGAGTTGGTCCCCAGCTCAGAGACCACGGCTGTTGTAAAAATCATCCAGTGTCAAGCTGAGGACACACTTGAAGGAGACCCAGCAAGAGAGCCCAGAGGAACCAGGAGACAGTGCACAGGCGTTGGGTAACCACTCTACTATAAGCCAATCATCAGGACTTGGTGCAGTGCACAGTGTGTGTGCACCCATGCATGAATATGTGCATATATGTTTGAGCGGGTTTGCATGTGACTGCACAGGTGTGCCTGCATATGTGCGCATAGGTGTGGAAGCCAGAGGGCAATCTCAGGTGTCATTCCTTAGGTGGTATCCACTTCGGTCTTTTGAAACAGGATCTCTCTTACTGGTCTGGAATTCTTAAGTGGCCTGGTCTGTTGGCAGGCAAACACCAAGGACAGACTTGTCCCCACCTCCCCAGCACAGGGATCCCAACTGAGATCAAACTCAGATCCTGATGTAGGGCAAGCCTTTCTCCCCAGGCCTCAGTGGGAAACTTTTAATATGTCCAAGGACAACGAAGGCCTCTGGAAGCCATAAACTACTCCCACTTTACTCTGGACCTAATCTGTTCTGATAATCTGTCCTGAGGGCAGCCTTTGCTTTTCTGCCTTCAGAGAAGCTAAGCAGTAGAAGTTCTCCAAGGATCAGAACAGTTGGTTCCCAAGGTTATGCTGGAGGAGGATAGGCCATGGCCCAGATTTTTTTTTTCTGCTGCTGTAACCAACATTCTAACAAAAAGCAATTTAGGGGAGAAAAAGATTTATTCCCAGGTTACAGTTTACATCATCAGAATTTACATCGTTATGGAGAAGTCAAGGCAGGAACTTCAAACTGCTAGTCACTGGTCACATCACATCCATAGGTTCAGAGCAGAGAAAGGGGGTTGGAGAGACAACTTATTGGTTAAGTGCTCTGGCTGCTCTTCCAGAGGACCTGGGTTTAATTCCCAGAATCCATTTGAGCCTTATAACTACCTATAAATTCAGTTTTTGGGGATTTGCCACTCTTCCATGGTCTCTCTGAGTACCAGGCAGGCAGACGGTACACAGACACACATATAGGCAAAATATGTATGCATGTGAAATAAATAACATTTTTTAAAAGAGAAGACAAAACCAGGGTACACCTTTAATCCTAGGACTTGGGAGGCAGAGGCAGGCCAATCTCTGGTCTACAAAGCAAGTTGCAGGATAGCCAGGGCTATTGCATAAGAAACCTTCATTTAAAAACAAAACAAAACAAAACAAAGATCATCTTTCTAGGGAATAGTGCCACCTACAGTGGGCTGAGTTTCCCACATCAATTAATACTACACAGGCCAACCCAGTGTAGACAATCCCTCTCGCATCGCTCTTCTCAGGTGATTCTGGGTTGTGCCAAGCTGACAGTTGAAGACAACCATCACAGGCCACCACTCAGGTTCCAGCACCGGGCCAAGCAGTAAATGCAAGTCACTGTGTTGGGAGGGAGGCTGACCTAGATGCCTTTTGAGAGGTGCTTAGCTCAATGACTATAAAACGTGAGTCGGTTAGTGTATATCACTTCCTTGCATCTTAACTCTGTTCCTAAGGTTCAAATCTGCATTCTCTGATGGCGCTCCCCAAGAAGCAATTCATTAGTTAGGAATGATCACCAAATATCATCAATGGGCTCTCCTGGGCAGAGGGAGAAGCTGAGTTGCATGTGATCTAGACCCCAGCCCCAGGTATCTTTGCAGGGAACTCAGGAACCAATGTGACCTGTTGATTTGTCATCATGTGCAGGCTCCTCTGGGAAGGGCTGTCTGTGGTACTCTCTGCAGCTGGGAATGTGTCCTGCACTCCCGGGAGGTCTGTCTGCAGAGCACCATAGTTGGAATCACAATTCCAATGTGACACTTTAATGGCAGTGAGCCAGGGCAAGAAAGGTCATGTGGCAAGGGTCCTTGTCCAAGGGGAGTTTTCTTTGTTTTGTTTATCTATTGTGTACATATAAGTGTGTATCTATGTGTACAGTCTATGTGCAGAGACTGATGGGGGCCAGAAGAGGGCGCTAAGTCCACTGAACTGGAGTTATACAGGCAGTTGTGATTTGTCATATGGGTGCTGAGAATTGAACCCAAGCACTCTGTAAGAGCAGTCAGTGCTTTTAACCACTGACCTCCAGCCCTCGTTCCAGCTTTCTTAATCCCTGCACCTGCCTAAGAGGAGATGGCTAAAGCCTACCTTGTCCCTTCCTCCTCCCAGTCCCAAGACCCACGAACAGACCAGAGCTCTTCCTTTAGTCGCCAATGAGCAGATCCAAGCATAAACAGCTCATTCTCATTTCAGTCCCACAGAAGCCCAGATTAAAATTCATACTCATGTTTCCTTTCTTCTTTCTACAATAGGTAATTAGTTTTTCATTTCCATGGATAAGCAATTAATTAATGCTCTGTTAATGATGATGGAACTCGGAATTTGAAATATGCTCAGTTTGTTTCTTTCCACTTTTCAAAAGAAAGGGGAGCAGGAATGTGGAAAGAAAACAAAGGTGGGGTTGTCCAAGTTAGGGTACTACTTCTGTGATGAGCCACCAAGACCAAAGCACCTTGGGAAGGAAAGGGTGTGTTTGCCTTAGCTTCCACATTACTGTTCATCATACAGGGAAGCCAGGACAGGAACTCAGAGCAGGAACTTGGAGGCAGGAGCTGATGCAGAGGGCAGGGAGGGCGCTGCTTACTTTCCTGCTTCTTCTGACTTGCTCAGCCTGCTTTCTTACAGACCCCAGAGCCACTAGCCCAGGGATGACCCTATTCATAATGGGCCTGGCCCTCCCCCATCGATCACTAATTAAGAAAATGCCTTAACATTTTAACATTAAAAGTCTAACAGGCTTGCCTGCAGACTGATCTTATGGAAACATTTTCTCAGTTGGAAATCCCTTCCCTCGGATGACTTTAGCTTATGTCAAGTTGGCCTAAAACTACGCAGGACAGAGCTGGAGTGGTTACTCAGCCATGAAGAGCTCTTGTTGCTCTTCCAGAGGATCAGCACTCTCTCCCCAGCATCCATGTTGGGCAACTCACAGTCACCGGTTTGGTACTCTAACTCTAGGGAATCCGATACCCTCTATTGGCCTCTGAGGGCACAGAAGCAAAGAACCAAGGCCTTCGTATTTCCTCTGGTTTCCACATATGTCCCATGATATATATATATATTCACACACAATACATCTTAAAAAGAAAGATGAGGGCTGCAGAGACGGCTCTGAGGTTAAGGGCACTGTCTGCTCTTCCAAAGGTCCTGAGTTCGATTCCCAGCAACCACATGGTGGCTCACAACCATCTGTTATGAGATCTGGTGCCCTCTGCTGGCCTGCAGCCATACATGCAGGCAGAATGCTGTATACATAATAAATGAAAGAGGAGAGAGAAGAGAGAAGAGGAGGAGGAAAAGAAAAAAGGAAGGCAGGAAGGAAGAAGAAAGGAAAGAAGAAAAGACGCCTAAAAATCTTCTCTATTAGGACTGTCTTGACATCCTTGGGATGTGAAAGGAAGGCACACCTCACCAGGACAGATTAAATGATCTCCTGGGCCCATAAGTGCCATTGGATACAAAAATATAGCCCTCAGAGTGAGTATTCATCAGAGAGGCCAGCCACATTCTTCTCCACATACAGTCCAAGCTTAGTGCCCCCCCCACTGCCGGCCCCAGAACCCTCCACCTTTCCTTCCTCCCCAGATGCCTGAGTCCTTGCCCCAGCCTCCTCCAGCGCGCTTGCCTCAGGAGAGGGTGTCCAGCAACAGGATCTTGTGCAGGTTGCACGTGGGAGTGTGAATTGATACAACCACTTTGGAAAACAAGTTGTCGTTACCTTTGAAGCTGGAATGTTTGCTCACCATGAGACCCAACCCCCTCCTTACAGAGAAACCACAAAGATGAATGTGTGCCCCAGCAGAGGTGGACAAAGGAGTGGAAATGTCCCATGCACCCGTGGACAAGCGTGGATGAGTAAAGGAGCTGAGATGACCCAGAAATAAGAAGGGCAGGGAGAGCCACCCCTCTCCAGCGTGAGGCTGGGGGGGGGGGACGGACGGGACAGGACGGGACGGGACAGGAACTGCGGGGCTCAGATGCCTGAGGTACCTGCCAGCTGCATCGCTGGCCACTTCTACAAAGATCAAAAGGCAAAGCTAGAGCTGGTGAGATGCTGCCGAGGGCCAAGCCCTTTGCCGCCAAACCTAACGACCTTAGTTCGATCCCAGGGACCCACGTGGAGAAAACCAAATGCTGAAGGTTGTCCTTTGACCCCCAACATGTACACCACACACAAACAAATGATGTAATTTTTTTTTTTCGGAGCTGGGGACCGAACCCAGGGCCTTGCGCTTCCTAGGCAAGCGCTCTACCACTGAGCTAAATCCCCAACCCCCAAATGATGTAATTTTAAGAGACCATTTCCATATTAAAAAGTAAAACAAACATCTTAGTCACACCTACCGATGTGGCAGAAGATTAAAAACCCACAAAATTCAAGCAATTTTTCAAATTAAAATTCAAATTAAAAAATTTTGCCTTTTACATGGGGATTGATAGAAAACACAGCTGTTATCTGAACTTCTAATTCTTGTGCATGACAGGCTCATGGGCTGATCACATTTTATTTTGCACTAAAGAAACGCTTTGTGAAAGCATTTCTCTTTAGCCCATGCTGGGTTGGAGCTCTCTACATAATCTAGGCTGGCCTCGAACTTAGAGCAATCCTTCTGCTTCATCCTATGTCGGGATTACAAGTGAGAGCCGTCTATAAACTCCAGCTGTAACTAACAGTTGTAAATGGTTTCGTGGAGCCAGGCAGTGACCCTGCACACCTTTAATCCCAGCATTCAAGAGGCACCGGCAGGCAGATTTCTGAGTTCAAGGCTGGCCTGGGCTACATAAGTGAGTTCCAGGACAGCCAGGGCTAAATATAGAAACTGTCTCAAAAAAACAAAAAAAAACAAAAAAAAAACAAAAAACAAAAACAAACCTAACTAAGTAGATAATTAATTAATTGATTGATTAGTTAAAGTAGTTTTGTGGATCTGGTCAGGTAGTTCAATTGGCACCTCTCATACCCTAAGCCCGAGGTTCATTCCCCTATCACAACGTCAAACCAGGGTGGGGGCTCATGCCTGTAATCCCAGCATCCTAGAAGCAGGAAGATTAAAAACAAACAAACAAACAAACAAACAAAACCCCTCAAGGTCATCTTCTCATCCTCTGCTCAGCTAGTCAAGGCCTCTTGGACTCTGCCTTAACACACACGCACAAACGCACGCACGCACGCACGCACACACACACACACACACACACACACACACACACACACACACACACAGACACAGTTGAGGAAAGAGAAACAGCTCAAGGTAGTAGGAGGAAGGGAGTCTAGCTTGAGGAAAGCAGTTGGGAGTGAGGAGCCCTGACTGCTGGGAACAGCTCTGGAGTGAAGGGACAATGCAGGTAAAGAGGGGAACTAAGACTCTGGTAGCAAGGCTGCAGGGCGGATCTGGGGGTAGTTAATATTAGTTTGGTTATGTCATGGAATTTGTGCCGAAAGTGGCTTGGGAACCTAGGTACCTAAAAAGTCTCTTTCAGTCGTTTTCAATGGGGGCTCCCCCATGACTGTTTACCCTTCCTACTCAGGTAGTCGAGAGTGTTAGGACAAAGAAATGTCCAGCCTCAGCCACGTCTTGAGTTTAAGGCCAGCCTGTTCTACAAAGCAAGTTCCAGGACAGGGAAGGCTACACAGAGAAACCCTGTCTCAAAAACCAAAAACCAAAAACAAGGGGTTGGAGAGATGGCTCAGTGGTTAAGAGCACTGACGGTTCTTCCAGGGGACCTGAGTACAATTCCCAGCAACCACAGCCATTTGTAATGGGATCCTATGCCATTTTCCAATGTGTCTGAAGATAGTGACATTGTACACACATACATAAAATAAGTAAATAAATCTTTTAAAAAAGTCAGCCTCGGGGCTGGGGATTTAGCTCAGCGGTAGAGCGCTTACCTAGGAAGCGCAAGGCCCTGGGTTCGGTCCCCAGCTCCAAAAAAAAAACAAAAAAAAAAAAAAAAAAAAAGTCAGCCTCAACTCCCGAGCTTTCAAGCCTCTATAGATGTTCCCTCTAGGTATAATGGATAGAAACCTCGGGCTTCTGGTACACTACAGATGTTTCTTAATTGTTAAGGAACTGAAATGCTGGAAAGCTTTATGGCTGAGGGCTGGGACCCAAGAGGCTAATGTATCTCTTGGAGATGTTCATCCTTCAACACGGAGGTAGCGGTAGGCCCCAGCTGGTTTGCTCCTGGCCTTTTCCTGTCTCTTGTCTCATGTTTTGGACTTCTCTCAAGCCACTCATAGAAATAGGAACTTTCTCACCCAAAAGAAGCCGCAGCAACGTAAAAGGTCACTCTTCCCTCTCCCTTATCCCTTGAGGGCCTCTTCCAGAGGTCCTGAGTTCAATTCCAGCAACCACATGGTGGCTCACAACCATCTGTAATGGGATCTGATGCCCTCTTCTGATGTGTCTGAAGACAGCAGTGGTGTACTCATAAAAAATAAAATAATTAAACTTTTTTTTTTTAAAGAAAAGAAAAGAAAACAGAATCTCAAGGCTGGAGAGATGGCTCAGTGGTTAAGAGCACATAGTACTTTTGCAGAGAAGCTGAGCTCAGTTCCCAGGACCCACATTGGACATCTGCCTGTAATTGCAGCCCCATGGGGGATGCTACCACTCGGGCTCCTTAGGCATCTACACTCACCACACACCACACATACAAATTGCTTAAAAAATGATCAAAGCCCAGAATCTTATGCATCTCAGGTGGGCCTTGAACTCCCCATGCAGCTGAAGATGACTTTGGGTCCTCCTGCCTCGGCCTGTAACACTGGGATCACAGATATGGGACACTGTGGTTTAGGTGGTGCTAGGACCAATCACAGGACTTTGTAGATGCTGGACAAGCACGCTACTCAGCCCCAGCCCCAGTCCCAGATCATAACTTTTTATCCAACATATTCTTCCTTGAACCTAAGCATCAAGAACAATTTCCCCTGGATCTTCGGGTCTTTTCTGGGACTTCCAGGATTACATAAGATTTTGATTAAATAAACTTGCTATGATGTCTTTGTTAGTCTGCCTCTTGTTACAGGAGTGTAAGTTGGGACCTTAGGTTGCTGTGAGGGTTTCAGTTCTGCCAGAGCAGGGTTTTTGATGAACTCTGTGGGAGGGGAATCTGTCTTTCTTGCTGTTGAACCTCCCCGGGCTCAGCCCAGCGCTTGCACACGGGCGGCGGGCATGAATCGCTACAGCAGGGATGGGGACAGGAGCCCACATTTACTCAGCTCTCCTGGGTGAGTGCCAGGAACGGTTCAGGGTGCCCTCCAGGCATAACACAATCCACACCAGGCCCAGGAGCAGACCCAGCCCACCCCCACCTGTTTCCTGTCTGCCTGGCGAAAGGCTTTTTAAAAGGCTGCGCTTCCCCCAGGCCTTGCCTCATGCAGGCCCCTGCAGTAGGATCAATATTGAGACCCTCACACGGGATCTGGAAGGGGGAAGAGGGCCAAGGCCTTGGTGTCCTGCAGCTGTGGCTGGTGCTCTGGCAAGCAGGGCCATGCAGATGTGAGTTCTTTCCTGAAGCAGGGTCTGGTACCCAGTTACCACCTCGGAGCCAGAGGACAGTTGGCAGAGCTGCAGGACAGTGTGACTTCTGCCACACAGCCAGGTGGGTGGAGCCTGGACCTCAGCAGGGCTCCTGGTAGCTTTGGACCCTTGCCAGCCTCCCTCCCCTGTTCAGACAGAGCAGAGGACCCTCCGGGACTCAGCCCTGCCTCTGCCTGCAGCCCCACCCCATATCTCAAACCACTTTCTGTTCAAAATTCCCCCTGCAGTGGCTGCAGTGAGCTGAACCCTGCTGACTCACTCAGTGTGAACACTACCCTGGTTTTACAGGCCCAGAGCCACAAGGCCAGCAAGTAACAAAGGCAGGTTTGACTCCAGGTTTTCCTGACCTCAGTCCTCACCCCTCCTCACAAGGGCCATTGATGCTGGGTGTCAGATGAGGGAGGAGGACAAGCGGACTTCTACTTAGAGGGTGGGGCTGACGCCATGGCAGCAGGTTCTGCCACGGTGCTTGGTGCTTCCACCTGAGCACCACAGAACAGCTCCCTGGCGACAGCCCCAAGGCTGGCATGATTCTTATGGAACTGAGGGTGTTCAACGGCTGCCTAGAAGAGCCAGGCTCACCAAAATGGTGGGGCTAGGGGTTGCCAATGCAGATTGGTAGTGTTGACAGAAACACTTCAGAGGTCATTTCAAAACTGACAGAGATCGGAGCTCAGGAGACGCGTCACCAGGCTCGTGGCTTGGGAGGTCGGCTTAGACGACCACCTTGGTTTCTTCAGGGTTTTGGGGTTGACTGGCACCCAGGATCCCAACAAGCATGTTCCGTACTCACTGAGTCTGTACACCAGGACACCTAGTGGAGACTGTCAGCTCCCTGGACTGGAATGTTCCTGCCTGTTGACAGAGTGGCTCAAATGACACAGGCCTTGTTCTAAGAACACCAAAGGTGTTCAGATAAGGCAGCCAGGTGGGCCGGAGGCCCAACTCCATCCCTGGGATCTCAAGTTATCCATTCACTGCCTTACGCATTCAGCAAATATTTGAGCACCACTCATACCTCGCTCGCCCTCAGCTGCTCAGAATGGAACGTTCAGGCATTGTGAGCGGAGCCTGAGGCTCTTACATTCCCAGGTGGAAAGCATTTTCTTGCCTCCTTTTTTAAAAGATTAATTAATTAATTTAATTAATTAATTTAGATTTATTAATGTCTCTAATGTATGTGAGTACACTGTCCCTGTCTTCAGACACACCAGAAGAGGGCATCGGATCCCACTACAGATGGTTGTGAGCCACCATGTGGTTGCTGGGAATTGAACTCGGGACCTCTGGAAGAGCAGTCAGTGCTCTTAACCTCTGAGCCATCTCTCCAGCCCCATTTTCCTGTTTCCTGTTGTCTTGGAAACTACTTCTCCTTTTATCGATTACCTCAGGCAGGTGAGCTCCATTTCTTTCTTTCTTTCTCTCTCTCTCTCTCTCTCTCTCTCTCTCTCTCTCTCTCTCTCTCTGTCCCTCCCTCCCTCCCTCCCTCCCTCCCTTCCTTCCACAATTTCTTTAGATGTGTCCCAGGACCACCGGTTTGGTTATCAGGTGGTCAGTACTCAACCTCACTGATAAAAGTGCACGAACCAAGATAAGGTGCTCAGGTGGGTTCCTGGCACAAAGGAAGAAAGGAAGGAAAGAAAAGTACCAGGAAAACAAGCCAGGGAAGTCATCAATGTTTGTACAGCACAGGCAAACAAACAAAACACTAAGGATAACATGGGACACTGGAATCGGCTCAGAGAGATGTCCCTGCAGTTGGGACAGGTACTGCTCTTGTAGAAGACCCACATTTGGCTCCCAGCACCCCAGAAGGAGGATCACAGTGTCTGTAACTCCAGCTGCAGGGCATCCAACCCCTTCTTCTGGACTCTGAGAGCATTTGCACTCACCCATGCACATTCCCACACACAGAGACAATAAATCTTTTTTAAAGTGAATATGAGGGTGGAGAGATGCTCTTCCAGAGGTCCTGAATTCAATTCCCAGCAACCACATGGTGGCTCACAACCATCTGTAATGGGATCTGATGTCCTCTTCTGGTGTGTGAAGACAGCAACAGTGCACTTATATAAATAAAAATTAATGAAAAAATATATCTCGCCAGGTAGTAGCACATGTCTTTAGTCCTAGCACTTGGGAGGCAGAAGCAGGAAAATCTCTGAGTTTGAGGCCAGCCTGAGCTACAGAGTTAAGTTCCAGGACAGCCAGGGATACAACAGATACAACCCTGTGTCAAACAAACAAACAAAGAATATATCTCGCTGGGCATGATGGCACAGACCTTTAATCCCAGCACTCAGAAGGCGGAGGCAGGCAGATAAATCTCTGTGAGCTCGAGGCCAGCCTGGTCTACATAGGGCTCCAGGATAGCCAGCACTACGTAGAGAGAGCCTGTCTTAGAACAGAAGGGATCTATCTCAGCAGGGAGAGTTATCTCTCTGATTCCCTCACATCTTCAGGTGTACAGCGTTTCTTCCCACCTTCTGGCCCCAGGCTGGTCTATTTACAGTTGTAAAGCAGAATTTTCCTTGGGCCTTTGAAACAGCTCAGAGGGTAAAGGTGCCCGTAGCACAGGCCTAACAACCTAAATTCAATCTTCAGAGCCCAGGGAAGATGGAGAACAGGCTCCCAAAAGTCGGTCTCTGGTTTCCACATGCATACTATGACATGTAAACACAGACACAACACACACACACACACACATACACACACACACACACACACACACACACACACACACACGCACACACCACAATTATAACGTTTAAAAACAAATACTTACACAGAAAAATCCCCACTACTTCCTCTGAGCCACATCAAAAGATGTTAACTGCCGACCCAGCCATTTGTGACATATGCTGTGTCTCAGAGGAAGCTAACATCTCTATATTGCTATTTGTGTCTCAGCCTGGAACACAGCTGCTCCCCAGGGGTCTTTCACTTTGGCATTCGTGCCTCCCATGCCCTGTGAAGTAGAATACGATGGCATCGGAACCACTTGAATCTGAGCGCGGTTGAGCATGCCTCGAGTCCTAGCACTCGGGAGGTGGTGGCAGGTAGATTCTCTGTGAGTTCTCAAGGCTAGCCTGGTCTACACAGTGAATCCCAGGAGACCCAGGACTGGTAGAGAGATCCTGTCTCAATAAAAGGGAATTTCTTGAAAACAACAGCAGTGGGTTTCCGTAGTTCATTTTCACAACTATGGCATGCTTATTTTTTTTTTTTTTTTTGGTTCTTTTTTTGGTTCTTTTTTTTGGAGTTGGGGGCCGAACCCATGGCGTGCTTATTTTATCGATAGCAATCAGTCAGCCTGCTGGAGAATGTTCCATAGACCTGTCTTCAACCTCTCCAGGTTAGTGTAGAGACCGTGCTATGCCTGGCCTTGGCCTCATCCCAGCTCTTAACTACAGCTCATCTTGAGAGCCCAGACCCTGCAGGTGCCTGGTGTTCTTTTTGCTCACTGCTAGGCTCTTCCCCATTGCAGAGTCAAAACCGGGATCACGTCTCCTGAAACACCGTGCGAACGAAAGAGTGAAGGATAATCATAACTACTGGTTTGTTAGTTTGTTGTACTCGTTTTAGTTTTTGGGTTTACTTGGAATTTTTTTCATTTGTTTTTTGTTTGTTTGTTTGACTGGTTCTTGTTTCTTGTGACACAGGGTTTCTCTGTGTAGCCCTGGCTGCCTGGAACTTGCTCTGTAGACCAGGCTAGCCTTGAACTCCAACTGCCTCTGCCTCCCAAGTGCTGAGAATAAAGGTATGCACCACCTCTGCCCAGGTTGGTTGCTGTTTTGGGGAGAGCTTCTCACTCTATAGCCCACACTAGCCTTGGACTTTCAGTGGTCTCTTCCTTTTTTAAGGGGTGTTTCATTTTTCATTGTTTCTTGGTTTGAGTCAGGGTCTCTCTTGGTAGCTCTGGATGTCCTGGAACCAGTCTATGTTTATCAGTCTGACCTAGTACTCAGAAAGATTCTCTGCCCCTGCCTCTGCCTCTGCCCCTGCCCCTGCCCCTGCCCCTGCCCTGCCCTGCCCTGCCCTTGCCCTATTAAAGGCAAAAGCCACCACATCCTGTTCTTCAGTCTTTTTTTTTTTTTTTTTTTTGTAAGAGTTTGTCTGGCCTGGCTTATCCTGGATCCAACTATCCCTAAACCAGCCCCCAGGAAAGAGCTGGGATCCCCAACCCCTCTTCAGTCTTCTTGACTCAGTCTTTCTTTCATGTGCTGGCTAAGAATCCAGATGGTAGTCATGACACAGTCTTTTTTTTTTTTTTTTTTTTGGAGCTGGGGACCAACCCAGGGCCTTGCGCTTGCTAGGCAAGTGCTCTACCACTGAGCTAAATCCCCAACCCCCGACACAGTCTTAAGAGGGTTGTCCCATCCACATTACTGTTTATCTTAGGGTTGCTATGGCTACGAAGAAACACTGTGGGGAGGAAGTGGTTATCACTTCCACATCATGGTCCATCACTGAGGGAAGTCAGGACAGGAACTCAAACAGGGTGGAGCTTGGAGGCAGAAGCTGGTGCAAAGGCCATAGAAGGGTGCTACTTACTGACTTGCTCCTCATGGCTGGCTCAGCCTGCTTTCTGATGGAATCCAGGACTGCCATCCCAAGGGGTAGCCCCACCCACAATGGGTTGGGCTCTCCCCCTTCAATCTCTAATTAAGAAAGTGCCCTAGAGCTGGATCTTATTGAGATATTTTCTCAACTGAGGTTCTCTCTTCAATGACTCTAGCTCCTGTCAAGTTGACACAAAACCAGCCAGCAAACTGTTCATGATCTGTCTTTCCCTAAAGTTTGTAGGAAGCCAATGATTATGATTTACTCCTGTGAAATACTCCGGGCATAGCATGGTGGTTGGAGCTGCACGACGTCGGTGATGTTTTTAACAAAGGTTAGAAAGGCTATTCCCTTCCTGTTACACCTGTATTCCAGTGTGCGGCTCTCAGGGGAGTAAGGCTCCACGCCAGCCCTGCTACCCAGGTGTGCGAATGCTCTGCCTGGGTCTCCAGAGCTAAGCATTCACCTGTTGCCTGGTGCTCAGAGGAGAGCCACAGCAGTGTGGGCTGCAGGACACCTGCTGTTTGTCTCGGAGGAGCCTGAAAAGCACCTGGTTGCCCATGGGAGGAGGCCCTGGGGCTGGAGTCCACAGTGTTCCCAGTCTCAGGTCACTTCACTCAAGTGCAATTCCTCAGTACAGCTGTCTGTCTCTATTCTACAGCTGTTCTCTGCCGACAGCCCTTGCTCTGCCTGTCACTCAGAGTGATTCACCTGCCTCGGCCTACTGAGCGCTGCACCACCACACTCAGCGAATTAATATTTAACATTTTTAAATAATCATAATTTCATTTTATGTGTGTGCCTGTTTTGCCAGTGTATGTGTGTGTGTGTGTCTATGCACACATGACTATACATGTATACATATACATGCCTGCTACCTGAGGAAGCCAGAAAAAGGCAAGGCGGATCCCCTAGAACTGGGGTTGCAATCAGGTGAGCTATTATATGTGTCCTGCGAACTGAACCTGGGTCTTCTTTTTGTCTTTTTTTTTTTCTGTCCCGGAACTTGCTATTTAGAGCAGGCTGACCTTGAACTCACAAAGATGACCAGCCTTTGCCTACTGGGATCAAAGGCATGTGCCACCACTTCTAGCTTAGAAGATGGCTTTGCCACTGAGACAACTCTCTGGCTGGGGCTCACCACTTATTTGTTTGTTTGTTTGTTTGTTTGTTTATCTTTGAGATAGGATCTCATCGTGTAGCTCTGGGTGGCCTAGAACTTGCTATATATATAGTGAAATCCCTGAAGCCTGAAACCCACAGAGACTGCTCGCCTCTGCTTCTCCAGGGATGGGATTAAACCCATGAGCCACTACTAAGCCGCTGACTTAAAGACGGAGCTGTTAATGCACACATGCCAATGAGCTGCCTGTGCGGATGCTAAAACGGAACCCCAGTCAACATCGAGGGCAGCAGCTTTTCTAAACTATGGGGCCATCATCCCTCCAGCCCCGGGATTTCAAGTGTTAATCAAATCCAATTTATCTATTTTCTAAATTTCTTTGTGTCCTTCAAGGTTCATTCCAAGCCAGGAGGTGGTAGAAATAACCTTTGATGCACTTGGGAGGCAGAGGCAGGCAGATCTCTGAGTTTGAGGCCAGCCTTAGCTACAGAGCAAATTTCAGGACAGCCAAGGCTACACAGAGAACGCCTGTCTCAAAAAACCAAAAAACCAAACCCAAACAAAACAGAAACGATTTATTCTAACCCTACCTCTACATAACTCGGCTAAGATAAACACTGGTGCAATAAACACGGTAGTGGGTGTGTATGGTCACACACACACACACACACACACACACACACAAACACACACGACTTTAATGCTTGCAAAGGGGAACCTACCTCTGTGAGTTTGAGGCCAGCCTGATCTATCTGTCGAGTTCCAAGACAGAAAGTTCTACATAAAAAGATCCGGTTCTAAAACTAATAATAGGGGCTGGAGAGATGGCTCAGCGATTAAGAGCACTGACTGCTCTTCCAGAGGTCCTGAGTTCAATTCCCAGCAACCACATGGTGGCTCACAACCATCTGTAATAGGATCTGATGCCCTCTTCTGGTGTGTCTGAAGCAGCGACAGTGTAGTCATATACATAATATAAATAAATAAATAAAAATCTTAAAAAAACTAATAATAATAATAAATGTGGAAGTCTACAGTACAAAGATATTTGCTCACCCTAAACCTTTAGTTTAGACTTACAGCTTTTGTGTTTGTGTCTACAACATATCGCAAATTAATTTTTGCACTATATGCTGACTATGAAACTAGTGTTGAGAGTTTCTAGTAATTTTTTTCCCTTGCCAACTGATGTCGAGCAATTTCAGCACTGCTTGTTGGCACCCTTTCCCCTTAATTCTTGATCAGGGGATCTAAGGTGGCACTGGTTAAGCGGTTTCCGCAGGGGTTAGGGTCGCAGCACCTGTTCGCTCCCGCCGCGAGAGGGCGCTGCGTGACCAGACGCCAGAGGTACGGAGCACAGAACCCGGTGTGTGTAGCCTGCTACCTGAGCTCGGGAGCCTGACTTTAGCCTGAACCCTCAATCCGCCTTGCATCTTCTGCCCCAGAGAGAAGCAGAAGGGAGGAATCCTAGGGAGTGAATGTTCAACCCCACAGGGTAGGGGTAAGGATGGAAGGACACTGCATTGTCTGCAGAACTTGTCCTGGGACAGGTGTCCTCACGTCAGTGATCTGAGACCCTTTGTCTTCTGGTGCAAAAAAACGCCCCTGTTCCCCACTCCCTGGACCTCAACCGGAGTCCTTGCTCCTCTACATAAATCAAAGTCCATTCATCCCAATTCCACAAACTCCTCCCCTCGGTTATTTAATTTTCATCTTCTAAAAAACTAATATTTACAATTGCAAACATTTTAAAGTGCATTTGATTGGACTAATTACCAGAGGATCTTTCTGGAAAGATCATTAGTATGCATTCATCAGCAATTCAGTCTTTACAACACCGATAATTAAAACGCAGCTTTCGTTGTGGTGCAGAGAGATAGAAACTGCAACAACTATTTTATTGTCAATTTTTTTCTTTTTTTTCAGAGCTGAGGACCGAACCCAGGGCCTTGTGCTTGCTAGGCAAGCACTCTACCACTGAGCTAAATCCCCAACCCCTTATTGTCAATATTTTAAACTATCAAACTGTCCCCATGCAGACATGGCAGCAGGCAATAGGTCCATTGAAATTTCTAGAACTCTCTGAAGAGTTTGGACTTTCCCATTTTAAAAAGCAGCTGGGACGCTGCAAAGCAAATAGCTCTAGTCTTAAAAATAAAAACTAAAAGATGTCCCCTTCAATAGAAAAGACTTTTCCCTTTGAGACTGGATTCACTGTGTAACCCGAGTTGTATTACAGGGTGCACCACAACACCTAGGCAAAGAACACTTTTTAAAAAGAGTTTTTACTTATGTATACAAGTGCTCTATTTGTATGTATGCCTGCATGACAGAAGACAGCATCAGACTGAAGAGGGCATCAGATCCCCTTACAGATGATTGTGAGACACCATGTGGGTGCTGGGATTTGAACTCATGACCTCTGGAAGAGCAGTCAGTGCTCTTAACCAGCCATCTCTCCAGCCCCTCAAAGAACACTTTTCATGTTGCATAGAGAATAAGCCAGCTATTAGTAAAGAAGGTGGGTTTAAAATTAGTTTCTACTTAAGCTGAAGACAGAGAAATGAGCTGTCTGTATAAGCCCGCTATTTTCCATTCTGTGTATATCACAGAACCACTTTCAGTCGCTGGCATAGCCTCAGGTCACATTATATTTACGGGGCCACTGACTTAGGCCTGTGTGTGTGTGTGTGTGTGTGTGTGTGTGTGTGTGTGTGTGTGTGTGTTTTGTTTGTTTGTTTGTTTTGGAGCTGAGGACGGAACCCAGGGCCTTGCGCTTGCTAGGCAAGCGCTCTACCACTGAGCTAAATCCCCAACCCCTATATATTTTTAAATATGGAACACTTTACAAATGTTCGTGTCATCCTTGTGCAGGGGTCATGCTAATCTCTGTATTCTCATTTCAGTTTATGTGGTGCTGGAGAGAGTACTTCTATATACATCTAAAATTAAATTCAGGGTAGATATTTCTCCAAAGAAGATAACCAACCAGGGTCAGCAGGCAGATGGGATGCTGCTCCAATCACAATCATCAGGCAAATGCAAATCAAAACTAACTGATTTGCACCCACTAGAATAGCTGTTAATACCCCAGGGTGTGCTTGGCCATGGTAGAGAGTGCGCTGGGCTCATAATTCCGGGTCTAAAAAGCAAACGAAGGAAAAACAAAATAATAGTGTTGACTGTGGAAGAATTAGAGCGCGCGTGCACTGCTGCTGGGAAGTCAAGGGCCACAATGATCGTGCAGAATTTTACAGAGATTCTTGGAAGAAAAAGAAAGGATTACTATGGCATCCAGCTGTTACACTTCTGGATAAAAATACCAAAAAAAAAAAAGTGAAAGTAAGATTAAAATTAAAAAATTCTGGTTTTTCCAGACATGGCTCTCTGTGTAGCCCTGGTTGTTCTGGAACTCACTCTGTAGACCAGACTGGCCTTGAACTTACAGAAATTCACCTGCCTCTGTCTCTCTGTGCTGGCTAAATTTTTATTTTTAAGATTTAATTTTATTCTACGTGCATGTGTCTATATGCATGCAATTCCCCAGAATTGGAATTCCTGAGGATTTGAGGGTTTTGTTTGCTTGTTTGTTTGTTTATTTATTTCACGTGCTTTGGTGTTTTACCTTCATGTACGTCTGTCTGAGGGTATCAGAGCCTCTGAAACTGGAGTTACGAACTGCTATGAGCTGCCATGTAGGTACTGGGAACTGAACCCAGGTCCTCTGGAAGAGCAGCCAGTGCTCTTAACACCTGTGGGTGTTTTTTAACTGTTAAGTCATCTCTTAGCCCATCAAACAAATCTTATTTGTTTGTTTGTTTGTTTAAGACAGGATCTCTCCCTGGAGCCCTGGCTAACCTGGAACTCTCTATGTAAATCCGGCTGGTCTTGAACTCACAGAGATCTGCCTGACTCTGCCTCCCCAGTGCTTGGATTAAAGGTGCGGGGTGTCTTTGTGGGTGGGTGTCCATGTGCCAAGCATGAGTGCAGACGAAGGAAAACAACCTGAAGAAGCCAGTTATGGTCTCTCCTCCCACCATGTGTGTCCCAGGGATAGAACTCAGATCTCCAGGCTTAGTGGTAAACACTTTTATACCCTGAGCCGTCATGCCAGCCCAGCTTCATCCACTTCTGCCATAAAAGGCAGAAGGCCTGGGCTTCCAGCTCTGCTAGGATATGAAAAGGTAGCCCAACCTTCCTTTGAGGGTACGTTGAGGGAACTGCCAAATGGGAGGATGAGACTCACCCTCCCTGGGCACTGTTGAACTCACTTCTCCTCCCCAGATATTCCCATCTGAAAAAGCTGGACTTCATTCACCCTACCAGGAAAGAACAAAGTGCTCTCCCCTTCTTGCTAGTGACAGAGGCCATGCACACAGTAGAGTTAGAGCTTCCCAATAGTGGTGTGGCCATAGAAGGACCACGTGATAAAACTCGGCAGGTGCCTAGAAAGGACCCTGAATCCTTTCTGCCCAGCAGTGAGTGTCAGCAGAGACTGACTAGACAATACCAGAGTCTCTCTCTCTCTCTCTCTCTCTCTCTCTCTCTCTCTCTCTCTCTCTCTCTCTCTCTCTCCTTCCTCCACCATGACAGTGTCACAGGAGGTTTGCTGCAACAGGAAGGTTAAGAAACATTGTACCCCAAAGTCCATGTTTCCATCAAAAAACATTTACATTGTTGTTGAGCAACGACTTAAGTTTATAAACTTGCCCCTGCTTTCCCATACTTCAAAGAAATTAGGAACCAGATATTGGTAAAGGAAAATGAGCTTCCTTCTATTGGGGCTTAACCAAAGTGAGAGGGACTCCTGGTCTCTCTTTACCCTTCCCAGTTTAACCGTGTTGATCAACCAGAACTTTGAAATCTCTTCCAGGGAAGAAAGCTCCACCTTCTGAGCCAGGGCGGGGCGACCCTTTCCTCTTCCTGGTTGAGACTTCTGAGGAAACTTTTTCTTCAGGGACCACTGCTCTAGGGCCCCTATTTCAATAATGCCACTAGTAGAGCAGGCCTAGCTAAGAGAAAAGCCAAGGTTTTGCCCAGGGTGACTCATCTATACAGAATGACCTATGATGGGGCTGGAGAGATGGCTTAGCGGTTAAGAGCACTGACTGCTCTTCCAGAGGTCCGAGTTCAAATCCCAGCAGCCACATGGTGGCTCACAACCATCTGTAATGAGATCTGATGCCCTCTTCTGGTGTGTCTGAAGACAGCTACAGTGTGCTTATATAGAATAGATAAATAAATCTTTAAAAAAAAAAAAGAATGACCTATGATATTTATATTTTTACTTTTGCACAAGTAAGTTTATTAAGTATATAGCAAGCCAAAGTGAAAGAATAAATAGCAGGGCTGGAGAGATGTCTCAGTGGTTAGGAGCACTGACTGTTCTTCCAGAGATCCTGAGTTCAAATCCCAGCAACCACATGGTGGCTCACAACCATCTGTAATGGGATCCAATGTCCCCTTCTGGTGTGTGTGAAGACAGCTACAGTATACCCACATATATGAAATAAATTTTAAAAAAGAATAGATAGTAAGTGATAGGTGATAGACAGACAGACGGGCAGACAGAATAGCATCATTGACCTAGGTGCTCACAACATACTGCAGGAAACAATTGGGGAAGTTGAGGCAATTAGCCAGGGCTCCCTGTTGTACTTTCTCTACATGGCTGAGTTTCCTTCCCATAGCTGAGCTTCCAACTTCTCTTACCCATACAAGGCACTTTTATATCATCGAAAAAGAAGCGACCTTGGGGCCTAGAGAGATAATTCAGCAGTTAGGAGCGTTGGCTGCTCTTCCAGAGTTCCTGAGTTCAACTCCCAGCAACCACATGGTGGCTCACAACCATCTGTATAATGAGTTCTAATGCTCTCTTCTGACACGAAGGTGTACATGCAGATAGAGCACTCATATACATAAAATAAATAGATCCTTAAAAAGTCATAGTGACCTCCGTTGATCCTGTGTGGCCTCCTGATTTTAAGGATGTGACATCTTAACTCTTGGGTTGCTTTGCAGCTCTTTCTCCCTGTTACAGCTCCGGAAGACATTTTGAGATGAACAAATTTGGGTCTGAAACGGGGAGTAAGGCAACCCCAATTTCCAGAGCCTGCTTCTCAGAAAGCTCAAATGACATAAGCAATTTACCAGTTTAATATACGTTGCTATGACCTGGGCACAGGACTTAAACTCAAAGCATCCCAGGGTGAGCACTAAACACATGTATAACCTTGTTTAATAAACTTTAGACAGTCCACCACGGGTAAACTTTAAAATAAGCGATTTTTAAAAATCACTTGTATCTACATCTAGGAAAAGCTCAAGAGGAATGAGGGAAGATTGAAACAAGATGGACAAGAAAGGGAGGGTCCGGGGCGGGAAGGAGGCGCTGGCCCTGGGACCTAGCTTCCTGTTAATCTTGGAGTCAAAAGTTTCAACACAGCTGATAAAATTGCAATTGCCTCCAGAGATAGCGCTCCCTAACGTCCTGCAAACAAGGATGTTAAGAACAACAATCTAACCTTAAATGGCGACAGTGTTTGCAGTTGCGACTTTAGCAGAATCCAAACCCTCTTTCATCCCCAACACCTAAACAATGCACCTCGTAAAACCACCTTTACCTCATTTGCTGAAGGAACTTCCTTAGAGGAAAGTCAACTGACTCATACATTGTTTACCTTACTTTGAAATGCTACCTCAACTTTAAGCTTTGGTTAATCTTGTTATAAATCACATCCCCTGAATGATGTGCCTTAGAAAGCCACGGGATGGTACTGTTACCAGAGTTTCTAGAGAACCAGCCTCTGTGCTGGCAGCTGCAACGAGCTAAGGGTAACCCCCCCCCCCAGTATGCCAATTAAAAGAGAAGCAGAGAGGAGGTTTATCCAATATGGCCATGTGGGAAAGAGGAATAAACAGAGGGGATCCAATAGTCCCGAAGTTCATCTGCGGAGTGCTGGCATGAGGTTTAGTTTGAACCAGGGGCAAGAGCTGTGCAGAACTAAGCCGTTCTGGAATAGGGGTGCTATTAATCCATGGCAGACCCATCCTTGTCCCTACTCCAGTTTTTCCTGCAGGTGGTCATGAGTTGCCAACGCATAGTGGCACAGCCAACCCTAGAAGCCATTATAACAGGGTTTAGTGAGCAACCACGAGCACAGTTAAAACAAAGAGCCAAATGGAGATTATTTAGAAAATAAACACACGGGGTTGGGGATTTAGCTCAGTGGTAGAGCGCTTGCCTAGCAAGTGCAAGGCCCTGGGTTTGGTCCCCTGCTCCGAAAAAAAAGAAAAAAGAAAGAAAGAAAATAAACACACACACACAAACACACACACACACACACACACACACACACACACACACACACTTTTCTGTGGATAGACTCAACAGCTCTAAAGAGGGACTGAGGAAAGACTAAGAGAAATAGACTTCTGAATGGATAAGAAAGAAAGCACACATGGGAAAGGACCGAAAGGGACAGTGGCCAATAGTAAGATGGTTGGGGGCCAACCTGGGCTACATAGCAAGGCCCTGTTTTTGTTTTTTGTTTGTTTTTTAAATTTTATTTATTTCATGTGAGTAACTGTCGCTGTCTTCAGTCACACCAGAAGAGGGCATCAGATCCCCATTACAGATGGTTGTGAGCCACCATGTGGTTGCTGGGAATTGAACTCAGGACCTCTGAAAGAGCAGTCAGTGCTCTTAACCTCTGAGCCATCTCTGCAGACCCAAGACCCTGTTTCAAAACTCCAAATATGACAGCTAAGTCCCTATGGTAGCACACACATTATCTCAGCATTTCGAAGGCCACGGCAGAAAGATTAGGAATTTGGGGTCAGCCTGAGCTACACAAAGACCTTGTCTCCCAACAGACAAATTCAAACATCAAGAATGATTCTCTCTCTCTCTCTTTTTAAGTACTCATGAAAGAATCCAATCTGATGGTGTCATAGAATGGCCACGTTCACGTAAGCTCCAGCAGCTCAAATTAATACCAAATACGACTGAAAATTAGTTTCACCAAAAGCTTATCTAAAATAACATAGACTTTGTATTACGTTCTTCTCAGAATAAGCTTTTTTTTTTTTTTTTTTTTGGTTTTTTTTTTTGGAGCTGGGGACCGAACCCAGGGCCTTGGCCTTCCTTGGCAAGCGCTCTACCCCTTAGCTAAATCCCCAACCTTAGAATAAGCTTTTTTTATTCGGGGAGAGAGGTGTTAAAACAGGGTCGCAGGTAGCCCATACCCATGTTGGCCTTGACTAAGATCCCCCTGCCTCAGCTTCCCTAGTGTTGGTAGACCATCACTCCCAGTTCCTGGGAATAGATTTTTAGCAGTTTCCTAAAACGTTAATGCAACAACCATTAACTGAAAGATCAGGTTTGGGCTGGTATTTGTATTGGGAGCCTCAGAGGCAGATGAGTTGAGCGGACTCTGGGGAGTTAGCCCACCCGTTGGGTCCCTCCAGTACATTTCTACATTTCCTGTATGGAATCCTTTCTGTTCAGAATGCTCAAAATTCCCTGGGGTGGTTCAAGCTCCTCCTCTGAGTCCTGCTTGCTGAATGGTCTGACAAGGGTAAGGGACTCGAGGGGATGAACGGCATTCCATCAAGACCTGGGAGAGCTGCTTAGAGCAGCGAGTTTCCCTCAGGTCACGGCAAATCCTTTCTAATACAGCTAAGCCTATTTACTTCTTTTGTACCCATGGTTGAAGCACTTTGCACTGAGTTCTAAGCCAAACATAGATAGTGCAGTCTCTCATGCAGGGAGACTGCATGAAGTCCAAGGTTCCCAACAAGAGCCTGACGCTGCAAACCTATGTAGTCTGTGATTTTTTTCCTATATCTATACAATTTAATTTATAATTAAAGCTCAATTAGGCGATCAACAGTTACTACTAATAAAATAGAGCAGTCTGACAGCACAGTGGCCCACCGAGGTGAATGCCACCAAGACAATATCTCAGTTTGATTGCCCAGGTCCCCCATGCTTCAGAGAAAGAGAGAGAGAGAACCCATTACTACAAGCTGTCCTCTGCTCTCAACGTGTGTGCCGTGATACACCCATGTACATACTAAATAAACAAATGTAATAAAAATAAATTTAGAACAATTATACCAACATACTATAATAAAGGTTAGACGAATTCTCTCTCACATCTTTAAAACATTTTGAAATTTTATTTATTTATTTATTGATTGATTGATTGATTGATTGTATGGCTATATGTACCCCACATGCATGCAGGTGCCTATGGAGGATCTCATCAGATGCCCTGAGGCTGGAGTTATGAGTGGTTGTAAGCCATCCCATGTGGGTGGAAGAAACCAGCCTTAGTTCCTCTGCAAAAGCATCAAGTGCTTTTAGCCACCGGGGCAAGCCTAGCCCCTTTCCACATCGTATTGTACGGTACTCACCCTTCTCATGATGGCTCACAGTTAAGGTCGCCATTGTCCGTATGCTGGTGACCGTGCAGAGTCATGGGTGAGGCAGTGCTAAGGTTTGAGTCAGCATCCTGAAATGCTTCACACATTCACCTCCTGGTCTTGAGGGTGGTGATGCTGAGAACTGCAGGATGCTGAGGACTGGAGGAGGCTTGGGTCATGGGGGGCGTGCCCTTGAAGGAAGCCTTTCTCTTTTTCTGCCTCCTGGCTTTGTGATGTGACTGGCTTCCTGCCTATGTCCACCATGCCCTGCTGTGCCATCACAGGCTCAAAGGAGACGACAACAACAACAACAACAACAACAACAACAACAACAACAACCACCACCCAAACCTCTTCTCTCTAAGTGAGTCACCTCAGGTACCTCCCTGTGTCAGAACGCTAGCCTAAGAGGTTACTGCACTGTTTCTGCTAGGGAACATCTTAGCCTAGCTTTACTGGGCCTAGACTGCGGCCATCCTTTCCCCCCCTTACCTAGCGGTGAGTAGAAGGCTCACAATGAGTCTCGGAACTTTTGTCAAAAGCCTGAGTGAGTGATCACTACATTTTGCCACATTAAACATGAACCTTGAAGCTAACATCCCCTGGCTGACACTGTGCAGCAAAATATATTAATACCTATGATGGGTGACCGACCATTCATTAATAAATAATGCTGGTTATTCTACTCTAAACTCAACTATCATGAAATATTCAAAGCGTTAAAGGCATTTCAGTCTAAATCGCCATGAGGGCTTTAGTCCAATTTAGCGGTGAGCTCAGATTTCTCCTTCTATTTTTACACAGGTCAGATGTACAGCACAAAATAATTGTTCCAGGAAAAAGTGCAAAAACTGATGCTCTCCTCACAGAAGGTAAGGGTTATGCTTACAGGAATGTGGGATAGGGTAGTCAGAGGCCTTTCTCAGGGGCTTAGACTCCTAAGTCTCCACTCAGGCTTGGCACTGGACTCAAGCAGGGTTCCTGGGGTCATGGAGCTGACTGGGACCGCATAGATTATCTTCCCCTGTCCCTGTGACATTAAAGGTGCTCCCAGTTTTCTGAGACTGCCTAAGGAGATTTGGGCTGAACAGAACTCAAATTGGGAAGCAGTAGGATCACCATGGCCCGGACAGTTGGAGGTTTGGAAGGCGAACCTCGGCCTGTCTGTATAGAGTTGATTGGCATGACGTATAGGGGGTCCTGATGGATGGGGGGCGATTGCATAACTCTCTGAGGGGTTAGTTCTGTGTAAGGAGAGAAAACAGAGTTTCCTTATCCAGCTGAGCTCATGGTGGAAGTCCTGGTAGCCAAAGGAAAATGCACAAATGTATTTAATGTAAGTTCTGGGTGACGTGAGAGACTTTGTGTGTAAACACAGAATCCTCCTAACTGGTAAGCCTGGGTGCTTCAATGGAAGGTTTGTGGATGATTGTGAGGAAATAAGGAGAGCAAAGTCATCTGACCTGATGGTGACAACCTGCAAACTTCTCTGTCTCCCATCGTCTCTCTGTCTCCCATCGTCTCTCTGTATCCTATCGTCTCTCTGTATCCTATCGTCTCTCTGTATCCCATTGTCTCCTGTCTCCCATCGTCTCTGTATCCCATCGTCTCTGTATCCCATCATCTTTCTGTATCCCATTGTCTCTCTATATCCCATTGTCTCTCTGTATCCCATTGTCTCTGTATTCCATCATTTCTCTGTATCCCATCGTCTCTCTGTGTCCCATCGTCTCTCTGTATCCCATCGTCTCTGTATCCCATCATCTCTCTGTATCCCATCATCTCTCTGTATTCCACCATCTCTGTATCCCATTATCTCTCTGTATCCCATTGTCTCTGTATTCCATCATTTCTCTGTATCCCATTATCTTCAGAGATAAGGGTGATCCTTGCTTCTCACATGAGGTTCTGATGGTGGCTTCAGGGGGTGATACATGCATTTAGTCCCAGCACTCAGAAGGAAGAGGCAGGTGGATGTACAGAGTTCCAAGACAGCCAAGGCTACACGGAGAAACACTGTCTCAAAAAAAAAGATAGATAGATAGATAGATAGATAGATAGATAGATAGATAGATAGAAACAAACAAACAAACAAACAAACAAACAAACAGGGGACTGGAGATTAAGAGTACTGCCTGCTCTTCCAGAGTTCTTGAGTTCAATTCCCAGCAACCAAATGGTGTCTCACAACCATCTGTAATGGGATCCGATGTCCTCTTCTGGTGTGTCTGAAGACAGCAACAGTGTAGATATACATACTAGATAGATAGATAGATAGATAGATAGATAGATAGATAGATAGATAGATAGATAGATATAATAAACAAATCTTTGAAAGAAAGAAAGAAAGGAAGGAAGGAAAGAAAGAAAAAAGAAAGAAAGAAAGTTCGTTCTGCCTAGGTTTAGTGACTGACTGCAGGGGGAGAACAGAGGAAGCTTCTAGAAACCTTATCATGCTGTTACTGTTCCATCAGCTTAAAACAGTAAGATGCTCTGCCCTGGGGTGGTGTGTCCCCAAGCCCCATCGCTGGGGCTCACTTCAGAAGTTTCCCTTCTGCTTCCTTTCACTGCTCTAAGGGGTCCCAAGAGACAGTTTAACAGGAATGTCGAGGAGAGATCTTACCTCTGAAGGAGGCACAGGAGGGACTAGGTGGCCACGTTTAATCCACCACAAGAGGTAACTGAAATACAGGGTGGATGTCTTGCTGAACTGGAGTCCTGAGGACCCTCTCACCTCTTACCCACTGCAGGATCTAAGAGTTTATGAAGCTAAGTACCAGAGAGCTATGAAAGCATCCATGTTTCTTCTGCCTGCCAGTCCCCTCAGTGCCTGCAGGCCACCAACAGCCAAGCTCTATGACCCTGACCATGTCTGGTTCCCCCATCCCTTCTACAATTCAGGGACTCCTTGTATCCGCCTCCTCATCCTCACAGACCCTCAGCTCTCCCAATGAGAGAAGCCAACTTCCAGTCAAGTGAACAATCAGGACAGACCCTGAAGCTTCTAGAGTTCCCCACAATAGAAGGAAACTTGGGAGACCTAAGTACTGAAGTGTGAGTAGGGGTAGTCAGAGGGAACCAGGCCATGTGAAGGAGAACTGAACACAGAAAACTGCCCTTAATTTCCTGTCTTGGGGGCAGGGCTGCCCTCCACTTCAGGCTGCTAGTAGTTGACTATGCAGCTAGGTGAGAACATTTAATAGCCCATCATTACCGTAATGACTTCCCAGGGCTCAACCTAGGTAGGAGCCCAGGCATTTCAAGATAATGGCTTTTCTGCCCTTTTTATTCTGAGTGTTTTCTTGCCTGAAAGACCTTATTAACAGGAGGGAAGTGGTAATTAGGTTGGTTCTCAGCACTATCTGCTAAATGCTTCAGTTACAGGAGACAAGAGTTCTACTCTCCTCAGCAAAAGGAGTCAGGAACCTTGGTTCTCCTTAAAAGGTGTCTCTGGTGTCTAGAGAGGACAGAGGGCACTCTCTTGTCCTTTCATTTATTTTTCTTTGTGTGTGTGTGTGTGTGTGTGTGTGTGTGTGTGTGTGTGTGTGTGTGTTTTGCCTACATGCATGTGTGCATCATATGCTTGCCTGGCTCTCACAAGGGCCAGGGGAGGGGGAGTTGGAGCCCCTTGAACTGTAATTGCAGAGGTTGTGAGCCACCATGTGGGTGCTGGGAATCCAACTTATGGTCCTCTGCAAGAGAAGCCAGTGCTCTTAGTAGCCCCTGATCCCTCATTCTTTAGCCTCCAAGTTGAGCTGAGGGAAGGGCAGAGGCAGAAATCCCCTAAAGAGTCAAGAGAAAGGACAGGATTCCAATTTGTCACCACCAAAGCTGAGTCTCTCTTCTGTTCTATGGGACTTAGGATCAGGGGTCGCAAGGGGTCAGAGGTCAATAACCACACTTTAAATTCCCCGAGCTGGGGACCCAACCCAGGGCCTTTGCGCTTCCTAGGCAAGCGCTCTACCACTGAGCTAAATCCCCAACCCAATAACCACACTTTAAAAAAATATTTTTTAGATTATGCTATTTTTACGATACATGTATATCTGTGCACTGTGTTATATACAGCACCCTCAGGAACTACAAGAGGGTTTAGATGACTTGGGACTAGAGTACAGCCAGTTATGAACAAGTAGGTGGGTGCTGGGAATCAAACCTGGTCCTCTGCAAGAGTAGCCAGTGCTCTTAACCACTGAGCCATCTCTTTAGCTGCTTCCCCTCTCCAACAACGCAGGCACTCGATAGCGTGCTGGTGCACACACAAGCATTTTTATCCTCGTAAGAAAAACTGTGGGACTTCGAAGTTCAGTGGGATTCCCAGACAGCTCACCTGTCCGTCCAGATCACTTCTGCCTGTGTAACCACCAGGCTATGCCGACATTCTGGTAGAAGAGGAGAAACTCTAAGAGAGACATTTGTGTCTTTCCCATTGGCTGACAAACTATCCTTTTTGTGTTCTGTTTTGTTCTGTTTTGTTTTGTTTTGGGTCATTTCCAAACTTAGTGTGTGGTTGTGAGTATGAGTTTATTTGCCTGACAAGGTTGCTTCAGAGCACTGAAGGTATAAAAGTGGACTTGTTCTGGGGTTGGGGATTTAGCTCAGTGGTAGAGCGCTTGCCTAGCATGCGCAAGGCCCTGGGTTCGGTCCTCAGCTCCAAAAAAAAAAAAAAAAAGTGGACTTGTTCAAACAAACAAACAAACAAACAAACAAACAAAGGAAGACGATGGTGTGTGATTTATTCCTTTCTAAAGCCTAGAGTGGCAGTTCATGTGGGTTCAAGTTCCGCCCACCTCAGGCTTGGCCACTGGAGGGAGAAACTCTGGGAGTTTGACTGTACTTAGCACCGGGTGGTGGGTGCTGGGGTGGGAAGAAAGCTCAGTCTGTCGTGTGAGAAGGTTGAAGCTGATATTCCCTGGCTTCCAGGAGTCAGGAGTTCCCTGCCTGCAACAAGGCTGGGAACGAGGTGCTGCTGAAGTCACAGAAGAGCTGAGAACGGGAGGGGTGTGTGTGTGTGTGTGTGTGTGTGTGTGTGTGTGTGTGTGTGTGTGTGTGTGTGTGCAGGCTGAGGACAGTGTCTGCCTGGGGCGGGAGGTGGGGGCTGGGGGGAAGGGGAAGCTCCAGCTTAGCTCCTCGGGTGATTGTCCTTAGCTTGGTGGCAGTTGTACGGAAGCACAGAGGCCTTCTGCTGGAGAATTAAGCTGTGGCTCAATAGTGAATGCTTTCTTCATGGCTGCCCATGGAAGATCTTGATGAAGGAGACTGTCCATGGCTCTAAACTGTTTATTGACTGTTCATCGTGGCAAATGGATGCATACCTTACTGTACCAATTTCTCAAGGTGGACCTGAGATTAAATACCTTTTGCAGGGAGTAATGTCTGGGAAGGGAAGTTTTTTGGCTAAACCCTCAGGGCCTCTGGGTACCTCATTAGCATGGAGAGCTCTGTTCTGGGGCCTACTTGACCACAGCTCACATTTCCTTATGTGGGAGGTGTGGCACATGTTCCAGGTCAGGAATTTGGCAGGAATTGGGAAGTCGCCTAAGTCTCAGGTGTGTACCCACCGAGTTTCCGGGTCTCAGGCCCACTCTACCTTACCAAGCTCCCTAGCATAGTTTTACCATTCCACAGGTTCACGTCTGTAGACTCAGCACTTGAGAGGTAGAGGCAGGATCAGGAGTTCAAGGCCAACCCCTGATACTTCGTGAGTTTGAGACCAACATGAACTATATGAGAACTTACCTCAAGAAAAGAAGGGGCTGGAGGTAGAGAGATGGTTCATCGATTAAGAACACTTGCTACTCTTCCAAGGACCCAAGTTTAGTTCCTAGCACTCACAACAGACAGCTCACTATAATCTGTAACTCTTGACTCTTGGCTCTCTTGAGTACCCCCTCCAATTTCTCTCTCTCTCTCCCTCTCCTTCTCTCTCTCTCCTCTTCCTCTCCCTTCCCTCCCCCTTTCACACACACACACACACACACACACACACACACACACACGCACACACGCACACACACACACACACACACACACACACACACACACACATGTATTGAGTCAGAGTTTCCCTGAGTGTCCTGTAACTCCTTCTGTAAACCAGGCTAGCCTCAAACTCAAACATCTGCCTACCTCTGCCTCCCAAGTGTTGGGATTAAAGGTGTGTTCCAGGTCAGCCTGATCTACAGAGTGAGTTCCAGGTCAGCCTGATCTATAGAGTGAGTTCCAGGTCAGCCTGATCTACAGAGTGAGTTCCAGGTCAGCCTAATCTACAGAGTGAGTTCCAGCTCAGTCAGGACTATACAGAGAAACTCTATCTCAAGGAACAAACAAAATAAAAGTTCAAGCCATGGCTATTTTATGTCATTGATCATCTCTGTACTGGCCGATTTTGTGTCAACTTGTCACAAGCTAGAGTCATCAGAGAGGAAGGAACCTCGGTTAAGAAAATGCCTCCATGAGAGCCATCGATAGGGCACTTCTCAATTAGGGATCAATAAGAGAGGGCCCAGGCCATTGTGAGTGGTGTCATCCCTGGGCTGGTGGTCCTGGGTTCTATAAGAAAGCAGGTTGAGCAACCCAGTAAGCAGCACCCTTCCGTAGCCTCTGCCTCCAAGATTCTGATTTCTTCCCTGATTTCCTTTGGTGATGAACCGTGTTGAGGAAGTGTAAACCCATAAAACCTTTCCTCCCTAACTTGCCTTTTGGTCATGGTGTTTCATTGCAGCAATAAAAACCCTAAGACAAGTTGATCCCAGCATAATGGTGTATTGCTGTAACAGATCTATCTCATGTTTCAGGGAGGATAGAGGAAGGACTTTGGAACTTGGGACTAGAAGAGCCTTTGAGTGTTAAGAGCTCAGAGAGATGTTTTTGGAGCTTGGAAGATAAGCATGTTGAGAGCAGTGCAGAAGGCGGAGGCCTGGCTTGTGAGGTTTCAAAGGGAAATTTAAAGACTCTCTCAGGGATGCTTGATATTTTGTATTGAGTCTGTCTTCCTGGTCAGTTGGGGCTTAAGAGTCAGCCATGATTAACAACAGATCAGCACCATTTAAGTGACCTTTGTGTTACTGGGTCAATTGATGCTGGCTAGCTGGAGCTAAGAAATTAGCAGTGATTTAAGAAGAGACCAACATCACCAAGGTGAAATCTTCTGGGAAGTGTTTTCTGAGAGCACAAAGACGCTATGTTCCAGATGCAGCCAAGGTTGCTGGCAGCTGGACTTGGTAGTGTTATGAGTCACCCAGAAGGTACTGGTTTTGAAGGCATGAAGGGGTCAGGAAGAGCAGCTGAGGCTTGGCACTGTGAGAGGACAGGAAAATCCACTGGCAAAAGTGCAGCCCAGTTGCAGCAAGGAACCCCAGCAGTTCCGGAGAGGCCAGTACCGTGGGATGACCACCCAGAGCAGCAGCAGTGGACTGGAGTCAGCTGGAGCCTAGAAGACAGGCTGTGTGTGCTGCAGAGGGCAGAGCTGGAGAAGTGACCCAAGCCCTTTGGAGGAGTCCATTAGACAGGTAGAGTTTGATTTTGCTTTGCCATTTTATTTTTAGAGATTTATTTATTGTATTTGTATGTACAACTTCATGTCAGAAGAGGGCATCAGATCTCATTACAGAAGGTTGTGAGCCACTATGTGGTTGCTGGGAATTGAACTCAGGTAACTATAGAAGAGTAGCCAGCCAGTGAGTGCTCTTAATTGCTGAGCTGTTATGGTTTGCCCTGGAGCTATCTGTATTTTGATGCTAATTCCACTGCCCCAAGGAAGGCTGCCTAGTCACATACTCAGGACTCAGGTGACTTCACCAGAACCCTCTCCCCACTGAATTTGTAAAATACAGGTGAAGGCAGGTACAGGATAGAAGGAGGTCTGTCATTGGACGAGAAGGAAGGATGGGCGGGAGAAAAGTTTGAAGGAAGAGACAGGAGGGACAGAGAGAGAAGCCAAGGCAGGACAATATAGAAGCTGACATTAAGATTCCATACTGTACCTTTACAGCTTGTTATGAATGTTCTTAAGGGATGGATGTGACCAGGGCTTTGTATGTTTAGGTGGGCAATTATATCTTATCAACTGGGTAAACGGTTATTGTGTTGTGTGTTCTTTCATGTAGCGATTTAAGTGTAAGAAAGTGTGCAGTGGCTAGAGACACTGGGCCGCCATGGAATTGGGATGTGTGTTTCTGGCATGGAAACCTGCCTTGGGAACTAGATAGGTAGAGAGATGGCTGATGGCTCAGAGAGAGGCCTTCAGCAGTGTGATATGGGATGGAGCAAAGTGGGTGAGAGGCTTTGCTGACTGAGACTTAAGATATCCAGCAGATGGGTTGGGGATTTAGCTCAGTGGTAGAGCGCTTGCCTAGGAAGCGCAAGGCCCTGGGTTCAGTCCCCAGCTCGAAAAAAAGAACCAAAAAAAAAAAAAAAAGATATCCAGCAGATATCTTGGGGCCTGCGATGTAGACCTAGTGGGGATAAAAGACAGCATTTTATTTTTTATATTTTTACAACAACACTGAGCCATCTCTCCAGCCCCACCAGTTCTTCTAGTTTTACATCTATTTGTAAATTTGGTTTGACATTCCTTACCTGAAAAGTAAACTTGGGTGGTTTATTTCAACTTGCTGGTAATATCTTGAGGAATCCTCACTGGTTAAGGAGATAAGTTCTTTGCATTTTTTATCTGTATCAGTCATGATTATTAAACCTTCATCATTCTAGAGAAGAGGGCTAACACTCTCCCAAGATCACTAGCCTAGCTGCTCCTAAGCTCTAAGGAGTAGCGCTCCCTTGTCAGCTTTATGTATAAGGAGAGCCTCTGATGGGGAGGGAAGGGGCTAAGAAATTGTTCAGTGGTTAAGAACACTAGCTGGTCTTCCAGAGGACCAGGGTTCAATTCCCAGTACCCACATGGCAGCTCACAACTGTCTCACAATTCCAGTTCAGAGGATCTGACAACCTCACACAAACATACATGCATACAAAACACCAATACGATCTTTAGAAAGTAAAGTCTCTGATGTACCTCCCCAGATGGTGGTGGGAGGCAGATGGGCATAGGAGAGAGAGGACGAACCCACAGTGCCTGCTTCCCATCTGAGCTGATCTGGAGAACCTGTCTTCAGGTCTCAAATCCTCTACACAGTGTGGCCAAGCTAGGTCTCCTCACCTACCCTGCTCAGGAGAGTATGGGGGAGGTGAGAGGAGAGGTTTGTAGAGCTGCTACAGTAATTTGAGAAAATGTTCTGGGGATGATGAGATGCTGCCATAGCAAAGCTAACTACCTAAGTACAATTCCTGGGCTTTCCACGGTGGAAGGAAAAAGCAGGCTCCCACAAATTGCCCCCTCTCTCCCACATGTGTGCCTATACAAAATAAGTAAGTTATGTCTAATAAATATTTAAAAAGAGGATCAAAAGGTGTGGTGATGCACGTCTTTGTGTGTTGGAGACGCAAAGGCAGGCAAATCTCTGTAAATTCAAGAACAGCCTGGGCTACTTAGCCAGTTCCAGGTAAGCTAGGGCTACATAGTGAGACCCTGTCTCAAGAAAACACAAGGGGGCTGGAGAGATGGCTCAGCAGTTAAGAGCACTGACTGCTCTTCCAGAGGTCCTGAGTTCAATTCCCAGCAACCACATGGTGGCTCACAACCATCTGTAATGACATCTGATGCTCTCTTCTGGTGTGTCTGAAGACAGCGACAGTGTACTTATAAAAAGAAAAAGAAAACAAAACAAAAATAAATAACAAAACTTAAAAGAAGACGTTGGGATAGGGTGGGGTTCAGTGGCGGTGAGAGCCTTAGTCCACGAAAGGTCTTGTGCTCAAGCCCTGGCAATGCACACATCCAAAAGTCTTTTGATAGTCTTTGGGGATATAAACCTAAATCAGCTCCTTGAGCACGGGTCAATTAAGTGATTCACTTCTAACAAAATGAAACTGGAAGCGGTGCTGCGTATTTGAGTAGCCTGTACGGCAGTGCAGCATCCCCTAGGGCAGCCACACTCTCTCCTGGATCCTTCGCTCTGTGGGAAGAAGCTGTCCGTTTTGAGAAACCTCAGAAACCCCTGGGAGAAAACCTAAAGCCAACTCTGTGAGCTAAGTCCAGGACTTGACCAGCAGGCGGCAGTAGCACACAGCGCACACTAAATAGACAAGCTCCTCAATGGACTACGCCCTGGGGAAGATTCCAGCTCAGAGACCCTGTTCAGAAGCAGGGGAATTCCTGGGGAACAGGGGTCTTCAGATGGCCAGGTGATATTCCTCACCAGCACGAGGTGTCATGGGGTCAGAGAGGGGGGCCTGCAGTAGCACTCAGGTAGCTGTGGCTTGCAAATACACAATGCTAGTTGATAGAATGGGATGGCTAATCTTCCCTTTCTGCTTGGCTGGATGCAGAATCGTAAGAATACACCTCTAACAAAACAGGGAAGACCCAGCCTAAATGTGAGTAGCACTATTCCAAGATGGAGGTGGGGATGGGGGCAGGGAATGGGGAGTGAGGCGGGGAAGGGGAGGGGTAGACTGAACAAAATGGAGAATTCCAGCTGAGTGTCGGCACTCAACTCTCCTACTGTGGATGCAAGCTCCTGACCCACCAGGCAGACTGCATCCTCACACTGTGAGCCAGGACTTCTCCATCTTTAGATTGCTGTAGTCGGTGCTTTGCACAGCAATGAGAAAAAAGCAAGCCATCTCTAAGTGACTACCAGTTGACTTGTCTGGACTCTAAAGCAGTTGAATATAAAAATGTTTAAGTTTGAGCTGGGTGTGATGGTACCGATAATTCCAGCACTCAGGAGACAGAGGTAGTCTGAGCTCTGTAAGTTCAAGTCCATTCTGTCCACATAGTGAGTTCTAGGACAGCCAGGGCTACCTATATAAAGAGACCTTGTCTCAAAATGATCAAACAAAATAAATAAAAACATTTGAGTTTGTTCCAGGTAATGATGGCACCTGTCTTTAATATCAGCTCTCAGGAGGAGGAAGAGGAGGGTGGATCTCTGAGTTTAAGGCCAGCCTGCACTACAGAGTGAGCTCTAGGACAGCCAGGGCTAAACAGGGAAACCCTGTCTCAAAAAACAAAACAAAACAAAAAACAAAAACAAACAAATAAACAAAAAAGCCCCAGGGCTCAGCAGTTAAGAGCACTGACTGCTCTTCCAGGGGTCCTGAGTTCAATTCCCAGCAACCACATGGTGGCTCACAATCATCTGTAATGACATCTGATGCCCTCTTCTGGTGTGTCTGAAGGCAGCTTCTGAAGACAGCTACAGTGTAATATAATAAATAAATCTTAAAAAAGAGAAAACAAAAACACACACACACAGACACACACATACACACAGACATACACACACATACACACACAGACACACACACACACACACACACACACACACACACACACACACATACACACACACACACACACACACACACACACACACACACACACACACACACTTGAGTTTGGACCTGGCAAGATTGGCTAAAGGTCCTGTAGGAGACACTAAGGACTCACTTGGACCCTCAGAGTAACTAAAAGTGGGATGAAAGCCTCCCAGCCCTGCATTTTCATTTTGACTGCCACCCTCTTCCTTAGTCATCTGCTCACCTCTGCACATGGGCACGGGAGTCACTGCAGAAGAGTCTACCTAAAAGCCTGACCATCTCATTCTTCAAGACTAAAGCCACAAAAGTAAGAGTAACTAAAGCAGCTTACTGCCAGCCCTCTTGGAGCCTTGTTCCAGGTCTCTAGTCATTATCTTCAACTGTAGTCACCTGGATTCCAGGACCAGCAGAGCCTCACAGGACAGACCATCCCTCAGATAAGAGGAATTGTCCACAATGGTGAGGCTGCCCCTTGCAACAGGGATACTAATTATCTTCTAGGAACCTGTTTGCTGAATCAATAAGGACACCACCTTCAAGTCACCATGTAGAACTTCAGCCAAAGTGCTGATCAACTGACCACAGTTTTAAGGCAGACAAGCATAGGGATTGTTTAGCAATCTGGGACTCCGCTTGACTTGGCCTATATACCCACCACCCTCCTAGCATTGCACCTAGCAACTGGGACCCCCACCTGCGTCACAATGCATTCAAACCCCCTTCCAAAAAGTGCAACAGCTGGCTCTTCCCTTAGCAACCCGTTGGTCACTCCTCCTTTGTGTCAAACACATCCTGCAGTAGCACATCCAGTAACTTGAAGCAGAGTCCTGAACCAGCCCAAACTGTTTTGGGGAGCATGCACAGTAAGGCAAACTGAGAGAACTCTTAGAGGAAGTCTCCTGTGACCATGCCTTGCCTATACATGATTGGGTGAACATATAAATAAAATCAGATGCACCGCCATGGTTGCACCCAACTTTAATCCTGACACTTGGAAGACAGAGGCAGGAGGTTCTGAGTCTGAAGCCTGCCAGGCCTATATAGTGAAGTATAGGCCAGACTACATAGTCTGCCCAGTTTCATAGTTTGACAAACAAAAAGTAAGCAAATAAATGAAATCAGATGCATCGTGGGAAAAAACACACATGTTGAAGAAAGGCTTATATAACTCAAGCCTGTCAATCAACACAGAAAACCATCCATGCTCCTCCCCCTGGTAACCAGTCCTCTTTCTGAACCCCCCAAAAATGTAACCTGATGTTCCCCTGAGGATACATTGTGCTGTCTCTCTCTTTTTTTTTTTTTTTCCTTTTTTGGAAATGGCCCCTTTGCTCTTTGTGTGCACTTTTCCAGTGCTTTGAAAGGTGTCAAGAACATGGGAATACCCAGCCGGAGAAACCTGTAACACTTTGATTAGGACTGCTTAATTCCGGAAGCTTCTTCCCTCTGCTCCACCCTTCATCTTCTTAAACCTAAAGCTCATGTCAGGTCTCTGAAGATGGGCTTGACCCCCATTACCTGTTCCTCTTTCCAGGGTGCACATGGGTTAAATCTTTCTCTGCTTCTCACCATCGCTTGCCTCTCTAACACTGGGATGGTTTGCCAACCCCAGTCCACTGAGGCTCCAGAGAACAGGCTTTCCTCCTAAAACCCGGGAAAAGTTCAAAGCAGTTCGGCTCATGACATAATAAATAAAAGTCAGTCTTAGGAGCATATTCCTTAGGCCAGGTCACACCTTCAAGGGTCTGTGGGGTTTGAGTGAAAATGGCCCCTATAGGCTCTTAGGGAGTGGCACTATTAGAAGGGGTGACTTTGTTGGAGGATGTGTCACTGGGGGTGGACTTTGAGGTTTCAGATGCTCAAGCCAGGACCAGTGTCACTCTCTCTTCCTGCTGCCTGCTGATCCAGATGTGGAACTCTCAGCTCCTCTCCAGAGCCTTGTCTGCCTGCTGCCATACTTCCCACTATGATGACAATGGACTAAACCTCTGAACTGTAAGCCCACCCCAGTTACACGTTTTCCCTTAGATGAGTTGCCTTGGTCATGGTGCCTCCTCACAGCAATAAGCTCCTAAGACAGCCTATAGCCCTAAAGGACAGCTTACCTAAAACCCCAGGAGACTTTTAGCCAGAAAACCCCTACCACTTACATCCCGGGCTCCTGACCCCAGACTGTAAGAAGAAATAAACACCTGCTTGCTGGGCGGCTGAGCTTTGGGCTGCTTGTCACGCAGCAAGAGCTAACTAATACAAGTACCTTGAGAAACAACGTGGGCTTTGTGCTTATACATACCTCAATGCCCTAGTCATTACTTGTGTTTTCTCCCAGGAAGCCTGGAGCAGCTCCAAATCCAGAACAGGAAATGGCGCTTCTCCATTTGCTTTCCGAATCATTTCCCCACTCAGTTTTCCACCACACCCTGAAACCCCACCTCAAGTTTCTAAACAGGCCTGCACTTCTGCTTAAGTGATAAGATTTCTCTACAGCCGGGAGATCTTGAAGAAGATGTGTTTCTTTTGTGACTGATCTCCTGCTCTGTTGTGGCTTCTGGTAATTGACTCTCATTGGATCCTAATTAGAAAACTGACTTCATCATTTTCCATCCTTTACCCAAAAGGGAATCAAAAGAATTTCTTTCCAGCAAATGCAGCTTCTCCTCGCTCGAGCTTGCAGGGTTGTGTCCTAACTGGAGTCCTGGAACCAAGACCCTCTCTCTTCCAGTACAGCCCATCACCCAGTCCCAGGGCAAGGCATGCATTGTTCCCCATGACCTCTGCTCTGCATTCACCTCAGGTCTCACACTAGCATGAAGTTGCTGAAGCCCCTGGAGATTCAGGAACCCAGTGTAGCCACCAACACAAGAGCTCTGGTCCTGGACTCTGCCTTCCTGCCGTACACTCCTGCTGGCCTGCACGGGCTCACCTTGGGTGGAGAAGGTAACTCCATCTCTTGGAATGAAGAAGTTGGTCCAAAACACCTCCAGCCTGTCAGAAAGCCGAGACACACAGGCTATGGCGAGCATGTAATTTACATTTATGCTCCCTCAGGGAGGTCTGATCCTTGACCTCTGCACCCTGCACCGAGGAAGTTCCACATCAAATCAGCAGCCTTTCTTGCTCACTGGATGACAACACTCCTCAGGCGTCTTGCAGCTGCAGCCTGGGCCCAAGTGGCTGTAAGAGAGGCCTCCTTGAGGACAGCTTTGGGTCAGGGCTTGGCTGGGGACACCTCCACAGACACTTGGAAATGCACATGCAGTATGAGCTCATTATACCAGCTGGTTTAGAGGCAAAGTCTCTAGGCAGTTGGGTTGGGCCATCCTACTGTGCAGAGATGTGGGCGAAGGGCATGCCCTAGGCCTGCCCAGTTGGCCTGAAGCCTGGGCCTGCACCCTCCCCAGTCTGGACACAGTCTGTCTAGAGCTCCTCAGCAGAGCTTCTGTCTGATGAAGCCAAGTGGTAGAAAAGCAGCCAGAGCTGTGTGGGACCCGGAAGGCTGCACTGGGGCAGCCAGCTCCCCTCCCTGTCAACACTGCCCAGGCCCTGTCACTGGTCCCAGAGCCACTCTGTAGAGAGGGAGGGAGGCCCAGATGCCCCCTATGAGTTTTTACTAACATTCATTTCCTTCCACAGCCTTGAGTTAGTAGAGTCTCTCAGGTGAGGAGAGAGGTCTTTGGGATGCAGGTCTGTGCTTCTAAAACTGCTGTGCAGGGCAACCTGAGAGTCTTTTTGTTTTGTGAGGGTTTGTTTGTTTGTTTTTGTTTTTAGAATTATTTGTTTATTTTATGCATATGAGTACACGGTAGCTGTCTTCAGACACACCAGAAGAGGGCATCAGATCCCATTACAGATGGTTGTGAGCCACCATGTGGCTGCTGGGATTTGAACTCAGGACCTCTGGAAGAGCAGTCAGTGCTCTTAACTTCTGAACCATCTCTCCAGCCTGATGACCATTTCTTAAGTGTATAAGGATTCTTTTGGGGAGGACATGAGGTTGAGAAAGGATCTCAAACTCAAGACTCCTGTCTCAATTTTCCTACTGCTAGTTGTTAAATTACAACTGTGTACCCTGACATTCAGGTTTTTATGGAAAAAGAAAAAAGAAAGAAAAAAAAAAAAACCAACCCAGAGAAGGGGGCTGGAGAGATGGCTCAGTGGTTAAGAGCACTGACTGTCCTTCTAGAGGTCCTGAGTTCAAATCCCAGCAACCACATGGTGGCTCACAACCATCTGTAATGGGATCTAATGCCCTCTTCTGGTGTGTCTGAAGAAAGTGACAGTGTACTCATGTAAATAAATAAATCTTTAAAGAAAAAGAAAAAGAAAATGAATAGCAACAGAAAGCCGTGAGTAGGAGGGAAACTTAGGGCTGGTGCAGATATAAACGAGTCCAACCACTATGGAAATCAGTATGGCGGTTCCTAAGAATAGATCTCCCATTTAAACCAGCGATCCCACTCCTGCTATTTACCCAAAGGACTCCAAGTCATCTGTAGCACAGAGGTACTTGTGCGTCAGTATTTACGGCAGCACTAGCCACACCCTTGCCGAGGTATGAAACCAACCTGGGTGTCCATTTACAGAGGACCGGACAAAGAAAATCCAATACACGTGCACCAGACATTCTTCTCCAAACATGAAGAATGAAATAATATCATTTCCAGGAAAACGGATGTAACTGGAGATAATTATAGTAAGCAAATTAAGTCAGTCTCAGAAAAACAGCTATCGGGCATCTTTCATTCGTGCTTCTTTCAGAGGGAAAGGGGGTGAGGGAGTAGAGAGACATGGGAGGGATATACTCAAATGTTAAATTTATTTGTGAAAATGTCCTTATGTCACCCAGTGTCATGTACAATATGCCAATGGGAAAAAAAAAGAAAAACTAAGTAAGGGAAGCCAGTCGTCATTACCATCATCATCATCATCTTCATCATCATCATCATCATCATCATCATCATGGTCGTAAAGCTGAAGAGACAGCGGGTGGTTAGAGCACCAGCTGCTCTTGCAGAGGACCCGGGTTCAGGTCTCAGTATATATGCAGTGGCTCACAGCCATCACTAACTCCAGTTTTCCTTCTATGGGGTCAGATGCCCTCTTCTGACCTCCTCAGACACGAGGCAGGAATTTCATACACAGAGCATACATGCAAGCAAAAAACGATTTGCCAGCGACAAAATGAGCCAAGGTCAAGTTAAAGCTGGTTTGTGGGCGGCAGCTCTCCGGAGAGCTCACCGACCACACAGAAAGGGAGACGGAGGGAAGGGGAAGAGAGAAGAGAAAGAGGGAGAAAATGAAAATGTCTGAATTATATATTGGAGAACCTCTGGGAGAGGGGAAGCCCAGACCTTGGGCTGGAAAGTTCAGGGTAGAGAGTGGGGTATGTCAGCCATGCCCCCATAACAAGTAGGGTCTGAGGGATGATGGAAGAACCTTGAGGCCAGGTCCGGTTTGGTGTGAAAATAGGTACCTCAGCCGCTTGTCCAAGGTCTGAGACCCAACACAAAACACTCGAACATAGAAAATAAAATAAATCTAAGGCAGGGTTTCATTATGTAGCCAAGTCTGGGCCTGCTATATTGACCAGGCTGGCCTCGAGCTCACAAAGACCTGTTTGTCTCTGTCTCTCAAGGGCTGGAATTCAAGGTATTTGCCACTTTAAAAAAAAAATTTAAGTGAGTGGGTTTTTGGTGGTACAAGCCTTTGATCCCAGAACTAAGGAGGCAGAGGCCGTTGACTACAGAGTGAGTTTCGGGACAGCCAGACCTACACAGAGAAAACCTGTCTTGAAAAAAAAAAAAGTAAATGATTAAAAATTGGGCTGGGCATGGTGGCACATGCCTTTAATCCAGCACTCAGGAGGCAGAGGCTGGCAGATCTCTGTGAGAACGAGTTCAGGGCCAGCTTGGTTTAAATAATAGTGAGTTTCAGGACAGCCAAGGCCACACAGAGAAACCCTGTCTCAAAATATAAAAACAAAAACAAACAGTTAAAGAAAGTAACAAAAACTGGCAGTGTGTCATACACTTGTCCTCTCAGCCTTTGGGTGGTAGAGGTTGGAGGACCAAGGGTTCCAGGCCAACTGTACTACATAAGGCTCTGACTTAAAAAGGAGAAGAATCACTAACCAGTCAATAAACTTAATCATACGTCTTTTATTTATGACTCATGAGTCACAACACCACATCCTGGAGTTTGCCTTGTAGAAAGGGGGTCTGGGGCTAGAGAGATGGCTCAGCGGTTAAGAGCATTGACTGCTTTTTCAGAGGTCCTGAGTTCAAATCCCAGCAACCACGTGGTGGCTCACAACCATCTGTAATGGAATCCGATGCCCTCTTCTGCTGTGTAAGGACAGCGACAGTGCACTCATATATAATAAATAAATAAATCTTTACAAAAAAAAAAAAAAGAAAAAGAAAAAGAAAAAAAAGAAGAAGAGGGTCTGAAGAAGTAGAAACAAAATAAGCAGATTTGCTTGGAGGAGACAGGGTGTGGTTCAGCAGCGACAGCATGAGTGACTGTTCCCAGCATCAAACTATCAATCAACCAGTCAAAAGGGTGCAGTGGCACACTCTTTAAATCCCAGGACGCTGAGGTAGAGACAGGTTAGTTCCAAGCTGGTCAGGGCTGCATAATGAGACCCTCTCAAAAAAAAAACAAAAAAAAAAAACAAAAAAAAAAAACAAACAAACAAGAAAAAACCGGGGTTGGGGATTTAGCTCAGTGGTAGAGCGCTTGCCTAGCAAGCGCAAGGCCCTGGGTTCGGTCCCCAGCTCCGGAAAAAAAAAAAAAAAACAACCAACCAACAACAAAAACTCACAAAAATAAGTTAATTGGGCTTGTACTGGTTAGTCCAAAGAGGATTTCCTAATCATAACAGCTAAACTAGCCTACTCGGGATTACAGCTATTTCTCTTTTACTAATATTGTTGTTTTTGCTATTATTATCATCATCATCAGTGGAGATTGGTGAACAACTTGGCCCCATTCAGCGTGAGTGAGTGACTTATGTTTGCCTTAGTTGTGTGCCCGGTACCAAGAGCCAAGAGCCTCCCGTAAATTTTAACGCTTGAAAGTCAGTTCGCATTCCCTCCTGGGGATAAACTGTTTATAAAGCTCAGTTAATGATGATGGGGGCGACTCTGGTTTTCTTGCCAACTAGCTTTGGTTTTGTAATTTTGTTTTTGTTTTCCTCTCTTTCACTTCCTAGATGAAGTCCTTTCAGAGTGGGCAGGGAGACATACAGATGAGGAAATTCACTTCAGCAGGGAATCTGCTAAGCGTGGCAGGATTCCTGCTCCGGACTCTCAAAGCCTCCCGTTAATGGAAACAGCAGGTTAACCTGGTCTGACCAACAGGAAGCCACGGTAGGAGGAATAGGTGGAGCCCTGACATCCGGTGGGGACAGCTGGGGGAAACGGATGGGGGAGGGGACGCCCAGGTGCGCAAGGGGAACCGAGGTTAAGCCGGGAGCTGAGGTCCAGGTGGCCAGCATGCAGCGTGGCTAGGGGCCACACGAGGGCGCCCCACACTGCCACGTAAGGGCCTGAAATGGCTTTAAAGGAGCTATGTGTCGGAGAAAAGGCCTTGATGGAGAAGAGGGTGGGAAGGGACCATCCTGGGTGTCCAGTGACAGGCTCCTCTTTTGTTCCTTGAAGATCGGCGTGAGGTCTCCCTGGTCTTGGAACAGCCTCTGTTCAGGTCCTGAGGAATTAACGCCTCTGTCAGTCAGGTCCATCTTTGTGTAGGAGGGAGGATGTTTGCGGTTCACTGGGCTGTGCTGCTTTAGGAATGACGGCAGTACTGGGGTGTGAGGGTGGGCATGTGAATTTCTCCAGAGATGTAGGTGGGAGGGAGTGGACAGTTTCTATGCCTAGAGGGCTGGCGCTAGTGTCTTCTAGGAGCAGCACTTAAAGCAAGATGTAGACCCCATTAGAATCAGACGGGCTTCCTTTCAGAGGAAGTCCCATTTTGGAAACAGTAGGGATGAACGGTTGCTTTAGCTTGCCAAGCTGCTGGGGCAAATGCCTCAAGCAGAAGCTGCTATAGCAAGCAGCATCAAGGCCTGGAGCCTGTCCAGCCATGCAGCTCAGGGACCCAGTGTCACCAAGATTTGTCCAGGGGGCACAGTGGAGATCTTGTGACCCAGGAAATAGCACCGGTCTTAGTTTAGATCGGGACATTCTCCCCGAAAGCTGCGTGGGGCAGTGGCTTGGAGCCCAGATTTTTTTTTGGGGTGGGGGAGTAATGGGAGGGGCAGCTGGAGGCTTCTGCCCACTCTCACCTTTGTCACCCAGTAGCTACTTCACATGAGTCAGCTCTGCAGGCTGTACCCTGGCCTGGAGGCTCAGCCTGGGATTTGAAGGCATTAGAGTTGGTAGAAATTAACCCCAGGATGTGAGCTTCAGGCCAGTAGGCTGAGGCTCCAGGACGGGAAGAGGATGTCTTGGGAACCGGGTGTAAGCAAACCCAAGGGGTTCAGATGCAGAAACATGGGGAGAATAGGCAATGCCCAGGAGACCCCCTGTTGGCCAGAGAGCAACAGGAAGGGTCATTGTGACCCCAGGACTCTTGAGAACTCCAGTTGCTTCCTCTTTGCTTGCTCTCTACCACCCAGCCCCTTCACTTACCAGCCTCCCCCAGGCAGCTGCAATTCCTCAGCCAAATGACCTGAGTCAAGTGTAAGGGGAAAACAGCTTTCTGAGGCCGCCTCTAGGGGAAAGGAAGACTGTAAGAAGCAGGGATCCGGGACACAAGGTCATCGGGAAGTAGTCACTAATGTCAGGCGTGAAGGGGTTGAGATTTCAGACCAGGGAGCTGAGGGTATATCTCAGTGACAGCATTTGCCTAGGAGGCCCTGGTAACAGGGTTCAGGCCTCAATGCTGAAAAAAAAATTATCCTCTTAGTTTATGCACAAAGGGTCATGTGATCTTGATAAGCAACAATGGACTTAACCCAACACAGCCTCAGTCTCACCAGCCGAAGAACAACTGCCCTCGGGTGTTTGAAGATTTGGGAGTAAGGAAGGTAAAGGCACAGTGGTTCACACCTGTAGTCCCAGTACTCGAGAGGGTAAGGTAGGAGACACGACGTGAGTTTGAGACCAGCCTAACTACAGAGTTAGTTCCAGGTTAGCCTGTGCTAAGGTGAGACTGCAAATAAATAAATGAATGAATAAATAAATTAATTAAATTAAATCTACTGTCTTTCAAATGTCCCAGACACCCTAGGATGGCCGGACCTTTCTCCTTTCTGACAACAAGTTGGCCTGGGCTCCAGAGAAAGCAACCCTATAATTTGCCTGCACAAGTGTGATAAGAGGTCAATATTAAGGTGGGTGTGGTAGTGCACACCCCAAGTCCCTGCCACTCAGGAAGTAGAAACAAGAGCCTAGAGCTTTGAAAGACATCCAGGCAACATACTGAGACTCTGAAGAAAAGAGTAGATGGAAGAGAAAACTTTAAGAATAAATGTAAGCCAGGTAGGTGTGGTGTCGCATGCCTATAGTCTCAACACTCCCAAGACGGCAGGAGAGAATGTCTAATTTAAGAGAAGCCTGGACTACACAGTCAGATCAAATAAACAAACTCGTCCCGAAAGACAAAAAAATCAAAAGGCAAACAAATGCCAGCGAAAGGACTCAGCAGGCAAACCACTTGGTGCCAAGCCAACCCCAGTTTGATCCCCAGATGTATAAGGTAGAAGAAAACTAACAGAGCGTCCTCTGACCTCCACAGGAGCACACACACACCACACGAGCACACACTTAAGTAATGTAATCAACTTAAAAATAAACAAAATGTTGGCCTAGTGGGAGGCTGCCTGGGTGGTGACTGAGTTCAGTTTAGCCTGAGTAACTTAGCCACACATTATCTACGTAGAAAATAAAAGATCTTTTTATTTTAATTTCTATGTATATCTGTGTTAGGGGTCAAAAGAAAAGCTATTCTGATCTCCTAGAACAGAAGCGCAGGTGACTGTGAGCTGGGCATGGGTGCTGGGAACGGGACTCGGGTCCTCTGCGAGAGCCACTGAGCCATTGCTACAGCTCCTCAGAAATAAAAATAAAAGCCTGGTGGTGGTGGCGCAAGCCTTTGATCCCAGCACTTGGGAGGCAGAGGCAGGTGAATCTCTGTGAGTCTGCAGCCAGCCTGATCTACAAATTGAGTTCCAGGGCAGCCAAGGATATACAGAGAAACCCTGTCTTCGAACAAATAAGCAAAGAAATACAAGATTTAAAGACCTGGAAATTCATCTCCATTGTACCACACTTGCCCAGCATGTGTGAGGTCCTGAGTTCCATTCTCAGCACTGCGAAAGAGGAATAAAGAAAATAGTTTACTATAAGTTAGCTGGAAGTGCAGCTTCCTGGTATATGCTCAAGGCTTTGGGTTCAATTCCAGCAATAAAGATTAAAAACTACAAAAACAAGTTACTATGTTACCCTGGCAGTGGTAGGCTCTTATCTCTGGGTTAACAGGAGGCCTCTGGGAGAATGCCTGTGTTTGTAGGAGTGGATTTATTGGCTAGACCCTGGGTTCAGAAGGTGAAGATAATGTGGGATGTTCTCCTTCTGGATCTAACAGGATGACCATAGGACATCAGGCTTTGTGATCAGGAAGAGGCTTCGTGCTTCCTGTTGATAGTGGGGCTTGGGGCCCACGCTAAAGGCTTTGGGGGTGACCCTCTCAGTATCATGGGTATGAAAAGCTAGGGTCTTTTAAGAAAGAGGGCCTGACTATCAGCCAAAAGTTCACAGCTTTCCCCTCGCCTGCTCACCCCATCCCCCCATCCCTACTTCAGGGTGCTTAACAGAACTCCACTTGGCGAGTCTGGAAACATGTCTCTGGGGCTCCTGGCAGGGATGGAATGGGCACTTCCTAATGGGTGGTGGAATTGAACTGCATGCAGGTCATAGAATGGAGGAGAAAGGGCTTTCTGTGAGCCCAGTACAGGACAGGGAGATGTGAGTGGGCACCTCCCTAGGATCAAGTGCCAGGAGTAGGTGCGGGCCCCGCCCTATCGGGTGGCACCTGCTGCAGAAGCTGGCAGGCACTGTGGGTTCCTCCCAGCCCCCACCTCTCATACCCCTGCTGCTCAGCCTCCTCTAAACCTCCTTAGGCTCCCTCTGCCTTCCTCTCCGCCCCCATCCTCCTCTAGGCTGCCATTATTTCCAGACCAGATGGCCCAATTTGAAATGGAATCTTGCATGCAGTCCTGCCTTCTTCCAGTCTGGTGCACAAACTACATCAAACTACATCAAAGTGATATGGCTGAGAACCGAACAAGAATGCCACCCCTGCCCCAAATTAAAGGCCTCCCATGGCTCCCTAACCTCAGCAGCTAAAGCCCAGATTCTCCAGAATGACCTGATATGCCCCCTGCTTTCCTCCTGGCTTCATCTTGTACCCTCTCCGCCCGTCACACTGGGTGCCCCTTAGACTGACCTGTCCACCCCTGACAAACGCCAGACCTCCTCGGCCTTCCAGCACCTGCATGCATGCACGTGTGTCCCTGAAGGTAGAAATGAGTGTTTTCCTTCTCTCTTTTTTTTTAAAGATTTATTTATTTATTATATACACTGTAGCTGTCTTCAGACACACCAGAGGAAGGCACCGGATTTCATTATAGATGGTTGTGAGCCACCGCGTGGTTGGGGCAGGGGTGGTTCACAACCACTGAGCTGTCTCTCCAGTCAGAAATGGGTGTTTTCACGTTGGCCGTATTAGAGGTCCCTTCCCCAGGAAAGCCATCATTGACCTCCTCATCTGACCCGTCTAAGACAAGCCAGGGGTCACCTCTACCTTTGGTATTGCAGGTTTTTCACACGTACGAATTTACTTTGGGCTCTGCTTATCCTCCCCCTCCCCCCTTAGTCTACAAGATGTGGCTTTGTCTTTCTTGCTGTTGAACCTCCCGGGCTCAGCCCACCGCTTGCACACGGGCGTGAATCGCTACAGCAGGGATGGGGACAGGAGCCCACATTTACTCAGCTCTCCTGGGTGAGTGCCAGGAACGGTTCAGGGTGCCCTCCAGGCATAACACAATCCACACCAGGCCCGGGAGCAGACCCAGCCCACCCCCACCTGTTTCCTGTCTGCCTGGCGAAAGGCTTTTTAAGGACTGCACTTCCCCCAGGCCTTGCCTCCTGCAGGCCCCTGCAGTAGGATCAATATTGAGACCCTCACACGGGATCTGGAAGGGGGAAGGGGGAAGAGGGCCAAGGCCTTGGTGTCCTGCAGCTGTGGCTGGTGCTCTGGCAAGCAGGACCATGCAGATGTGAGTTCTTTCCTGAAGCAGGGTCTGGTACCCAGTTACCACCTCGGAGCCAGAGGACAGTTGGCAGCTGCAGGACAGTGTGACTTCTGCCACACAGCCAGGTGGGTGGAGCCTGGACCTCAGCAGGGCTCCTGGTAGCTTTGGACCCTTGCCAGCCTCCCTCCCCTGTTCAGACAGAGCAGAGGACCCTCCGGGGCTCAGCCCTGCCTCTGCCTGCAGCCCCACCCCATATCTCAAACCACTTTCTGTTCAAAATTCCCCCTGCAGTGGCTGCAGTGAGCTGAACCCTGCTGACTCACTCAACTAGCATTGCCCCTAGGTTTACAGGCCCAGAGCCACGAGGCCAGTGAGTGACAGGCTTGACCTCAGGTTTTTTTCCTGACCCCAAGGCCTGTTCCATCTTCTCGCTGTATTGTGAGGCATGTGATACTGCATGCTAGGCCACAGAAAGGTCACATGGGGCTCCAGGGAAGAGAGCTGGGCTGACTCCATGAAGACGGGTGTCCAAGGGACTTGGTACTTCTGGGGAAGTCCTGCAGCTCAGCCGGGGATAGTCCCGGCTGGCTTGACCCAGAATGGGATGTGTGGGGTGCCTGGGAGAGCCAGGCTGACTGGTTCTGACGTCACACTCATGGGAGAAATATCCCTTTGTTGTTCGTCTCATTGTTGTTTAATTACAGTGACCCAATCTCTGTACCACGGATGCCTTGAACGTGCAGCTTAGACCTCGAGAGAGACTCGGGGAGACAACTGCCATTATCGGAGGGACGAACCCAGTCATGGAGTGTGCTCCTCAGCCAGGGTCCTCCTGTGCGAAAGCAACAGAAGCAGAAAACTGAGGGTCATTGTGGCGAGAACAAAGCGGAAACTCAGTCTCCAGGAGAAAAGCAGATCTGATGAGCACTCACGGGCTGGGGAGATGCTCGGTGGGTGAAGTGCCTGCCCTGCAAACATGGGGACCTGCGTTCAGATCTCCACCCCGGTGTCAGCAGCCAGCAAGGGGGCTGCAGCTGTAACCCCAGTGCTGGGATGGGAGCCGAGGCCTGTCCATCACTAGAGCTCAATGGCCAGGCAATCTAACCAATCTGTGAGCTCAGGGTTTAGTGAGAGAGAGGGAGGAGGGAGACATAAACCAAATAAATAAATGTAATTGTAAATAAATAAATAAGGCCGGGGGTCGCACGTTCCTTTAATCCTAGCACTCAGGAGGCAGAGGCAGGTGGCCACTCTGTCATTTTGTGGCCACTCTGATCTACAGAGTGAGTTCTAGAACAGCCAGGGATGTGTAGTATGACTCCATTTCAAAAAAGTTTTAAAAAATTAAATTAACACAGGGACCCTGTTAACTGCCTGCCCTGTTAACTGAACTGCCAACCAGAGAGCGTGCATGGGACTGACCTAGGCGCTCTGCACATATGTAACAGGGCCTCCTTCATGTTGGCCTCCTAAGAGCAGGAGCAGAGGCTGTCTCTGACTTTGTTGTCTCCTTTGGGACCCTTTCGCCTAACTGGGCTGCCTTGTCTATCCTCAATGGAAGGTGAGCCTAGTCCTACTGCAACCTGATATGCCAAGGCTAGCTGCTATCCATGGGAGGCCTCCCCTTCTCTGAGGAGAAAGGGAAGAGCAGTGGAGAGGGGGGTGTAGGGGATGACCAGGTAGAGAGGATGGAGGGGGAACTGTGGTTGGCATATAAACTAATTAAGTTAATTAATTAATTAAAAAAATTAAAAGGCCTGGCAGTGGTGGTGCATGCCTTTAATCCCAGCACTGGGAGGCAGAGGCAGATCTCTGAGTTCAAGGCCAGCCTGGTCTACAGCTTGAGGTCCAGGGCAGCCCAGGACTATACAGAGAAACCTTGTCTTGGGGTGGGGGTGGGGCAGGGAGGGACAAACTTCAAGGAAATTGTAGGTTACTAAATTCTCATTCTGATATGTTTTATTTTCATCTTAGCATTATTACTTGTGTGTGGAATATCATATGTGTGTACAGGCCCACATGACTATCCAAATGCATGTCAAGGTGGGACGTTAGCATCAAGTGTGTCCTTCAGTATCCATCTACACTGTTTTGGACACCGGATCTGAGCCTGGCATTCACTGATTCATCAAAAGCAGCTGATCAAGAAGCTCTAGGAATTCTCTGGTCTCTACCTGCCTAGTGCTGGGATTCCAGGCACGTACCATCAAGTCCTGGTTTTTACTTGGATGGATCTAACCCAGGGGACCTTACCCACTGAACCATCTCTCTAGCCCTCTAATTTATGTCTTGTTTTATGTTTTGTTTTGTTTTTTTCTTTTTTCCGGAGCTGGGGACCGAACCCAGGGCCTCTACCATGAGCTAAATCCCCAACCCCATATATATATATCAGATACTGACCTTGAACTTGCTATGCAGCTGAAGTTGACAGTGAATGATGTCCTGTCACTATCCCTAAACCATTGGTTCTCAACCTGTGGGTCCTGACCCCGGGGAGGGGGGGGTCACACATCAGATATCCTGTACCAGATATTTACAGTACAACTCATAACGCCAGCAAAAATACAGTTATGAAGTGTCAACAAAATGATGTTATGGTTGGGAGTCACCACACCTTAAGGGACTGTGTCAAAGGGTCACAGCATTAGGAAGTCTGAGAACCACTGCTGTAAGCGTCAGCCTTACAGGTGTACACCACCACCCCTGGTTACGTGTGTGGTACTGGTGAAGAAACGCAAGCTTTCCTGCACACTCGTTCAACTCTACCAACTAAGCTACACTTCAGTCCCCTAATTCCAGTTTTGACTAAGACTTTAAAAACCAAGCTGGAGGGCTGGAGAGATGGCTCAGTGGTTAAGAGCACCGGCTGCTCTTCCAGAGGATCCAGGTTCAATTCCTAGCTCCCTCATGGCAGCTCACAACTGTCTGTAACTCCAGTTCTAGGGGAATCTGTCACCCTCATGCCAGTGCATTAAAAATAGAAATTAAATGATCGAAAAACAAAAGCAAAACTAAAAGCAGGGCAAGGTGGCGAATATGTTTAATCTCAACACTGGGGAGATTGAGGCAGGTGGGTCTCTGTAAATTCATGTCCTGCTTGTCCTCCAGAAGGTGTTCCAGGCTAGGCCAGTCAGAACTACACAGTAAGACCTTGTCTCAAAGTAACAACAAGCCTGTGGCTTATCTTTTCAAAGCCACCGGCCGCCACAGGGTAAGGAGACGATCAGGAGTGCCACGGGAACCTCTTTCTCCTCATCCGGGCCTAGGCCAGCTTGGGTCACAGCATGGGCAGCCTTCTGCTGAGACTGTGTCTGTGGAGTCCTGGTCCCTCTCAGAACACGCCTTCCACAGAGAAAAGCATCCCTGACCTTCAGAGAACCAGACACACCTGGATTTTCACTTCAGCCCAAGTGAGGTAACAGCACTGGGAGTAAACCAAAAAAGATAAAAATAATTCCAGAGAAGCAGGCCGAAGACTGCAGTTTAAGAGGTGTATAGAATTCACGTGGCTGAGGAAGAAAAATCAAGGAGAGAAAATAAAGGACTGGGAAGGAGGAGAAGCCTGAAAGGGCCACTGGGAAAGGAAGTAGATATGGATTCTGATTTGGGGGTGCGTATCCATGTGTGATCAAAGACACGTGTCACCATCTGGCTTTCTGCAGCAGAGGCATTGCCAACACTTGGGAAACAGCTGCTAGGAAATATGTCGAAAATCTGACTCATGGACACCACCTAACGATTCCTTCCTGGCAGATACTAAACTCTTGGAGGCTCATACTCTGCTGCTACAAACCAAACATCCAAGCTGGAATAATTCTCTTCAAGCAACATTTATTTATTTATTATTTTTTAGGTTCAGGGTGCTACACGTAACCATTGTACAATGTCGTAAAGGACTGTGCAAAACTATAAGGGACTGACTCGGTTTTGAAGCAGGATGTAATGACTGTGCAAAGAATTCTATCTTGCTATGTAAGATACGTTCTTTAAAAAAAGAAAAACCTTCTTAATAAGGATCCTGTGTGTGTTTATGTGTGTACATGTGTGTGCATGTGTGTGTTCATGTGTGTGAGCAGAGGTTGATGTTGAGAGCTTCCTCAAAACTCTCTACTTTTGAGACAGGGTCTCTCACACTGAAGCTGGAGCTCTCTAATCTCAGCTGGATTGGCTGAGCAAACCCCAGGGACCCTCCCATCTCGACCCCACCCCCACCCCATGTTAGGATTTGAATTATCCCCAAAGTCCCCTGACCTCCAGTGTGCCCGGTATAACTGCACTGTCTCATATAATAATCATGAATTAAAAAAAAAAAAACACTTTATTTTAGTTGGTCTGACCAACTGGGTTCATCTCCTGTCCCAGGTTTGTTTGTTTGTTTGTTTTTAACATTTATTTATTTTATGTATATAAGTCTGTTGTAGCTGTCTGTCTTCAGACACACCAGAAGAGGGCATCAGATCTCACTACAGATGGTTGTGAGCCACCATGTGGTTGCTGGGAATTGAACTCAGGACCTCTGGGAGAGCAGTCAGTGCTCTTAACCGCTGAGCCATCTCTCCAGCCCCAGGTTTTGGCATCCAGCCAGGCTCTGCTTGTCTTTTTCATTCTAAAACAATCTGTTACTTCAGGACAAAATAACTTTTTCATTCAGTGGTCAACAGTACTATATGCTTCCATTACTCATAACTTCAACATGCATATAAAGATAAATTATTTCTATATTTTACATGCTATGTTCTTTACTGTTTTTAAATAATTTTAAACACTATTAATTAGAATTCCTATTTATTTAGATATTTTTGAGGTAGGGTCTCACTCTGTAGACCTGGCTGACCTAAAAATCACTATGTAAAACAGGGTGAGATTAAACTCAGAGAGTTCCCCTCCCCACCCCCACAGGGGTGGGGTGCAGGAGGAATTAAAAGCCCTGTACCAGCCCACCTACTCCTGGCTCTGAATATTCTTGACATTTATGCTTAAATGGCTCAAGAAAAATTTGAGAAACATTAAATGAAACTCACCAACATCTCAAGAAATTTTGGTTTTGGTGCCAAATCAATTAAGTATTAAGATTTCTACAGAACTTGGCCAGAGGATGTAGGTTCCTTTGGTAAAGTCCTAGTCCAGCATTCAAGGACAGAAACTGGGTGTTTTATGGGGCATGTCCACACTTGGGCAATCCCAGCAATTAGAGACAGTGAGGGAAGAAACTCCACTTAATGTTTTAGTGTGTTTGCTTGTGTCCCTTGCCCTCCTCCTTATTGTGTAACGGGTGTGTGCTGCTGTACCTGGAATGCGATGCTGGGGAATCCAACCAAGGCTTAATGCTGTGCCTCTGCCAGTCAAGCACTCCAGCGAGAGAGAGACATATTCCCAGCCCAGTCACACAGTCCACACCCACAGTAAACAAGGGAGTTTAAGACCCTGCCTAGGGGCTGGAAGGCGACAAACCATGGTCTGCATCCCTAGAACTGCTGAGGAGAGGAGGGGTGGGGACGGAGGAATAAAAATATTTCAGTCTAGGGTAGAAAAGTGGTTAAAGGAGCAAACATAGTTGATCTGAGGACTTAAACTTTTTTGATGCAACCCAGGACTTTGCATTCTAGGTGAGCACTCCGCCTCTGAGCTACAGACATCCTGGGAGCAGGCTCTGTCCCTACTTGCCTGGTGTTCTCGGCGGGATTTCTTCCCTACCCTCCCTGGATGGCCTCAAATAACTTCCCCACCCTCGCTGCACCCTTTCTAGGGTTGGGACCACAGCTCCGTTTTCTAGCTTCTCTTGGGCTACAGATGGGGTGGGAAGGTTAACTAAGCATATTCAACTTTTTATCTTTTGAAAAATCTCAGGCTTCCTTACCAAAAGTAGGCATCCCATTGTCCAACTTGGGAGCAGTTACTGTCATGCATATCCGTCTCCTACACCCTGTCTCCAAGTCAGAGAAGTTGGGGCTGACTAGGGAGCCTCCTGTTTGCCTTTGATCCCTGAAGTAGGAGTGTATTGTGGGACTGGACTCTCAAGCTGTGGATCTATACAGTAGCTGGTGTCAGGAACTATTTTTTAATATTTATTTACTTATTTATTAAATGTATGTGAGTACACTGTAGCTGTCTTCAGACACACTAGAAGAGGGCATCTGATCCCATTACAGATGGTTGTGAGCCACCATGTGGTTGTCGGGAATTGAACTCAGAACCTCTAGAAAAGAAGTCAGTGCTCTTAACCGCTGAGCCATCTCTCCACAACTGGTGTCAGTATTTAAGTTCTTTGCAGGACTCCAATTGGTAGGAAGAAATTAATCCCACACACTTGGTCACAAAGGTATTTTGTATTGAGTGTGAACATACAGAAATATAGCTCGTTTTTCTTTTGTCTTGTTTTGTTTTTGTTTTTAGAGACAGCTTTTCTCTATATAGCCATGGCTGTCCTGGAACTAGATTGGTAGATTCCTCTGCCCGTCTCACAAGTGCTGGAATTAAAGGCGTGAGCTGCCGCCACCACGTGTTTGTCCATTTTTTTCTATGCAACAGCCCACAAGCCCACGGGCAACTCGTTGATCTGCTCGTGCTCTCTTGCGTCTGTTAAATCTGGCCTGTGGGCTTTATGGTCCTCATCATGTGTTGCAGGCATTTCCTTTTTTTTTTTTTCTTCTTTTTTTTGGAGCTGGGGACCGAACCCAGGGCCTGGCGCTTGCTAGGCAAGCGCTCTACCACTGAGCTAAATCCCCAGCCCAGGCATTTCCTTTTCTTGTTCCCAACAGACTGAAAACTGCTGGAGAAGAAGAGCCCAGGCTAACCCAGACTTGGCACATAAGCTGAGAAGCAGGTTGGCCAACCCCTCCCACCTCTGGTCCGCACTCAGATTACTTTGAAGATTTTCTTTTTGCCTTCTCTCTACCGCTTCTGCAGAAACTCCCTTAGACTCTAAAATCAAAATGCCCCTCTCATTTGCATGTTGTTCCTTACTCAACTTCAAGCAGTCTCTTGGGACACAGAAAACCGAACTAGCAAAGGGCGAACTGGAGGTGGCGTAGAGCAGAGGGCGGGTTCCCTGGAACAGGTCTTGCGGAAATGGGTCAGTCCCGGGCGGAGAGCTGGCTGGTGTAGGCCGAGGACAAGCCAGAGGGAAGATGCGTGGAACCAGAGCTATCTATCAGGGAGGGGCCCTATGGATCAGGCCAAGGAGTTTGGACTTTATCCTCAAGCAGTAAGGTTTTATTTAGGGAGAGGAGCGACATGATTTTTATTATTTTTATCTTTATTGCTTTCGTTTAAAGTTATAAAAGCTGAATAGTTTTTTTTTTTAATTTAAAGTAACAATGCTGAGAAATTTGGCCCTTCTAGAAAAATCGTGCTAGGCTGGAGAGATGGCTCAGCCATTAAAGGTTAGGCTCACAATCAAAAATATAAGAGTTCAGTTCCCAGCACCCACGGTTGTCTCTCTAGCCACCTTTTTTGTCCCATACCACACCCTAGCACAAAGACTACTAATACAGATTAAAAATAAACAAACTTAAACTTAAAAAAAAAAAAAAAACGTAAAACTTATTGGAATGGGATAAAATTTAAAAAAAAGCAGGCCCACAGAAGGATGGAGAATCAGACCTCGAAGCCGAGAGGTGTAAGGGTCAAATTAAGAGATAAGGCTAACACAAGAGGTGTCTTCCACTTTCACTGTAGTAGGCCTGCGACCCACCCTTAGCACCTGAGAAACAATAGTATTTGGGATTTAATTTTTTTTTTGACACAGGTCTCACTATGTAGCTCTGGATGTCCTTGTACTCAGGAGTTCCACCTGCCTCTGTCTCCCAAGGGCAGAGTTTAAGGACTAAGAATTTAACTTTGCAAATTTACATTTAACTCTGTGTAGTGGGTTCTAGAGTCTGAACTCAGGTTGTCCGCCTGCTTGCCTCACCTGCTGGGCCATCTAACAGGGGCAGTACTTGGAATTTAAAAGGAAAATGTCTACCATCTACACAGCTCCCATACTAAAAAGCCCACACAGAGAACCCTGGTGAGAATACTCAGGCCATAAGGAATGAGCGAGTAGGGAAGATAAACAGAGGGCCTCAGTCACAAGCCTCTTCTTACTAATTATGCACATAGACTGTCGGCACACCAGGTGACTGTTAATCCCAGTCCAGCCCCCCCTCCCCGCCCGCCCTCTTAATGGCTTCTAGCCATTTCCTCTTGGGATCTGACCAGCATAAGCTCAGGAAATGCTAAGTTTTAATTCTGGAATCAGTAAAGCATATTAGCAAAGGAAAGCCACAAATAAAAAAAACAAAACAAAACAATCACATTATGAATTCCAAAGCCAAGGGAAAAGAGTCACAAACCAGACGGTAGCTTGCTGGGGACATTAGTCACTTCATTCATTTTGTGTGGGATGCTTGAGATCGGCCCTGGGATCACCAGGACTCGCTTCCTTTTCTATTTCCAGAACCTCCGTCTGGCACAAAACCTTCAGGCCCTGCTCTGGCCTCTTCTGACCAGAAGATGCTTGGCCAGGATGTAGGGTCAGCACTGAGACTGGCGAATGAATCTGAAAACCCTTGTTAACCAACTAGCTCTGCCCTGATCAGCTGCTCTTCACCCACTGCTTCTAGGGCCCATGACTACAGATTGCTATTGTACTGCAGGATATTCTAGCCCACTTGATTTACATGTGCTTCCCTTCCTTCCTTTCTTGATAGGGTTTGCCTCCTATTATTATTATTATTATTATTATTATTATTATTATTATTATTAAAGGCATTCACCATCCGTTAAAGGTATCAAGGCATCCACTTTTTTTTTAAATGAGTATGCTTTGTGTATGGGGAACATACATGAATGAGGACACCAGGAGACAACCTCATCCCCAGGATCACCATCTCCTTCTCTTGAGGTAGGGTCTCTCATCGACCTAACCAATTAGGCTAGATTGGCTAGGCACTGAGCCCAGGGATCCTCTGCCCACTGCCTCCTGAGTAGATGGATGCTGGGGATTTCAAGCAAATCAGTAAAAAAAATGTGTTCTAGGGCCCAACATCCTGTTTATGAGGCAAACACATGACCAACTACTTTACTCTGCAGCCTCCTGGCCTCAAACTGACAAAATTCTCCTCCTAAATGCTAGATTATACAGGCGTGAGCCACCATGCCTAGTACCTAGGACTTTTTTTTTTTAAAGATTTATTTATTTATTATATACAAGCCACCAGCTGTCCAGATACACCAGAAGAGGGCATCGGATCTCTTTACAGATGGTTGTGAGCCACCATTTTGCTGGGAAAACTCAGGACCTCTGGAAGAGCAGTCGTAACCGCTGAGCCATCTCTCAGCCCCTAGGACTTTTTTTTTTTAACCACCATGTATATACTCAACAGTATGCTGGGTACTGTCACACACTCCTCACTCAGTTGATTCAGAGTGCTTACTGAACATCTATCAGGTTTTGAGTTCAGCCCCGGGTACGACATAAACCAGACATGGCAAATGCCTCTGATCTCAGGAGGAATTAGTCAAGGATCTGAAGTCAAGGTTAACCTGACTGACAGTGAATTTGAGGGCCTGGGATGGGGTAGGGATAGACTGTAGGATTCCTATTAAGAGATTTTTGTTCGTCCTAGGGCCTGGGCCTGTTGCCTGCAGCTCTATCACTGACTGAGCTATTCTCAGCCCTACCTTTTGTGTCACTAAGAGTTTATTTCTGACGCTGATCTCAGGATAGTAATTCTCCACACCAGCCCTGAGAGGGGTTGACTCCCGCGCCTTGGCTTCTGGGGTTAATCATTCACCTGGGACCAGCTGCTCAGAAGGGAACCATAGGAATGCACTCAAGACATCTGCCTTCTTGGAAAAAAGCCCTGGCTGGGGTCAGCTCAGGAGGCAGATAATAGATTTCACCAGTCCCAGCAATCCTGCCCTGAGTTACGTGTGAGTGAGTATGTGTGTGTGTGTGTGTGTGTTCGTTCACTTCCATTTTCTCAGACTTCAATTCTTGGAGTGGAAAGACAAAGCCTGACTTGCTAGGTCACGGATTCCAAGTTCATCCTGTTTAAAAAAGAAAAGGTCAAGGATGTACTTCCCTAGCTAGAGTTCTGGTTCCAATCCCAAACGTCATCAAAACAGAAAACCCCGTAATTTTCTGAGGCAGGATCTCGTGTAGTCTAGGCTTACCTCCAGCTTAACTGTTCTCAGTATAGGTTTCTTTCTCTGTGCAGCCCTGGATGTTTTAGGACTTACTCTGTAGACCAGGCTAGCCTGCCTCTGCTGCCCAAGTGCTGGGGTTAACGTTTGATAGAACGCCCAGCTGACACCCAGATAGGTAATATTTTATTAATTACAGACCATGAGATGTCAGGTCCCCTGGAGCAGAAGTTACAGGGTGACCTGGGTGCTAGGAACCAAACCAACCAAACCTCAAAAAGGCAGGAGTGCTTTTTAGTCCCGAGCTCTCTCCCAGCTCCTCCGACCTCTAACTCTATCTTCCTGCCTTTAACACATTCGACTCTGACTTCATTTGCCCTGGAGACAACTGTTTTCTTATTGAAAAGTGCATTAGGACATTTCTTATTTTTTTTAATCCCTTCTTGAAAGTCAGGGCTATATTACATTTTTCTTTTAGGGCTACAATTAGGACTCAGTGGTAAAACACGAGCCTACTATGTGCTTTGTATTCAATACCCTAATACAGCATGAACAGCAACAAAATTAATTATGTGGAAAACAAAACTTATGGGGTAGAAATAGAACAAGCCAAAACCAAACGACACTCCCCCCCCCAATGGCTGAGACACACACAGTTCGGTGGTAGAATGCTTGTCTTGAGAGCACAAGGCTCTGGATTCTTCTGGACTCCAGCACGGCAAAGTGAGAGAATAAGCCACTGACATAGCAGGGAGAAAAACTTCCATCTCTGAATCTAGACTTAAGGTCTTGGCCAGAGACAGAAGTTTTTCTCTCTTCTCTGGCTGAGTCATCACAATCATATAGAACCTATTTAGTGTGAGGAGGGCATTTCCTCCCCATGGACGGAGGGAGGATCATGGGAAAGCAGATGAGCAACCTTGACAGAAAACACTCTGATGCTCAGAACTTGTTTGAGCCTTAACTTGAACCCAGACAGACAGGAGAAAAGCCAGTACAAAGGAAACCAGTATCCTTCACGTTTGATAGTTTTAGGGGCTAGAAGAGAGCCCACTGAACAATCTTGGAGACCCTTGAGTTCAGCTTTCACATAAAGTGTCCACACCACACACATACATACTCAAAAACCAACAAACCCAAACAGCGAAAACAAACCAGCCAACCTCCACAGTCTATACTCAGATTCTATTGTTTGCACATTCGAGTTTATGTCGCCATAGTCCAGAGAATGGTGGCCTAATAGAGTAAATAGTGACTGAATCTAAAAGCCTCCAGCAAAGTCTTTAATCCCAAACTTGGGAAGCAAAGGCAGACGTATCTCTGAGTTGAGGCCAGCCTGGGCTACACGGAGCTCCAAGGACAGACAGCCAAGCTACATAGACAAAATAGCAAGGTACTCAACTACCCACCCAACCCCATCACTCTAACCCAGATACAACTTGGCTTTAGGCCGGGCAAGCTTGAATTGTCACTTCCCATCAAGCAGTCAAACCTCAGTTTCCCAAGCCTATCATTAACTTCTTTCCTCAGGTCTTCCAGGTACTGTGCCTGATTTGTTACATTGTAAACTATGTGCTAGGGAGGGTGGAACTCAAGGCATTCCTGCTTCCTGATAAACACCCAACCAATATCAAGTCTGTCGCTCTGAATTCAACATAAGATAGCGTCTGCCTCTAATGCCAGCATTTGGGAGGCAGAGACAGATGGATCTTTAGTTCCAGGCCAGCCTTATCTACTACATAATGAGACTTCATCTCAAAAAAAGATCTAACATACAACAGCAATAGGCAGGCGCGCCAATGTGGAAGGTCTTCTCCAGGCAAGAGCACGCCCATTGGTTGTTCAATACCAACTGGTCAGTCCCAAAAACATACCCAAGCAATATTATCTGGATGGAGCAGGCTGTATTTATGTATTTAGGAACACATATAGACATTTAACAGTTATAAAACATTTGAATGGGAATAAGGGAATTAAACACGGGAGGGGTTTGAGGGAGGAAAGGGGGAAATGACTTCATTATAAACTAAAAAAAAAAATTAAAAATAAAAATCAAAATGTAATCTTGTATGAACTATTCATCTCAGATAGTGAAGATACTTTTAATTTCCAAACTTGACCTGACATGATCCTGATCAGCATGGTTAATGATTTGAAACTGTTGCTAAATAATTTCCCTACTCTGCTATATGTGATGGTTCATGCTGTGCTCACATCTCTTACCCAGTAGCTACTACAACTACGTGAGCTGAAAGGACTTGAAACAAAGTCAGCATTCGAAGGATCAGAGTGGCCACTGTTCCCAGGCCTGCTTTACAGCACAACTGACAGCCAATACATAGGGAATGAAGAAGGCATGGAGAAGACCCCTGTTGGTGCCACACAGGCTTCACAAACACTGATCCTATGGACTGTGGTGATGGCCCAGTGACATAGCAATTGGGTGGACCCAATGCTCCTTTAATGGAAAACCTCCAGGACTGAGCGCCTAGCAAAGTTTAATAGCAGGCTCGTTTTCTCGCAGTTTTGGCTTTTGACTATAAATTCAGAACCCTTTCTAGAGTGGTGGTGAACCAGCACATAAATCCTGGGGCTCACCCCTAAGCACAGGCACCAGCAGATACAGCGTTAGCATCCGAGATGGGACAGGAATCCTCCCACAGACACACTGCTCAAGTTTCCACGTCAACAGACTTTCATTTTTATAGAAGAGAGAGGTTCATAGAAGTCTGACATGGCTTCACAGAAGATAGCAGAGTCTATACCAAGGTGCGTCTGCCTAAACTTTGAAAGTTTCCCCTCTAAATTCTCACCACAACACTACTTATTGCAAGGTGGTTTCCAGTGTCTTAGGGCTAACCATCAGGGGAGAGGAGTTCAAGATGTCTTACAATCCTCCCTGCTTTGCCTTAACTAAAGGAGAAAAAAAAAAAAACCATAAAATAAGCCATATGTACAAGTCAAGCATATAAACTGATAATTGACTATTAGAAAGGTTAATAAAAACAAAGACACAATATGCCTCACAAATAAACATGTGGAAGAACCGTTTTCTAAAAATAAAATAAATGTTTTATTTGGAAAAAGTCAGCTTCTTACACAAGGTTGTAAATCTGTATTCACCCTGTCAATTACAATGGTATTTTAAACACATTGAGTACAATTCAGTGTCATATGTCTTATTTTTTCTGCCTCTATTCAGAAAACATCAGGTTTAAAAAAAAAAAACCCACTGTAATTCCAATCTGGTCCATCTTTCCTCCTATCCTTATATTAAACCCATTTTTCTACATGTCAGGTAAGTGAAAGGGTCGTGAGAGTTAAGATGTGGAGGTAAGACTGCGTCAGATAATCGTAAGCATGATAGCAGTTCCCCGTAAGCCTGGTGTGTGTGGCGGGAGGTGGGTACTTACTGAAAGTCTGCAAACTTCCACCCGATTTTATCTTTATTGGCTTCCCTGAGGCCAAACACTGACCCTCTCGGTTTTGCAAATACTGAAAACAATGTAAAAAACAAAGAGCGCATACATTCACCCTGTACTGGATATCTCACATACAGCTCTAAACTAGCTATCAAAATAAATGAGCTATCAAAAATCAGAGAAAAGGTCTCAGGGATTAGGAGGGTCCAGGGTGCTGTGGGTTGTGGCTGAGCCATACAGCATGTACTTCGCATGCTCATGGCCCTGGGTCAATCCTAAGAACCAAGACCTCACTCACAGCCCTCAAACCCACACATACCCAGAGTATCACACCATAACTAAGGTTTTGGGACAACCTACGCTGAATTCAGCTGATGCTTGAAATACTGTTTACATTAAATCAGACGTGTTAAGGAATTGTTTTGTAGATTTTAATACTAATACTTTTTGCATTTGATTTCAAAAATGGCCAATTACTTCTAACCACACAGTGTCTCTGAATAGGAGCAAAGCTATCAATTCAGTGGCAACACCTTAGCACTAGACTGTAGTGAGCATTCCAGAAGAGGTGCCCAGCAGGTGACAGGCTGTGGCTGGAACTGCCAAGATCCAGAATTTTATGCTTCAAATTTCTCAAATATATACCTAGCAGCAGATGTACCAGGCAACTATAATGCTAGAAAAATACTTTAGTCAGTATTTTATAAACCTGTGACCTTTAAGCAGTATTTTTATTCATAAATGTTCCGGTAACAATGTCTGTCTGACAAAGCATTACAACAACAACAAAACAAGATTAAGGTTAGTTACCTCAAGCAAGCTAGTTGTTATTTTTCCTCTTAAAATGACGTTTAAAACAGATGAATTCAGCAGAATGGTTTTAAAAGTTAAGGCTCTCTAAAGAGTTCTAAAAACTAAAACTTAAGGCACATATTATAATCTCCATGACACTGTTAAAAGCTAAGATTAAAACAAACAAACAAATAAACAAACAGATCACTGCTTCTTCCCCATATTCTTTGTCAACCACTCCCTACCTAAAGCAGAGTATATTTTAAATCCAGGCATTGGTAAGGAGTGAAAAAAAAAAAATCCCACCAATGAACACCTGGTGGGTTTTCCACACAAATGTCCACTGTCTGCACGGAGCACCACTGGTAGACTAGAGGCCAGCAGAATGGTTTCGGATGTCTCGGGTCACACCTGCTCTCTTCCTGCTCCACAGGTCACACTGGGCTCTCCTCCTCCGCGGGGTCTCCAGAGCTGTTCTGCAGTGGCGCTGGCGACTGTGTTTCTTTCATTGTCTTCTTGGGCTTCTCATCAACATCAGTGCTGGTCTCGTCCTCTTTACCTTCCCTCTTCTTCTCCTCCGCTTTCTGCTCTTTGGCCACAAGGCGATAATTGATGCCCATACCAATGAAGAGGTAGAGGCCTGCGATGATGAGGATCACGCCACAAGCCCAGTATGTGTATTTGTAGTCTCCATACATGTCATTGAGGCGGCCTAAAGGTGCAGAAGACAGGCTGTGTAGGTAAGAGAAGCAAGGACACCCTCCTGAAGTGCAGGACATACTCAAAAAGATGCCAAAGCAACCTCCAGAGAGCCCGCAAACGAGAGTACAAAAAAGTACGAAAAACGAACTGCAAGATTTTCTATTTATAGTGTCTCTGATTTTGACTGGCCTTGTATTTTCTATTTTCAAATTGGCAACAATTAACTCTTGGCAAATCTCAATGATAAAAGTCAGAGATCATAATCCATTCTCTTACTACACAAAGGGTAAACTAACTCAAAGGAAGTTTGAGAGTGTCCAAGGCCACACAGTTCTACTCCAGTCACCAAGGCCAAAGTTCTTTATCAGCACTTCCGGAGAACACTGCTCTGTAGCCAACAGCACACTCTCAGCACCAAACCCACAATGTATCTTCCAGCAGCTACAGAAACTTAAGTACAGCAACATTAAGTAACTGCTTGAAGGTCACAGGCCTAGTAAGGGAACAAAGGGTCTGAGTTGAGGCCTGCACCTGCTACCGCTGTGCTGCAGGAAGCCTCTGTTTCAACACCATATGAATTTGGAAAATGGTTCACCACATACATCCTCTCCCCAAAGCTTGTGCTGTTTGATGGTAATGAATGTCACTTGACCAACTTGAAAGGAACTCTATATGGCTACTATACAAACAGACTGTGCTACAGGGAGAGCTGTGGGACCAGAACACGGGCAGTGGAGACTCGTGAGTGGTGAGGGGTGAGGGAGGCTGCTTCTTTGGCAGCAGGAAGATGGACCTGTCAAGGAAAAGATGGAGAGGACCCAGGCAGAACAGCCACTGCAAATGCATAGGGTGTGAGCAGGAAAGCAAGAGTTGGGTCCCAGAGTAGAAAACAAAGTTGGAGAGACAGATAGGGCCCAGCTCTGCAGAGCCTTGAAAGCCGTATTAGGGAATGGGACACTGCAAGACAGGAGTCTGTAGAACAGGGTAGCGGGAGGAGCAGGAAGGGAGTACTCAAAGCATCCTTAGGTACAGTGGCATGCGCCTATAATCGCAGCACTGAGAGGAGGACACGGGAAGGTCAGGAGGTCCAGGCAATCTTTGGCTATAAGAATTTTAAGGTAAGGGGTTGGGGATTTAGCTCAGTGGTAGAGTGCTTGCCTAGGAAGCGCAAGGCCCTGGGTTCGGTCCCCAGCTCCGAAAAAAAGAACCAAAAAGAATTTTAAGGTAAGGGGTTGGGTTTAGCTCAGTGGTAGAGTGCTTGCCTAGCAAGTGCAAGGCCCTGGGTTTGGTCCTCAGCTCCCCCCAAGCCCCCATCAAAAAAAAAGAATTTTAAGGTAAATTGGTTAAAATCTTATCTATAAATAAATCACCACAAACATCTAAAAGGAAGTTGGGACATTTGGGAGGATCATGTTGTACAGGCCAATACTGATTTTGAACTCAATCATCTTGCCTCTGCATCTAAGTGCTGGAGTAAGGGGGTGTAATGCTGTCAGTCCAACATGAGATTGTAAAAGAGTTTAAGGCAGGCAATGGTGGTGTATGCCTTTAATCTCAGCACTTGGGAGGCAGAAGAATCTTGGAGATTAAGGCCAGCTTGGTCTACAGAGAGTTCCAGGACAGCTAAAGCTACACATAAACTTTGCTTTGAAAAAACGAAACCAAATAAACAAAACACAACCCAGACAAAACACCCAAAGAAAAAGTTTAGTAACTCAAGCTCTCAAATTGTCTAATGACTCATAAACTAATGAAACCAAACAGAATTATCTATGGAACTGCTACTAAAATAACCCTGAGCTTCGTGAGTCCAAGACGCACAGTGGTTAGGAGAGTCACTGGTACACTCTGATCTTATGAACGAGGTGACTCTTCTACCTGACTGAAATGTACCCTATTATTAAAGTTCAGCCTTCAACTGTGCTTTAAAGGTTTAAATGTTTTTCATACATTACTTTATAACCTGATCAGAACAAAAAATGGAGGGGAGATATACTATACCTAAAAGTGGTGGTCCCAGGAGGACAGGACAACATTCCACAATGGTCACCAAGCCCACAGCACTGGAGAACCTCTGGGGTCCAACGAGGTCCATCAACGTCTCAAACAATACGGAGCTGAGCCAACCAAAGGCAAATCCAAAGACTCCCGCGTAGATGCAGAACCCAACATAGGTCGTAGACAAAGGTGCCAGCAAATGGCACACTCCATTCGCAACAATAGAAGCAGCAAAAAAGTACTGGACTCGAGGTCTGATCCACCTGGTGTTGGCTGCAAGCCCCATGGACGGTCTGGCCACCATATCAACAAAAGCCAAAATGGAAAGGAGGAAGGCTGACTTCTCACTGGAAAAATGCTTACTCTTACCATAATTACTAAGAAAGACCAAAGGGGTAAAGAGCCCAAAGAACATGACCACATTTCCAGACAGGTACAGCAAAAAGCCTCTATGGGTAAACAGGGACAAGTCCAAGAATTTATTAATTGTTTGGAAGACTGACAGCTTTTCTCCTTTGGGACTTCCTCCAATGAGATCTGTATTTGCATCAGACTTCCCAGCTTCCTGGAGAGACTCTTTGGACTTGAGTTTTTCCACCTTGCCTTGCTGAGGCCCTATTGGTCGCATCAGGGATCCAGCTACACAACAGTTGAGGAGGAGGCCCCCAAGAATTAGGAAGCTTCCTCTCCAGCCAAAAATACCAAAGAAAGCCTGATTAAGTGGAGCCAGGGTAGAGAGGAACACTGGGCTGCCTGCCATAGCCAGGCCATTGGCCAATGGTCGCTTCTTGTAGAAATACTTGCCAATCATAGTCAGAGCTGGGTTCAAGTTGAAAGCAAGCCCAAGACCTAGGGAAAGGAGCAAAGATAACACACAACGTCATAACAGAAATATCTTTAAAACTACCAAGCAAAGACATTAGAGTAAGTGGGGCTAACGAGATGGGCCCGTGGCTAAGGCACGCACTGCTCTTGCAGAGGACTTGAGTTAAAAGAGTCCCAGTGTCCATACCGGGAAACTTACAACCATCTTGTAACCCCAGCTCCAGGAAATTTGATGTTTGTGACCTAGCTAAATCTGTCTCCTTGATCCAGGTATATACAGTTAACCTTGTGTCCTCGCTCAATTGTATCTAATAACCATGCTGAGATTCCTAGAGTTGCCTATCTGACCCCAGCTTTCCTCTGTATGTACTGTGTTCTTCCTTCATTCCATTACTGTCCCAGGAAGATCAACTCTTGGAGCTGGGCTGGACATGGCAAAATTTGATCTGGCCCAAATATTGAATGACATTAATAAAAGCTGTTTATAATACATAATTAACTGAAAGAAAATGACAAAAATACACAAAATCTCATCCTCTTTGGTCTAAACAAGCAAACAAAGGTTAGTTTTGTACACTGAAGAAAACATACAGTAAGCCACACATTTGAATGTTGTCATAGCCAATAGTTAATTTTCTTTTTTAAAAAAGATGTATTTATTATATATAAGTACACTGTAGCTGTCTTCAGACAGACCAGAAGAGGGCATCAGATCCCATTACAGATGGTTGTGAGCCACCATGAGGTTGCTGGGAATTGAACTCAGGACCTCTGGAAGAGCAGTTGGTGCTCTTTGTCTCCAGCCCCCAAACAGCTCATTTTCTTAATTTGATGACTAAATAAAAACTGAGAAGACCTTCAGAAGTGTCACCGGGGTATCACCCTGTCCTATTGTAATAAAAGCCTATTCCTCGTGGGAAAAGGAGGTAAGGAGAGAACAGCCAATGGCATCCCTCCATGAGTCATTGCATAAACTTTATCTAACTACACCAGGTGTCCTGGGATTCATTCTGTAGGCCAGGCTGGCTATGCTGCCTCTGCTTCCTGAGTGTCACCCTGCTCCACTACCAGTGTCTACTATTAAAGTGGTGCAGTTTGAGTCTGAGGCCAGCCTGGTTTACATAGCAAGTTTCAGGTCAGTCAAGGCTACACGGTTGACCCTGTCTTCTAAGTGAATAAAACGATCTGTGTTTATGCGCATCCCCATGCCATGGTGTTGAGAGTGGAGGTTGCCCCTACCAGATCTGGTTCATTCCTTACACCATGTGGTCAGGGGAAGACTCAGGCTTCTTTTACCCTCTGAGCCACCTCACTAGTACTCAGTTAATGACCAGCTTTCTAAAACGACAAGTGTGCTATCAAATAGTGACAGTAAATAAATATGGAATGAATCAGTAGCCACTCACCTCCAATGACACCAATGCAGAAGTAAAGTTCCTGCACCGTGTTACAGAAAGAAGCTGCAATCAAGCCACAGCCAGACAGGCAGCCACCAGCAATCATTACGGGACGGCTGCCATATTTATTCACCAAGACACTGCTGATAGGACCTAGGAGAATCAAAAATGTGGCAGTATAAATCCCTTTACCTTTAAAAGGCTAAAACACTAAGGAGTCCATCACCATGGTTCATAAGCCTGAGAACCGAATTTTATGCCACTGTGTGAGGCGCACCTTCAAACACTAACATTTTGTTGATTACAAGATGAAGTATTAAATTCATTTATTTGGAATTAAAAAAACAAACTGAGTCTCACACTTCACAGGTACGGACTTGAACAAATGACTATTTACAGGACACTGGAACCTGCCTGGTTACAGTAGATGACTGGGTGACTGGGTTCCAACCTCACATGGCAGAAGAAAAAATCACGTTACATAAAACTCAACCAAAAGCAAGAGCACTGAGTATTGAGAGGCAAGATCTTTAGGAAATAATTAGGTCAGAGCCTCGTGAGTTTTGTGAAAGGCCTGAGGGAGCATACCTTTCCTTCTGCCATGTGAGGCAGCTGGAAGGCACTGGCCACATGAACAGGCCCTTACCAGAGGCCTAATGAATGAAAATTGCCAGTTCATGACATCACAGGACACTTGGAAACTTAAGTTTATAGTGTGTATAGGACATTGGTAGAATGTCTGTACATTTTCACAGGGTTTTACAGTCAGATTCTAAAATAAGCATCGCAACACTGGTGTGCTATGAAGTTTAGGCCAATGTAATCTTGTAACATTTGAACTCCCAGAAAATGGGAAAAACAAATCAAAAGCAACTTGGATCTTTCCTTGGCTAGGTACAGTGCTTCATACTTTTAATCCCAGCCCTTGGGAGGAAGAGGCAGGATTTCTGTGACTTTAGCACGTTACAGGATAGTCAGGGCTTGTCCCTCGAACACTCTGGTATCTAGGACTAGAGAGATGGCTCAATGGCAAGTTGCACTTGTTGCTCTTTTAGGACCTGAGTTCAGTTCCCAACACCAATCAGTATTAGGCAGTTTACAACTGTCCTTATCTCCAACCTTGAGGGGTCCAATGTTGTCTTCTGGCCTCTACGACTATATATATATCCCACATGCACAAGAACAGAGACAGAGATAAATAAAAACCTTAAAGTGATATAACTTAGCTCTCAAAATTTATTTAAAAACATTTAAATAGCCCAGAGACCTGTGTTTAAAAATATTCACAACAACAGTAACACAGGTTACCCAAGGCAGAGGTAAGCCAGCCTGGCCTACACAATGAGAACTGTATTTTTAAAAAATGAGGTGGTGTACACCTTTAATTCTGTCACTTGGGAGGCAGAGGTAGGCAGATCTCTGAATGAGACCAACCTTGTCTACCGAGCTAATTCTAGGACATCCAAAGCTGCTAACCTTTGAGACAAAAGAAACAGTCTCAAAAGAGAGGAGGTCGGGGACTGTGAGGGGTGGGACAGGCACGGTAGCATAGGCCTTTAAATCCTAGCATGGGGTGGGGTGGGATTTAGACCCTACTACTACACAGAACGCTGTCTCTCTTGAAAAACTGGAAGGGAGGACGGAATGAATGCTAGCTAGCACAGCTGGTTAAGAGCTTGACTCCTCAAGAACCTAAGTTTGCTTCTCTGCAGCAATGGCGATTCGCAGCCAAGTGTAACTCCAGTCCAAGGGGATCTGAAGCTCTCTCTTCAGCCTCCGTGCTCACCATGCATTCACCTGCCACACAGGCAAAACACTCATACCATAATTTTTTTTCAAGTTAAAGACATAAAAAGATACACATGAGAAAAAAGCATTCTTCAAATTACTGCTCCTGTCCATTTATCCCTGTCCTCAACGAACTTAATTATATTTAATTAAATTACAGCTTCAAGGCAGAGGCAGGAGGATTTCTGTAAGTTGGAGGCCAGCCAGGTCCGCAGAGCCAAAGCTATTTAAAAAAATAAATAAAAACACCCTGTCTCAAAAAACAAAAAGACAAACTACCCACCCTCACCTCACTCCCCCAAAACTTATGACTTTATCTACACAATGATGTTTGTTCATGGGCTTATGATATCAAAAAGAAGAGCAGAATCAGTGCTCTCTCTCCCAACATGCAGCCCAGAGCTGAATCCACTCAAGAGACTCAGTAAAGACTGCTGAATCCACTACCAATTCAGTAGCCTAAGGCTAAGTTATTCTCCATTGAAAAGTAGAATCTTTGTGTTGGCTGTTAAAGGGCTACATGTGAGACACTAAATTCTTAGCAAAAACATCTTGTTAGCCATCTCACAAGACAACATGGAACACTGCCAACCTGGCTAAACAAAAATACTTTGCCCCAGGATTTCTATGAAACAACCTCAAGTTTTATGGTAGGTTTAACTTTATGTTTAATTGTGGTTTTGATGTCTCCAGGTAAAATAAACATGTTTTAAACGAGCAATTTACTTTCTACATAGCCTCCACACCATGCCAAAGAAAGTAAAAAGGAAAAAAGATATAAGTTTAAGTGCAGCTGAAATGCGTTTAGAAACCATAGCAAGCATCACAGGAACAAGTGAAGATGGTACTCAGCTTGTCTCTTGGTGTGTGTGCACATGCATGTGATGCCAGCCTGGGCATCGGCTGTCTTCACCCCTTTGTGCCTGTGGACAAGCCTCGCCCCTAAATTACAGACCTTACCTGAGACTTGAACTATGCTATTCCAGACACCTGAGTAACTTTTTAAAATCTTGCAACTCAATACTTTAACATGTTTACTTTCCAAGTATCTGGCAGGGAGCAAGAAATGAGGTTTGCACTTTCATTTCTGTTCCAAAAAGCCACAATGGAATGAGGGAGTAAGAGCTGCCTGTGTTATCAGGGATGAAAAGCAAGCTCAACACAGCACTTCAGGAAGTAACGCTGAGCAAGATATAAAATGTCCAGACTCTGGCACCTAAGGTGAGGAGCAGTGGGCACTTACCTCCGCCATACATGACAGCCAGCATGATGGACGATATCCATGATACTTCACTGGTCGTTGCACTGAATATAACTTCAATCTCTTTAAAGAAGACAGTGATGGATTTGGGAAATGCATAGGAGAAGCCAATAGAAATGAAGGCTCCAACTACCACCGCCCAGCCCCAGCCTCCATCTGGGGGGGTGTACCCCACTGGCCCGCCAATCGCAGGTGGCATCTTAGGTGTCGATGAATTCTAAGATGCGGCGAAAACCTAGTATCTGAGGGATATGAAGTAGAAAAAAATTTATGTCAGCAACAAGTCAACCTCCACAATCCCTTTTCTGCACTAAAAGCCTTTAACAATCAGAAGGACAGAGGAAATGTTTTGTTGTTTCAGGTGAGGGAAGGATACATAGTGAGACCCTATCTGCAATATTGGGGGGCGGGGGGACAACAAGCCAGTCACCCCTACAATTCCAATGGACCAATTACTTTTACTCTTCTGTTTTGTTTTCCAGCCTTTTGTTTCTTTGTAGTTTATCCTATGTGACTTTTAAAATGGTTCTCTTTGGGGTTGGGGATTTAGCTCAGTGGTAGAGCGCTTGCCTAGGAAGCGCAAGGCCCTGGGTTCGTCCCCAGCTCCAAAAAAAAACCAAAAAAAAAAAAAAAAAAATGGTTCTCTTGTTCTCAGTGTTGGGCAATGACACTACGGAAAATAAACACATGATGTAAAGTGGCCAGTTTTTAGAACCAAGCAAGTAAAAAAGATTTCTGTCAATAAAATCACATGTCAATTTTAACAACCATCCCAATTATAACCAGGAAATCAGCAAAACAGGAGTTTTGATTGACTGTCCATATGGGAGAAAGTCTTTCATAAAAGGATTACATGCAGCCCAGGCTGACTTCAAATGTTTGTGGGAGGTCTTGAACTCCGGGTTCTGCTTCTAGTTTCCAAATGCTAGAATTATATGTATTTCTTTAAAGCATACCCAGTCTTGTTATCAGTGTACAAAATAATGAGTGTCACTGATATTGTCACATGACTTGCTCATACTTGCCCCATTCTTGTGTCAGTCTGTCCCCTTTTCCCAAATCTCCATCCTGCCCCCACATCTTATATACATGTGTCCAGGTCCCTGAGAGGGAAGACATGATGGCTGTTTTTCCTTCTCTCTCTCCCCCCAGAAACCTCTCTGATGGTTTCTAACACAGGACTCTCCCTAGAGCTATGTAGTCACAAAATTTTTCTTCCTTTGGGGATCCAGCTTTTTACTCTAAGGGATGGTGAACCCCAGCACAACATGGAGAGTAAAACTGCATACTTCTTCAGTAATAGGGGTATGTAGACAAAGACCTCAGGTACCTGTGTTCTTAGAAAATATGGCTTTTATCTGTCTATCTATCTAAACATTAAGGATCTGAATCCTATTTTTACAAACGTAGCCTGGGGAGGGGGAGGCAATCTGTTGTAGGAAATTTCATTCAAGCCAGATAAAAACATCTTTATAAGCTAAGGTTTCTTAAAAATCGTACCTGGGGGTTGGGGATTTAGCTCAGTGGTAGAGCGCTTGCCTAGCAAACGCAAGGCCCTGGGTTCGGTCCCCAGCTCCGGAAAAAAAAGAAAAAGAAAAAAAAAAAAAAAATCGTACCTGACTGAATAGAAAGCTACCTAACGTAGGTGTGCTGGTAGATTTAAATCTGCAAAGTGCAAGTGCTGCAGGGGCTCATTTTCTCTTCCCTTTATCTGAGCATAAAGACACTGCTTACAATTTCCCAAACTGCTAAGAAGATCTCAGGAGTATTTACATATATAGAAATAACACCTACACACAGGCAGCAGCGCGGTCTAACATATCAAGCCCTGACTAGAACAGCAGCAATACATGTTGGACGTGATTAAACTTTGTGCTTACCTGCCAGCTATGGTTTGTCCCAAATAAAAGGCAGCTCTAATTTTCAGTCACGAAGACTTGCCTCATCAAGTTAATAAAAGCTTTTCTACAGAATCTAGATTTTCAACTTTTAATAGTTTTAGAAAGATTCTCAAGTAAATGAGTGTCAAAAAAAATGTTTTTTTGGGGAGGGGGGAGTATAGGGAGTACGACAGCAAACATTTAAAAACCCAGAAACAGATTTAACACAATTCTACCACCTGAGAAATAATTGTTATAATTAAAATTCTGATTCAAAATCACCTGCATTTCTTACTTACAGAAGGCCTTCCTTATCCCAAAAGAAAATGATAAGACTAGACCCCTTTGCCTGTAGCTCAGGAAAAGGGAACACATATAAACCAAACCTCACATGTTAAAATACAGAAAGAAGCTAGGGCTGGAGAGATGGCTCAGTGGTTAAGAGCATTGACTGCTCTTCCAGAGGTCATGAGTTCAATTCCCAGCAACCACATGGTGGCTCACAACCATCTGTAATGGGATCTGATGCCCTCTTCTGGTGTGTCTGAAGACAGTGACAGTGTGCTCACATACATTAAATAAATCTTAAAAGAAAAACCCAGAGGCTAAATGATGGAACAGAAGTTTAAGATTTTTAAGTGTGCAGCAGCCCCACAGTTTAAATGTTATTGCCTTAAAGTAACAGGGGGTTAAAAAACAAGTTAAAGAGGGTTAGGAAACAAGTGATGGCATTCCAGAAACATCTGCACACAGGGGGGAAAGGCAGGTAACACACTTAATCCCATCATCACCTGGGAGGTAGGGGCAGGAGGACCTGTGTTCTGAGACCAGCTTGATTTATAGAGTGATTTCCTGAACAGCCAGACCTACATGACTCTATCTCCCAACCCCCACAAAAACAAAAATACACCAGTCGGTTAGAGACATAGGTCAGTGGCTAAGAACACATACTATTCTTGCAAAGGACCCGAGTTCAACACCCACATTGGGTGGTTCATATGCGCCAGGCTATCCATCCAGCTCATTCTCCCACACAAACACAGGGGTTCAGGGGTTAGGATAGAAAGAATGCATTATACTAGTAAGCCAATCTAGAAAGTCAAAGTTGTATTCCAGCCCTGTGGCCTGGACTCTCTCCAGAGAAGGTACAACAGCCCTAGGAAACTATTAATTTCCCTGTACTCTCATACCAGTTCCTAAAGGGAACAGCAGCCAGGTTTTGAGTGGACCTAAAGCTCAATGTGCATTACTAAGGCTTCAAATCCTGACACACAGATCTCTAAGACTGATTTAACATGGTAACCTTCTGTTTAACTGTTTCAACCTTGCTTCTTATTGCACAAGTGGCCCCAGAGAGGGATATGAATGATGTTGGAAGTGTAGCAAATTTAACATGCACAGGACCTTGGGTTTAGTTCCAAGCAGTAACTGCCCCCAACCACCACCACCCCCCAAAGAGGGGGAAAAAAAGGGAAAAGTATCTATGAAAAGTAGTAGATGACTACTGGACCTGACTAACAAAACACTCATCAATTACAACATGTATAGTATTAATCATATTGCATAAAGAAACCCCACACAAAATGTAAGCTTGCCTCTACAATCTTCTACTGAACAGCAGGATTGAAAACATGTACCACCATGCCCAGCTGACACTGCTGTTCGGACACTGCATGGCTTGGTAGGTAAAGGTACTTAGAGCAAGTCTGCCCACCTAAGTGTGATCCCTAGAATCTTCCACGAGATGACACTTCCCAGGCATGCCATGACATATATCCTACATATATACACCATGCACATTCTTACAATAATTTAAGCCTAAATAATAAAAAAAGAAAATTCTGTCATTTGTGCCAGGAATGGACCCTAAGGACACTTGCTGAATAAAATAAACCAAATCTAGGAAGATAAATACTGTAGTTTTTATGTGTCAGTTCAGTATGACACTGTTCTATACTGTGAGTGTTTTTTCTAAGACTTATTGCTAAAAACACTGAACACTAGACAAGCACTCACCCACTGAACCACATAGTTCCCAGCCTCTAAATAGTCTTCCTAATTACTGATGATATAAACCTCACACTATGTTGTCATTAAAATAATTACTGGGTTTTTTATTAGAATTATACAATTTCCAAATGAGTACCTGATTTTCCTCAAATTAGAGTAATTATTAAACCACTCGCCTCCCTTCTACTTAGCTGAGGTTTCTAAGTGACAGAGCGCTAAGAGTAAGTACTAATATAATAAGAGGCTGAAGGATATGTGGTTTTAATCTGCAAGGATTTCAAGCCTAAGGTTCAATGACCTCTTTAGAGGTTCTTTCAACTGAGCTGTTGAATAGAATGTTGTTTTCAACATGAAGTACATTTGCTAATGTGAACCTACTCAGAAAACTCAAGTCAAAGTAAGATACCCATTAATTGGTGGCACCTTCACTTTCTTTCTTTTTTTTCTTTTTGGAGCTGAGGACCGAACCCAGGGCCTTGCGCTTGCTAGGCAAGCGTTCTACCACTGAGCTAAATCCCCAACCCTGCACCTTCACTTTCTAACAGAAAAATATTATACCTGAATTTGTGACTTACCCTGTGACATGATTACATAATCCTATGATGAGCCCTCTGCTGTGTGGCCTTACAGGTCTGGCTAGCCTCACTTTCACAGGGGTACAGGAATAATGCTCCCCCTAAGGGGTGTCAGATTCCTGTAGCAGTTTGGCAATACCTGTGGAACTGGTCAGAATGCACTTTTAAACTAAACTGGGCATGGCAGGGCACACCTGAAGTCTCCATAGGCTGGAGGAGGAGGAGTTGTAATCTGCATAGTGAGTTCAAGACCAGCCTAGGCTACAAAGTGAGCCCTAGCCTTTAAAAAAAAAAAAAAAAGCAAAAACGAGTAAATGCATAGAAGCCTAAAAAAAAATTAAAATTACAACTGTCAAAATATTTTTAATTGGACACTGTTACGTGCTAGTATAATAACCACGGTGATTTTGAAATGGTGGCAATTTCAATCTGTGTCTAACAGCTCATAAAGTCTGAGATTTACTAGTTTCTAAGTCGCAGGAGTAACACAAGCCTACACTCCAACAAATTTACAAATTCCACACGCTTAGAGATTAATCCTGTAGACCATAAGTTTAAAATCTCTGATAAATGGAGAAGAGAAAAAACAACCCTTCCTATGGGAAAATAGAAGAGGAAACTAGGTAAAAACATGGCTTTGGCTCTCGGAATTCAGAAACTGAGTGGGTAGATGACCCAGCAAGTAAGGGACTGCCACTGTGCCTGACAAGCAGGGTTGATGGTGGGCACCCACATGGTGGGGAATCAGCTCCTGCAAACTGTCCTCTCTGCTCCACAGGAATCCCCCAACACACACTCTCTCTCCCTCCTTGCTAAAGAAATGTAATTAAAAGAAAACCTAGCTGGGTGGTGGTTGGTAGGCAGAAGCAGGTGGATCTCAGATTGAGGCTAGCCTGGTCTATACAGTGAATTTCAGGACAGCCAGAGCTACAGAAAGAATCCTTTTTAAAAGACCTTTACTCTCCAAGATAGTTTACAAATAACAGTGTCGTTTTCTTCTCAATTTTTAAAATATATTCACAGACAAGTGTCGATGTGTGAAGGTTTGTGGACACCACTCCCATGGAGGGCAGAGAAAAACTGAGTTGGGTTCTCTCCTGCCACCTTGTGGACCCAGGAGTGTAACACATGTGGGAAGGCCTGCAAAGAACTACACCTCTACTAACCGACTCAAGGTTCCATTCATTCAATTATGCACTGGGTTCTATCCTGTTACAGTTTGGAAGCAAAACGTTCCTCACAGGTTCACGTATTTGAATACTTAGGTAAGCCACTAGCTGGTGGCCATGTTTGGGGAAGTTGAGGAACCTTTAGGAGATAAGACCTAGTTAGAAGTGGGTCCTAGGGACAGGCCTGGAGGTCTAAAGCCCAGGTCTCTGCTTCCTGTCCCAGATTGGCCCAGATGTGAGCAAGCATCCTTATGCTGCTGCCATGCCCCCCTCACCCTGATGTGATACTCAAAACCTGAGCTGAAAGAAGGCCTGCCTTCCTGAAGTTGCTTTCTTGTAGGTAACTTGGTCACAACTTTGAGGAAAGTAACCAATACACATCCCCAACATCCAAAACCTACAAATGAACACCACCAACCAGAGGCAAAACGGAATCAAGGGAAAGATTTATTTTTCAACCAATAATCAGTTATGCAACTTACAATACTAGAACACTTTAAAGTTCTTTTCTCTACAGAGGCTAATTCTGTCAAATCAAATTAAAGATATTATGGGTTGTAATTACAAACAGGGTAGCAGTGTGACAATAAACAGAACTGGGTCCTGCTTGTCTATTTATGGTCAGTGATATCCCTCAAAGGCTGAGCCTCCATTTCTTGGTGAAGGTGAGCTCATTCTGTGACTCAGTGTTGAGCTTTGAAACTCTTTTCTGTATGATACTAAGGCTCTTACAGTAGATCTCTCTTTTATAGTAGATTATCTAAGATCTATGACCCCACCATTCCTCCAAAAGGAAAAAAAAATGTTAAAGTAGAGGGAAGAAAATGCTGCTAATGTGGCTAAGACAAATTAAAGAACACACAGAATTTTAAAAGATTAGCTAGAGCAATATGCTTAAGATGACTTATCTGCCAAGCATACATAGTGGCACACATCTTTTGACCCCAGACCTCAGGATGCAGAAGTAGGTGGATTTATTTTCAGAGGCCAGACTTCTGTACAGTGAGACCCTGACTCAGAAACACTTAATTCTATCCCAACAAATTAATTTAGTAGAAAGTGGGAAACTATAAAAGTGTGTGTGTATACACACTTGCACGCAGGTGCATGTATGTACATATGGAGGTCTGCATGGTTTTTGTTGAGACGAGGTCTCTAATTTTGCCTCACACTTGGCTTTAAGGGAGCTCCCGTTTCTCCTCTCCAGCACTGGTAGTGCACATGGGCACCACCCCAGTTTATTTGGTTTTGCTTTATTTTTTGAGACAGGGTCTCTGTGGAAGGAAGAGTATGGCAAAATAGAAGCAAAGGCTGGAGCTTAGTCAGGAAAATAGTTATATGCCTAGGTTTGTCCTTAGCAGCACATAAACCAGGTAAGGTGACTTAGACAATCCTTCAGATCCGTAGGTATGTGGACTCAGCTTAAGACACAGGAGAGTCTGCCTTGACAACAATAATAAATGGTAAAAGACCACTGACTTAATTACACAAAGCAATCTAAACTGGGTATCACTAATAGTAACAAAAGAGAATCAGAGGCAAAGATGATGTGGCAGCTACCTCTGTGTGGGAGAAGCAGGCCTCCTAGGGAAAGTACTAAGATGACGTTAGGAGGATTTAAGCATGGTTACATCACAAGATTAGGGTTCCGGGGTGAAGAAGTAGAAAGCAGAATAAGTATTACATTAAACTTGAATGCCTCAGAGGTAACTGGAAAAAGGAGATCAAGGTTCCACTACTTAAAAACAAACACCCCCCCCCCAAAAAAAACTTGAAGGGTGTCTGATGACCTGAGTTCAATCCTTGGAACTCACATAAGAGTTCACATATATTAAATAAAGACAGGATTACAGTCCAGCATGGTAGCTCATGCCTGTGGTCTTACCACTTGGAAAGTGGAAACAGGAAGATCGTTGAGTTCAAGCCATCTTGGTACACAGAAAATGTGAGACAAGCCTAGGTTATCTGAGAGGGTCTCAAATGCAAACACGCACATATAAAGTTGGTAAAAACTGAAGTGCAATTAAATTACTGCCTTTTCAAGCCAAGAGTAGGTTGCGAATACAGCAGAAAAACATCCCATGTCTTCAAGTAAAAATAGCAAACATGAAATATATTTCTCTCTCCTCCTAAACCTTTCCTCAGAAATAAAAACTTGGTCTTCAAGTGAGCTTCCAATGACAGGAAACACACAGGACAGCAGGATATGCTAAATTAGAGCATGTTAAAACTACACCACAGACAAACTAAAACCTCAAACGGGAAGACTAGAAGAAAAGGGGAAAGGGCCTGTCTCTTTCAAATACATCACTTAGATGAGAAACCTATAGATGCAGACATCAAACATATATAGCATGACCATGTTCGTATCCTTGATCAAGGGAACCAATTACTAAAAAATCAAAACTCAATACATCGATATAAATACATGTTGGGCAAATCTGAATACTGAAGTCTTTGGTGATGTGACTGTTTAAGAGCAGGACGATGTGACGATGATTTTCTGAAGATTCCTGTCTTTTGGATAGCTGTGGATAGAGCTCAGTTGGTGAAATTATTATTTCATCTAGGATCTGCTTCACAAGCAAAGTGGAAAGGGATGGATGGTAAAGACACAGGAGTGACTCAGCTGCTTGCTACTTAGCATTTCCCAAACTAAACTGTAGAGAAGGTAAAGAGAAAACAAAAAGAAAATTTCAGCTTCACCAATAAAAACAGGCAGGAGGGCAGAAATGGCTTTGAATTTAATCTATGAGTTTATAAGTCGGGCAGTTTGGGTGTAGTCACACTACCTCAGGATTCCCATTGGTTAAAACGAAGATAAAAAACTTGTATTTGCTCCAGCTAGCAACCTGAACCACATCATTAATTTCACCCTTGTTTCTCACTTCCAACACCTTACTAGTCCCCTACCCAAAAACCTGTTTCCGTCCTTTTCTCAAGGATTCCGCCAGGTCGGTCCCACTCTAAGAACAGCCTCTAGCTGGCTAAATCCCAGAATGATACTAAAATGCAAATCTGGTCAGCCACACAAAGTTCTGTTAACTGTTTAGCTTCTTCCTGTGTCCTTACAGTGACTTAAGACACTCCACTGGCTGACACTTCCATTGCCTCTTACTATTTTTGATTGCTCTATGCTTTAGTTTTTGATGAAATTCTCTGAGCTTCTTCTGCATGGCCCCCATTACTGTCTGAACTGCCCTTTCAACCTATCACCAAACTAGTTCCCACTCCTTTGTCAAACTTCAGATTAAGTAGTATTTCCTCAGAGAGATACCTAGTGTTTCCTTCAATTGAGCATCGTCTCACACCTACAAAAAAACACAGTATTTGTTCTCATAGTAACCTTACTTTCCCCTAAAACTTGTTTGCTAAGAGCACTTAACTGTAGCTGCTTTCCAGCTAGACTACAAACCCAAGGGTAAATACTAGAATCCATTCTCTGCCCATCCCTAACACCTCTATCCATAATTTCCAGTTTTGTGTTCAAGTTCCACATTACTGGTCCTCATAGGAAATAAAAAGTCAAGTAGGCATTACACTGGGACCTAGACCTTGCATGACATGCAAACTAGGAAGCTCCTGAAGCACAGAGGGAATGAAAGGTTCAAGAACCTGGGAAAATACTAACCTAACACTATTTTTTTGCCTGAGTTTATAGGTATTCATGTTTATATCACCTCATCCCCCCGCCATGCCCCGCTTAATCTGTTTAGGATTATGTAAATCACAAGGCTAAAACTCCCAAAACACTCCTCAAACCAAGAACTCTCATACTTAACAAGGTCACAATCTGATACACCAACAGTATCTACTTAAACCCACAATGAAATTACTGAAATACACTCACTTAAAAATTTATCCTAGGCTGGACATAGTGACAGGCGCTTTTAATCCGAGCACTGGGGAAGCAGAAACAGGTCTGTGTTCAAGGGCAACCTTGTCTACAGAGTTCCAGAACAGCCAGGGATACAGAGAAACTGTGTCGAGCCTCCCAAAATCTGCCCCCCCCCCAAATACCTAAAGTCTTGAATTATTGGTCATTTCTTATGGTACTTGGAAGGCTAAGTTGTAAATCCTGGACATTTTTACTTTGTTTTGAGAAGGGGTTTCAAAAGCCTGTATCTCCTGCCTGTACACCTTAGATTTAAGGGTAAGACCCATGGACTGCCCGCCCCCTCCCCTTCTCTCTCTCTCTCTCTCTCTCTCTCTCTCTCTCTCTCTCTCTCTCTCTCTCTCTCACACACACACACACACACACACACACACACACACACACACCAACGCCCCCCCCAAGACTTGGGCTTGACTTGGTTCCTATCCTTCCTTTCTCAAATTCTCATATAATTACTAATATCACCCGTCAGCATGTACTCATTTTATTACAAAACCAAAATAATTTTTTTCAATGCCGGCGACCTTTGGAGCCTCAGGCATGGTAGGCCAGTCAGGTACTCTTACCACTGAGCTACACACTCCCAGCCTAAATTAAATAACGCCTGAAGATTTCAAAATTAGTTATGGGTAAAAAAACAAAAGTAGCTTGTCACTGTGTAACTACTAGCAGTAGCCGCCCAGTTTATAATGAGCCGCTGGAAAACGGGAAAAGACTGAAGTAGTAACACGTGCGTTTCCTGGTTGAGTGATCAGAAGCTAGTTTTCGCAACTGCTGGTTGCACCAAAAACGCCACCATAAAGAAAGGCTATAACGCACTCCGAAAAGGGATGTACTTGGCCCAGAAAGCGTGCCCCGATCAAATGTAAGGATATTTAAATCTTCTCCACATGGATACCTTGAGACCCCGTGCCCACGGCAGGCGCGCCGAAGCCACAGGTTGGACCACAAAGAGCCCCTCTCCCAACCTCCCTCCCCTTCCTCAAAGTTCCCCGGAACCCCGCAGTCGTACCGGCGGTCCGCAATGCAGCTCCTCACATGCCTCACACCACTCTAGCAAGTCACCAGGTGGGACACCGATTGGCAGACCCGGAGGCAGGGCGAGTATGCCACGAGTCCTAAGTAACTCCCGCCCCAGTGCCTTCCCTCCGAGCAGAAGGCGGCAGGAGTGCACCACGTGAACCGGCCTCAGGTCGTCCCTCTTCCCGACCTAAGCATCTCTCCAGGCGCCGACAGTAGGCTGTACTGGAAGCGTCTCCCCCAAGGTCACCGGGCACCATGACCCGACTCCCGCAGCCCGGCGGCCGCCACCTGACCGCGGGCCCGCAGCTCGGCCAGGAGAGACGCTGTGCCCGGCGCCTCAAGGTCCCCTTCACCCACGCCACGTTCCGGGCCATGTGGCTCCGCGCGCCCAGGATGCCCTGTCGCCCGCCCCCCTTGCCCCAGGGACGAAAGTCTCCGCATGCTCGCGGGACCCCACCGGGGCACCAAGGGCACCGCGGATTCCGTGCAGCGCGCTGCCCGCTCTGCCCCGACTAACCGTTATGTGTATCTCGCGGCGCCCAGAGTGTGCGTGACGCGGCGGCGCGGGCCGCAGTTCTTCGGAGCCGGGGGTCCTGCTCGTGTCCCTTGCCCGCCACCGGGCTCGTTGGCTGCAGCACCTACACGACCGACCAGTCACGTCGCAGCTCGCCACTTTGTCTGGCGGGGCAGGCGCGGCTGCCTTATAACCCGCGGGGGCCGGAGCATGCGCACAGGGGGTGGAGTCGGCCTTCTCGGCCGCCGCCCCCTCCCTGCCATACATACACCCAGCTCGGCATCTCGCGCCTCCACACGCTGCGGACTGCGCGTGCACGCTCGCTCGCTCGGGCGCGCGCGCCGGCGTCCCCCCTTCCCGCCACGTGACTAGGCGCTGCGGCCCGGAGACCCCGCATCGCCCCGGGCGCTTATCCGCGCGCTCTGGGCTAGCTGCTTTTGGCGCGTGCCCGGGACGCCATCGCGGGCCTCACCCCTCAGGCTCTGGAGGAGAAAAGAGAAAAACTGCCCCGAGACCGACCCTGAGGTGCAGAGGGCGATGGCGATGGACCGGCAGAGTCGAGGGACTGGACAGCATTTGAATGGACGCTGGTAGACTCCAACATGGGCCTGGAACCCAGGCTTGGGGACCTGGGGAAGTTGCTGGAACCCTCCGGGCCTGTTTCCTCGCGCTACATCAGCCACTGTGGAGGCGTTAGGAAGTTTAATGTGCAATTTTACGCAAGTATCTCGTCACAGAGCCTGACCTGTGGCATTTGATGAACGCTAAGTTTAAGGACAAGCCGGTCAGGAGAAACTGGCCCCGGGGCGGAGGGTGTGTACGCTGGAAACGCAGTTCTGAGCATGCTCTCAGGCCAGAAGTTTATGAACACTGGATTTTGGGAACCGGTTGGAATTTTATAGCTAGTGGGATTAGGACAGTTTCATGCCAAGCACTGCACCAGAATTATCTTGTGTGATCTTCACAACCAAATGAGATAGGTGCTAAGAAGATTTTATAAATAAGGAACCCCGGGCTTCAGGAGGTTAACTGGCAGAAGTCACCAGGCTAGGAAGTGGCCAACATTTAGTCAAAGCTACTGAGCCTGATGTCACAAGAGCCATTTTCGGTTCTTCAACAAGCCCAGATACCAAAGTCTCTTGAAGTGGTAAACTAGTGAGTATTAATGACTAGGACCCTTAATATTTTTATAGTATTATGATATGGGTATTTGCTTGGCTGGTTTTGATTTCTTATTTTGTTTTTTGAGATAGCCTCGTGTGTATATAGCTCCACCTGGCTTGGAACTCACTACGTAGATCAAGCTGGCTTCGAACTAAGAGATCAATCTGAAAAAAAAAATCAACCTGTCTCTGCCTCCTCTGAGACTAAAGGCACACACCATCGGTGTCAATATCTTTATTTGTTTAATTTTGTGTTTTGAGACATGGTCTTACTTTGTAGCTTTGGTTGGCCGGCCTGGAACTTGTGATATAGACTAGACTGGACTCAAGACTCAAGAGATCCACCTGGATTTGCCTCTGGACTGCTATTAAAGGCACGTGCACCACCACACCCGATGAGAATATTTTTTAAAGAAGTCAGGCCTTCTGACTTCCAAGGCTCTTACTGCATACCAGGACCCTGTGCTCCCCGTCATTTGCTCTCGGGCCTCTCCTCACCTACACTAGTTTTCCTCACTAGTTTGAAATAGGCCCTATACCTTCTTTTGTGGATGAAGAACTAGAGATTGAAAAGAGGCCCTGTGTACTGTCACCTACCCTCTGCCTTCTTTCAGAGTGAAGAGTTCAGCATGTTAGTAGGATCCAGTTTGAAATCCACTACCAAGTGGATTATGAGCAGTAATTTGCCTTTTTTAAAAAAGTATTATATAGGGGTTGGGGATTTAGCTCAGTGGTAGAGCGCTTGCCTAGCAAGTGCAAGGCCCTGGGTTCGGTCCCCAGCTCCAAAAAAAAAGAAAAAAAAAAGTATTATATATTACACTGTAGCTGTCTTCAGACACACCAGAAGAGGGCATGTGACCTCATTACAGATTTTTGTGAGCCACCACATTGTTTCAACTCAGGACCTCTGGAAGAGCAGTCAGTGCTTTTAACCACTGAGCATCTATTTCTCCAGCCCAATAATTTGCCTTTTATAGCTGATAAATACATAGAAGGAAAAAAATCTCTTCAGATCATTGGGTGGTTGGAACTTAAAACAGTTGTGGTTTAGGAACGTTAGGATAAGACTCAGTGATGGAACATTTAGCTTGCAGGAGTTTGGCCCCTATTTAGATCTTCAGCACCACAGAAAGGGGGCAGGCGATACTTGGAATGTTCTGGTGGTAACAGCGTTCAGGGAGACGGTTTGAAAAGGTGAGCTAGAGAGATGGGAAGTTTCTGGATGGTTTTGGTTGGTTGGGTTTTGTTTTTGTTTTTTTCCTTGAGGCTGTAGTGTCTCATTCATCCAGGGCTGATCTCAAACCTTACCCCTGTATTCGAGGATGCTCATAAACTTGTGATTCTCTCTACCCTCCCACACTGAAATTGCAGGTATGAACCCGATTACCTGGAGTTTTATCTTTGGTACTTGACAACTTAACTTATACAGCGCATAGGCGGTATATAGTAGGCAAGTCAAGCCTCATTCTCCGCTCTGTTCAAGAATGGTCATACCTAGCCCATAGCCTACCTTCTAGGGTTGCTGTGACAATACAGTTATACAACTAAGATTTACTTCAGACCTCATCCCCCACCCCAGTGTTTTGGTCAGTACTCTGCTACTAATGTGTAGCTCCAGCCTGTTTTGTTTTTATCTCACTCAAGTTTTATTCATTTAAGAATAATCTTTTGGGGGTTGGGGATTTAGCTCAGTGGTAGAGCACTTGCCTAGCAAGCGCAAGGCCCTGGGTTCGGTCCCCAGCTCCGAGAAAAAAAAAAAAAAAAAAAAAAGAATAATCTTTTGGAAAATCTGGCTTTTTAGGGCTGTGGAAGGAGATTAGAGTAATAATGTACAGGAAGGGTTAAGAGATGAATGGACTGGGTGGTAGTGGTGGTGGTGGTGGTGCACACTTTTAAGCAGTTGGATCTCTGTGAGTTAAGGCCAGCCTGGTTTACAGAGCAAATTCCAGGAGAGCCAACGATATACAGAAAAACCCTGTCTAGAAGAAACGAGAGTGGGAAAGAAGAGAGGCTAAAGATTTTTTTCCATAAAACTTAATCTAAAACCCTAAAGGGTATCCATTAGCACCTACTTCCAAGGCACCAGGCAGGATTATAATCTTGTTATAGGTTATGCTATAATTTTGTTTTCAGAGAGAGCTAGCAACATTTTGAAGTCTTAGACCCTACATAACCTGGATTGGGGCAGAGAAGGACTTAATGTGAGTCAAATCCAGGCTGGAATCAGAAGACCTAGTCCCATAATTGCTCTCTGGGCAGTTAATTAACTGAACTCCTTAACTGAGCTCCTTCTTTAAGTAAGTTAAAGATAATACTGAGACGCTTGAGCTGTTGTGATAATCAGTGAGATAGTATTTGCAAAAGTGATTAGTAATTCTTTGAAAGACCCCATAAGTTTTATGAATTAATACTTTTACACTTATTTAGTGAGTGTGAAGAAACTATTGTAGGTAATCAGTCCTCTCTTTCCACCGTGTAAAACCCAAGGATTGAACTCAGGTTGTCAAGCTTGGCAGCAAGTTTCTACTGAACCATGCTGGACCATAAATTACCATCACTGTTATTTTTACAAGATGCATAAGCGGGAAAGATCCAAAGAGCTATAGAAGGCTGAGCATGTAGCTCGGTGTCACAAGGATGTTTATGTGATATCCAGTACTTGAGACAACAAACCAACAAAACAAAACAATAGGGCAGGTGATTTGGAGAAAACAATGGGATAGCACCAATTAAAGTCCTTATTCTAACTTAAATCATGACACATTCAGGAAATCAACTAAGGAACATAGATTTAAAAATTTAGAGAAAACTACGCACTTCCTCCAGACACAGGTGGATAGCAGGCTGTGTCTCCATCTCACCAGGAAACTGCTAAATTCCTGTGGGGTCAAAGTGCAATCTTATAAGAACATGAGGGATGGAGAAGACAAAATCCGTGGTAGCTGTGAAGAGCCTAACATCATGTCTGACAAGTTAATACTGTCTGGTGGTCATGCATTTATGTTTTAGAAAGAGAATGTAATCTTACGGCGGGAACAATAAAGGCCTTGCTGAGAATGAAACCAGTGAGGTCAATTTTAGAAAAATTCCTTCAGACATGCATTTTACTTCCAAAGTCTGCTACGTTAAAGGCACCGAGATTCCAGAATCCCAACTGCACCAGAACTGTTCATACTGTGAATTTCTTAGGTTGTTAAATAAATCAAAATAAACTTCATATTTTTCAGTTTAATTTATTTTGAACTTTCCTAGCATGGTAGTTCACATCTTTAATCCCACCATTTGGAAGACAGGCAGATGGCTCTCAGAATCTTAGGCTAGCTTGGGCTACATAGTAAAACCTTGTCTCAAAAAATAAAGGAAGGATAAAGGGAGGAAAGAAAAAGAAAGAATTAAGCTGAGAACAGGAAAATGGTAGCATACTCCCACAGACATTTAACATGGATGGAAATGGAAAAGCTGTGCGTCATGGCACACTTCTCTGATCCCCCTCACAGGGGAAGCTGAGACAGGAGGACACATAAGATACTGCCAGATTGATCGAGTTACACAACAAGACCATGTCTCAAATAGAAAATAAAATGGACTCCAGAGTCGATAAAAGATTATTTTCGGGACTGGAGAGATGGCTCAGTGGCTAAGAAAACTAGCTATTCTTCCGGAGGACTCAGGTTCAATTCCTATCACCCAGATGGCAGCTTACAGCTGTCTGTAACTCCAGTTCCAGGGATCTGACACCCACATATGAACATGCCAGTAAACACTAATGCACATAAAATAAATATAAATTTTTTTAAAAAATTATTTTCTGAGTGATTCATCTAATGAATGGCATGATCAGAAGAAACAAAATATCCAATCACCAACTTTGTTCTTCTTTTATCAAGAGTTATGCTTTCTATAACTTTTAGCTTTATAGCAAGTTTCCCAGAATTCACATCTATTTTAAAGTTTGGTAAATGAGTGATGATTTGACATCTGCCTCAGGTAATCCCTACTGTTGTTGAAGTGAGAAAATTTCAAGGTAAGAGTTACGTCTCCCTAAGTTAGTGGCAGCAGAAGAAGTACAAAATTGAAGACTACTGATAATATAGTTATTTGGAAAGGAAAAATATCGCAGCATGTTTCCTCTGGAAATGTGGGACTGCTTACATTCCCTCAATTCTTGTGATACAGAAAACAGGAAGTTGCTATTATCTCCAGTTTACTCACAACAGAAGAAGGGATTCTTTTAAGCAGTGCTTATTCAGCCAAGAACATACCCCACACAATTTCTAATTAATGCAAAATATGGAAAATGAAGTTTATAAATGCCAGGCCAAATAAACAATCCTGATTGGTAATCCTTAGAAACGTCTACAAGAATTTTACCAACACTGTTGTAGTTTGTTCTTGTAGAGTATGTAAGAGGGAGGGATGGCAAGGGGCAGAGCTCGTACTTGATAGAGCTGAACAAGTGCATGCTAAGGCCAGAAGTGCTGAGCCAGAGGACCTGCTTAGCTTAGCGACAGTGCTCCGTCCAAGCATCTTCCTCATGTCAGTCAGCTGTGGTCCTGCTGCTTCCTGAAGCCTTCCTCTGTATCTCTAAAGTTTTCTGAAGAGTAACTCAGTAACGGTAAGGTGAGCTCAAGGTCCTCTCTGAACTCTGTCTCCTCAGCTCTTGCTATTTTGAACCTTTTATCACCTCCCTGCACCAGTTTAACATCCTGATCTGCTGCTTCCCTGGCTTCCTGCACCCAGGAGATAATTTGGCCAAGATGGTTTGACAGAAAACAAGTTGCCCGCAATAAAAATGTCTTCAATATGACAAAGTAGTAAATGGTTACTTACAACTACTGTTCAGTGTGTGTATCTGGGCAAGAGTGTTTGCTTGTGCCCTGGGAGGGGGATTGTGCCCATACACTGATATATTTTTTTAACCCATAAACATACAAAAATAATTTTGCAAATTATAAAAAACACATAAGTTGCCATACGTAGCTATTAATACAAAGTTTAAAATGCAAAGTTTGAGGCCATCGTAGCAAGCTTCTTGGTAGAGCCAAGCAACCATTATGAAAACTGTTGACCATGAAACCTGTCTATGAAACCAAAAAATCACGATTAGCAATTCCCTCTTCCCCATCTGAATTTAGGAGTAAGGTGGATTTAGGCAGCCAAGTTGGAGGTAGAGATTGGACATGAGTTTTAAACTTGATTTTAAGATCTCATATGGAGTTGGAGGTAAGACACTTGCCTAGAGTGTGTGATGTCCTGTGTTCCATTGCCAAAACCATAGTAAATAAACCACCAGCCCCATGGTGTGTGGCATAGTTCGTTACCTATAATAGTTGTATCTAGGTGAGGTTCAGAAGCTATCACATCTGCACATAGCCTTGTCTCTACATTTTGTACAAGTCCTGGGTTATAATGAAGCATTACTACACAGCTATAATGCCAGTAATCCTGGAGGCAGATACAGGAGCACCTGGGCTCCACAGTGAGCTTCTGTCTATAAATCACTTCAGATGTGCCTTCATTTGATATGTTACATTTTGGGGGTTTTACATGTCATCCTTTAGGTAAAGATATAAAGGTGCTCCCTTGTGGTAGAAGTTCTCATGATTCATTGAACAATCTTCACAGTGGAGAGCTTGGGACACAGAAGGTAGTGCTTGCTTTATAGGGCTGATTTAGAGTTAGGAACTTGGGACTAGGTCAAGCCAGAAGACTGAAAGGCTGACCACCCAAGTTCAATCCTCAGAAACTGAAAGTGGAAGGAGAGTGTCCTCTCCACAAAGTTGTATTCTGGCCTCCAAGTTTGTGCCATGGCAACCCCCACCCCCCAACATACATACACACTATACACACACTACATGTTTTAAAGAAAGCTGGAGGTAGGGGCTAAGTTGGTAAAGTACTTGCTGTACAGGTATGAGGACCTAAGTTGGGGTCTCCACCACCCATGTATGGTGTGTGGTTTTGGACACACTTGTAATCCCAGCACACTGGGGAGGCAGAGACAGCACAATGTCTGGAGCTTGTCAGCCATCTAATTTTGCTCAATCAGTGACCTCTGGGTCTAACCCTGTCCCAGAATACAAGGTAGAGAGCTGCACTCAAAATCATCCTCTGACTTCAGCATCCACTAACATGTACACAGACATATGCACTACACACATAAAAGAAAACCTTGGGGCCCTCTTTACTGACAGGAAAAGGGCCTCTTTCACAGTACTGCTTATTCCTGAAGAAGAAAATGAAGTTAAACGTTTATGTTTGGTATGTATCAGATTACTTATCCCTGAAGTTTACATTAAGTGTTCAAACTGAAAAGCCTAAAAGGACCAGGAAAAAAAGCTCTTTAGCCTAGTATAAGATAATGATTAATGAGCAATGTGAAGAGAACCCACACCCCCTCTATGTGTCCAAATTCAAATGTTTAGAAGGTGCTACGTGAAGCTGTGGTATTAGATGATTTAAAATGTTTTTAAAGTGCTTGGGAGGTAGAGACTGAGACCAAGAGCTGAAAAGGCTTGTGGTTGGCAGTTGGGGCGGGGGGGGGCAGGGGGGGGCAGTGAGACGGCTCAGCAGGTAAAGTTTGCTCCCAAGCCCGACAACCTGGCTTTAGTTCTCAGTAATCCACTTGGTGGAAGGAGAAACCCCACTCCTGTAAATTGTCTTATGACATCTGCATGTTAACAAAAGTTTTAAAATGCTTTGTTTTTCAAAATAAAGGAAGAAGCCATAAGACTTGTAAGACTTTGTTTTGGGGGTATTTTGTTTGGTTTTGGTTTTTGTTGCCCTGGCTGTCCTGGAACTCAGAGATCCCCCTGCCTCTGCCTTCCCAGTACTGGGATTAAGCGTGCCTCCAGGCCTGCCCCTTCTTTGTAATCGTATGAGGAAGGAACAAGCAATAGGTGTATAAAGGGGTAGGATGAAGAAGAAGCACGTTCAGAGAGGAGACAAATAGCATTTTGGTAGGCCGCTTTACTCCAGCAAGTTCTTGGATTCGTTTTCATCATAAAGATGCTTCCTCTCCAAGACCTCTTCAGAGTACCTGTGGTGGCCTGAGAGGCCTCCATGGAGAAGCCTAGTCTTAGAATGGGGATCATGGTAACAAGGCTTGGCAAGCTCTCCCTTCCTCCCCACGTGGAGAACTTTCCATTGTCACATTTGGCAGATCAGGACTCAAAGGAGAATAGTTCTTTAATAGCTTTGTGCACAGTGCCTCCCTTATAAAGACTCATGCTTCTTTGGTCACTGTGGCTACAGTGACTGAATCAACCCACCTCATCTTTTGCACTAGAATGACCTTCAATCCCAGACTCTACCAAAGGCCCATCCTCCCCACCCCTACCCCATTTTGGTGTCTTAGAACACATGGTCTCAGGCAGAAGGCTTAAGGAGAGCTGTTTAATGTCCTATAGAAGCACACATCTTCCTATTGTCTACCGCATTTTTTTTAATAGGGTCTTATATATTCCAGGCTGGCCCCAAACTCACTATGTTGCCAGATTTTACCTGGAACTAGTTCTCAGCCTGTGAGTTGTGACCCTTTGTGGGGCCAAGTCAAATAGTCCTTTCACACGGGTCATCTAAGATCGTAAGACATATTTACAATTCATAACATTAAAATTACATAAGTAGAGGGTTGGGGATTTAGCTCAGCGGTAGACCACTTACCTAGCAAGCGCAAGGCCCTGGGTTCGGTCCCCAGCTCCGAAAAAAAAGAAGAAAAAAAAATTACATAAGTAGCAACAAAAATATTTTATGGTTGGAGGGGTCACCACAACATGTGGAATTAATTAATTGTATTAAAGGGTCACAGCATTCGAAAGGCTGAGAACCACTACTCTAGAAGCTCTGATTGCTCTGCCTCTGTCTCCTAACTGCTTGGATTAAGGCATGTACCACCACGTCCAGTTTCTTTCTACTAATTTAACAGCAGGAAGCAGGGCTATCTTGCAATAGTGGAAAACTCTGTTCTATATGTTACCCACAGCTTGTTTACTTTAAACCTAAAGTATAATCTCCAAGTTTATAATACTTTGCCTAGAGTAACTATTTTCACCACTCCCAATTCCACCCATAGGCACAGATACCTCGTTATTCTTGCCTTATTACACTAGCCACAGCAGGTACTAGGATCTGGAGAAATTACATACTGTGCCAGAGGCCAGTGAGAGGTACAAAACCATAAATTGCAGACAAGCAATGCACCTAAGTGGTGAGGTAGAGCACTAGGCATGACGAGCCCAGTCCGCATCAGGCTCAGACAGGTTAGATAATGCGATTATAGTTTTATTTTCAATGAAAAGATTAGTCAAAGTGGAACCTTCTAACTCCATCATATGTAACCTTTCTGTTTGACTAGTCATTTGATCAGCTCAGACAAGACCACACCATGAAACAGCCAAATTGGTTTTAAGTACAACACAATAACTCATAATTCAGGCTGTGATAGCTACCAAGACCTCTGCCAGTTACTGGGATGAAGTATGGATATCAGAAATTACTCAGGGAACTCCTAGTTCTTAGAGCTATAATGCTAAAGAAAGGCCTTCTACAGTGAACCGAGGACAATCCTGTCCTCCAGGAATCATAGGTGTATCAGCAAGTAGTCTTAGGCTTAATCATAAGTAATTTTAAAATAAAATGCTATCGAGGGGAGATTTAAATATAGATGCTTAACTCCATTTATACTGGGCTTTTATTTTATTGTAACAGCCTTGTCCTGTATGCCAAGCTGATCTTGAACTCTTTTTTTTTTTTTATTTATATGCGTGCACTGTAGCTGTTTTCAGACACACCAGAAGAGGGCATCAGTTCTCATTACAGATGGTTGTGAGCCACCATGTGGTTGCTGGGAATTGAACTCAGGACCTCTGGAAGAGCAGTCAGTGCTCTTAACCACTGAGCCACCTCTCCAGCCCGATCTTGAACTCTTTATCTCCTGTCCCAGCCTTCTGAGTGGGACTACAATTATGCACCACTACAAAGCTTTTTTTAAAAAAAAAAAAAAAAAAAAAAAAGGCTGTCGTTTGAGTGTAGTAGCACACACTTTAATTCCAGCACTTGGGAGGGAGAAGCAGGTAGATTTCTGTGAGTTTGAGCCAGCCAGCCTAGTCTATATAGCAAGTATGAGTCAGGACTTTAAAAAAAAAAAAAAAAGACTATGGGTTGAGAGATGGCTCAGTGGTTAAGAGCACTGCTCTTCCAGAGGACCTGAGTTTGAATCCCAGCAACCACATGGTGGCTCACAACCATCTGTAATGAGATCAATGCCCTTTTCTAGTGTGTCTGAAGACATCTACAGTGTACTTATATATAATAAATAAATCTTTAAAAAAAAAGATCAAGGATGATATATAGACAGACAGACGGTATTGCTATGTAGCTGAGGCTAGCCTGAAAATTGTCCAGGCTCTGTCTGTCTTCAGCCTCCCTAATGCTAGGATTCTACCACACATTTGTCAATTTATAGTCACTTATTTCATTCAAATTCCTTGTTACAGGAAGAGATGGAGATTCAGGAAATAAGGAAAATGCAACAGTGTTTCATAAGCCCAATCCTTCTTTTGGCCTTTATGGGTTCTGTTTCTTTGAAGAAAGCTCCTCTTCCTAAATCAGAGGTGTAGCTCAATTGGAGGTGATGGTTAATGTTGCTAATTGGCCATGATCTGGATTTCCCTGGGCAAAGAATCACAGTGAGAGATTGTCAGGTCAGGTTGGCCTGTGGTAGGCTATCTTGATTGTGTTAGTTGAGGTAGGAGGCCCCACCCACTGCGGGCGGGCTGTATTGTAGGATGGAAAGGTGCGAATGCACTGGTTCGCGGGCTCTGCTCCGACTGTGGATGTTCTGTGCCCCCAGCTTCCATCCCCCACCCTGACTCCCCACAGCGACGGACTGTCACAGGGAATTGTGAGTCAGGCAGAACATTGCTCCCTTAAGTTGTTTTTTTGTTAGAGTATTTTAACACAGCAACAGGCAATGAAATAAAGACAGTGGAAGAGCTCTTACCTAGCTCATGTGAGGTCGAGGGTTCAATTCTCAGCAAAGGGGTGGGCACCTCTTCCTTCTACCTGGTAAACTGGAAGATAGGAGAGACATAGGAAGATTAACAAGGGAGGGTTAGTAATTTTGTTGCGTAACCCAAAGCTCTTATTTCAGTTTAGCTTTCTTACTGATTCTTGTGAATTAATAGGATTCCATGGTTTTCATGTTTGCCAATGAGGATCCTCTACATAATTGCTTTTTATCCTCTAATGAAAAGCATAGGAAGGCCACCTCCAAATCCAAGCTATTTTCAATGTTTCATTTCCTATTTCCTTAGCAGGAGTGGATAATTATTTTAGAAAAAGTGTGAGTTTGTAAATTAAAGTCCATCCTGTCCGTCCTCCTGTGAAAGACGTGAGTCTCTTCCTCCTGGACCTTGTTGGGTTTGCCTGCCTTTGAGACAGTCTTACTGTGTAACCCAGCCTGGCCTTGAATTCCCAGCTCCGTCTTCTCCTGAATGCTTGGCATACAGTTTACCACCAGGCCTACTTGTTTTTGGTTTTGCTTTTGGGGTTTTGTTGTTGTTTGGTGGTAGGTTTTGTTTTGCGTGTGTGTGCACATGTGTGTATGCACGAGTGTGGGTGCCTGTGGATGCCAGAAGAGGATCCTCTGGAGCTGGAGTTACAGGTTTTTGTGAGCCACCCTACGTGGATTCTGGAGGTGGAACAATGGTCTGCAAGAACAGCAAGGGCTCTTAATCTCAGACATCTCTCCAGACCCTGCCTGCTTTTGTTTTGGGTTTTAGCGTTACATATTCATAAGGTTTCCCAGTCTACAGAAGTGTTGTCAGCAGATCTGCTGAAGTAGAATGACGTGAAGGTGGAAGGAGAGAACTGATGCCTCAAGTTATCCTCTGGTGTTCAGACACACACCCTCTCCCATAAAAATAAAGAGCCCAAGATGGTGGCACACATTTATAACCAGCTACTAAAGAGACCGAGGCAGGGAGGTGGTAAGTTTGAGGCTCACCTGAGCAATTTAGCTAGACTTTATATTAAAAAAAATTTATTATCATTTTTTAAAAAATATTTATTAAAAAGACGCTGGGCAATGGTGGCACAGGCCTTTAATACCAGCACTCAGGCAGAGGCATGTGGATCTCTGTGAGTTCAAGGCTATGGTCTACAGAGTTCCAAGACAACCAGGGCTACACAGAGAAATCCTGTCTCAAATCAGTCACACAGACAACAGAAAGATTTATTGTATGCGTATGTCTTTTCCCTGCATGTATGTGTGTGTACCATGTTATGTGTCTGATGCCCACCAAGGTCTGAGAGTGGCATTGAATCACCTGGGTTTGAAGTTCAAGATGTCTGTAAGTCACCATGTGGGTGCTAGGACTCAAACCAGGGTCTTCTATAAGAAGAAACAATTGTCCTTCTTTAAAAGGGGAACAAGAATACCCTTGGCAGGGAATAGAGAGGCAAAGATTAAAACAGACACAGAAGGAACACCCATTCAGAGCCTGCCCCACATGTGGTCCATACATATACAGCCACCCAATTAGACAAGATGGATGAAGCAAAGAAGTGCAGGCCGACAGGAGCCGGATGTAGATCTCTCCTGAGAGACACAGCCAGAATACAGCAAATACAGAGGCGAATGCCAGCAGCAAACCACTGAACTGAGAATGGGACCCCTGTTGAAGGAATCAGAGAAAGGACTGGAAGCGCTTGAAGGAGCTCGAGACCCCTTATGAACAACAATGCCAAGCAACCAGAGCTTCCAAGGACTAAGCCACTACCTAAAGACTATACATGGACTGACCCTGGACTCTGACCTCATAGGTATCAATGAATATTCTAGTAAGATCACCAGTGGAAGGGGAAGCCCTTGGTCCTGCTAAGACTGAACCCCCAGTGAACGTGATTGTTGGGGGAGGGGCGGCAATGGGGGAGGATGGGGGGAACACCCATAAAGAAGGGGGTTGGAGGATTAGGGGATGTTTGCCCGAAACCGGGAAAGGGAATAACACTCAAATGTAAATAAGAAATACTCAAGTTAATAAAAAAAAAAAAGAGCCAGGATTGAGATTAAGCAAAAAAAAAAAAAAAAAAAAAAAAGAAGAAGAAGAAGAAGAAGAAGAAACAATTGCTCTTAACCACTGAGCCAACTCTCCAGCCCTTAAATGACACATACATATCTAGGTCAAGCAGAGCACGTGAGTGTAGATTGCTCACAGAAGCCAGAAGCTCAGATCCCAGGAGTTACAAGTGTTTGTGCGCTGGCAGTGTAAGTCAATAGTGGTGAACCTGCCTAGTAGTCAGGGGGCTCTGGGTGTGATTGTAAAACTGCAAAAAGAAAAAGAAAGGGAAGTACCAACAGAGGGGAAGGCCTTGGATGGTAGTGGCCTGTGCCTCTAATCTCAGGTACTTGGGGGCAGAATGCAGTCTGGAATTCAGAACAGAGCCTTGTTTCAAGGGGGAAAAGCCTCCCTATGTTCCAGGAGCCAAGAGCAGTATCAATATATTTTAGCAGGGAATTTAAATTTTATGTCGGCATGGTTTCCTGCCAGTTTGGAAAGGTAGTTTTTCTAAAATAACCTCAGCTAGAAATTGATTATTTTCTAAAAGGGTTTTGTGTACTCCTTTGCTGAGAGATTTCAGGACACTTTTATCCCACTAAAGAACACTTTCTACTTCTTGATTATCCAGGACAACTGTATATGATTCCACTTCCTTCCCCCTTCTTTGGATTATAGACTAGAAACCATCCAAGAATAAAGACACTCAGAAATGGAAGAAGGTGTGGATGAAGGCCTAAGGACATTCTCAGGAAGGGAAGCCTTTAGGCAGCTGCATTGTGGAGTATGAACTTTCCGCAACCTTCGATTCCGGACTCCAGTTGAATTAATGAAGGACACTGTCTCAAGGGAAAAAACAATGTTGTTTTCTCTAGCAATTCTTTTTTCTCTTTCAAATCATACCTCTGTAAATTTCTTGCTATTGATATCCTACAAATTGATTTCTCTAGATGTAGGTGTGTAGCTACTAAGCGCTCGTTGATTAAGTGTTGGGTGTTAGTGTAGTAACAGAGGATACACGGCAGGTGACACGTAGCAGTGTCCTCTGTACCAGGCACTGTTAGACACAGTTTACGTAGAACTGCTCAGTGTTAAAGCACATTTATCTGGTTGTCTCTCCCCGCCCCTGACAAACAGTTCAACAGCAATAATTCCTGCAATTTAATCTTCACCTCCCCATCCAGAATAATTAGAATTCCAGCGTTTCTCGGTACTGTTTTGACACCAAGGAGATAATAACGCTGTGGATTCATACCAGCTCCCAGGCTTGATGTCCACACAAAACAAGCAGATGCTTTGCTTATAGCACACAAACTGTAAAGAAAATATGAAGTTATTATTTGTAGAAGCTCTGATTTTGGCTCTGTGGTAGCACACACAGGAGCCTTTAATCTCAGTGCTAGAGGGGAAGGGCGGCTTGTGGATTTCCCGGAGTTCAAGGTCAGCCTGGTCTACACTGAGAAACCCTGTCTGAAAAACCAAAGTGGTGGTGGGTGTAGACTTAAGCCTGCATGATCAGCCCTTATTATATAATTCTAGTGCCTGAGAAGCTGTTGACCTGGGGCTGCGTAGTCAGTTCCAGGCCCTCCCAGGCTGCAGAGAGAGGTCCAGTGAAGTGACAGTAGCTCTTTGCTTGCTTGTTTGTTTGCTCATTTTGGGTTTTTTCTTTTCCAGTTCAGAGTTGGCCACCACCACTAGCACACATTAAAAATACATTGGGGAGCAGTTGCTGGAGCAGTTAAGAGCATTGGCTGCTTTTCCAGAAGATTTGCTTTCAATTCCCAGCACCAACATGGTAGCGAACTATCATCTGAAACACTAATTCCAGGGACTCCAGTGCCTTCTTGCCTGCAGTGGTACCAGGCATGAAGATATACATGTAAACAAAACATCAATATACACAGTTTAAAAATTAATACTTACTTTTTTCAAAGTACACTTATTGTATTGCTGTGCTGAAATGTCCCCCAAGATAAAACAATCTAAGAGCAAAGCTTGACAAGGCTCAGGATGTTCTAAAGCAGTGGTTTTCAGCTTTCCTAATTCTGCAACCCTTTAATACAGTTCCTCATGCTGTGCCGACCCCAAGCATAAAATTACTTTTGTTGTGACTTCATAACTGTAATTTTGCTACTGTTATGAATTGTAATGTAAATATCTGATATGAGACCCCTATGAAAGGGTTATTCAACACTACCCCAACCCCCAAAGATGTTGTGAATCACAGACTAAGAACTGCTGTTCTAAAGGGAAGTGAAACATTCCCTCCTGCAGGGAAACTCCTTAAAACTCAGGATGTAGCTGGACAGTTGTGGTTCAAGCCTTTTAAGTGTAGCAGGGAGGCAGAGGCAGGCAGATCTCTGTCAGTTTGAGGTGGACTTCATTTACACAGTGAAAAAAAAAACAAACCCTCAGGAAGTAAACAATTCAGTAGATTCAGGAAGTCTCAGAAACTGATAAGATTTACTAGCCTGCTCCCTCCCTAAGCTTATAGAAACCGTAAGAGGACTACTGAAGGACAGACATGTTGAATTGTGTAGGAGAGGTTCAGACCAGTCAAGATGGCTAGAAAAGACCAGCTAAACTATCTAGATGACCTTCTCCAACCTATTGAGCTGCCTACAGATTGTGCCATGAGCTAAGTTACGAGCTTTCATGAGCTATCACCCATGCTAGGGTAGGGTTTGGTGACCTGTCCGAGTCATTTTTGCCCACCCATACTCCTGTAAATATTCCAACAAAACTCCTTGGTTCACCAAGTAGGACTTTAGTTGTAGTATTCTGTCTGTTGTTGGTTCCCTGTCTGGGGTGAGTATATAGTTGTTTACATCTCTCCAGAAATAGCATCACACAACAGTGTGTGGGAGAGAGGTGTACATGTGCCAAAGCATGTGTAGAGGTCAGAGAATGACTTCCAAGAACTGAGTTTGTCCTTCCTTCCTTCCTTCCTTCCTTCCTTCCTTCCTTCCTTCCTTCCTTCCTTCCTTCTTTCCCTTCTGTTACAGATTTATGGCTTTTTCCTCTTTTTATTTGTTTGTTTATTTTTGGCCCTTTTCCAAGATAGGGTTTTTCTGTGTCGTCCTGGCTGTCCTGGAGCTCACTCAGCAGACCAGGCTGGCCTCAAACTCAGAGTTCTGCCCACCTCAGTCTCCCAGGTGCTGGGATTAAAGGTGTGCACCACTGCACCTGGCTGGTTCTTTCTTTCTACTATGTGAGTTATGGGAACTGAATCTAAGTCATCATTACATACACAAGTATGCTCATCCCCTGAACCATCTTGCTGGCTCAATAAGCAAATGGAAGATGACCACCACCACCACCAACAACAACCAGACTCAGATCAGAATTACTATTAAATGAAGACTACAAATAACATAGACATGAACTAGTAATGGGGGCACGTAGTCCGTTGGCCTGATGTTTTGTGTATTCTAATGCTAATACTGGTTCCTCAAGACCTGCTTGCCCCAGGACAAGAGAGTCCTCATATAGACCCAAGGGACTCTATGTGACCTTGCCCTCAGGTTATTTCTGATTGGTAAATAAAGGTGCTGGCAGCTAATGGCTGGGCAGAACAGACATAGGCAAGGTTTGGGGTTCTCCAGGCTTGGGGATTGGAGAAAAGAAGGTGAATGGAGGGGTTGGGGTTTAGCTCAGTGGTAGAGCCTTGCCCAGGCTTGGCCCTGGGTTGGGTCCCCAGCTCAAAAAAAAAGAACCAAAAAAAAAAAAAAAAAAAAAAAAAAAAGGTGAATGGAGGAGGGAGACACCATGGGTTAGGAGTAGAGAAAGCCTGGCCCTGAGTGCTGGCCAGATGAAACATTGTATGAAAGGAAATAGACTTTTAATAGCATAGAAGGTAGAAACCTGCCCAACTCTAGTGGTGATTAAGGTTTATGGTAAACAATAAAAGTTGTGTGTCGGGTTGGGGATTTAGCTCAGTGGTAGAGCGCTTGCTCAGTAAGCACAAGGCCCTGGGTTCGTCCCCAGCTCCAAAAAAAAAAAAAAAAAAAAAAAAAAGTTGTGTGTCTTTTGTCTGGGAATAGGGTGGACAAAGGTGGGGTAGAAATCCAGATTGGGATTAAAAACATTCTACAACAGAAGAATAAATATGTGTATTTCCAAATGCTGGATTAGTAATGAAACCATGAAGACAGTCACACAGATTGGGCAGGCATGCATCTGCCACGCCAATGCTTGAGAGATGGAGACAGGTAGGTCAGGCTAGGGACTCCTGGGATATACAAGACCCTTCTGAAACAAAGAATATCTGCAAATAGTACCCAAGTACCTCACTGCCTACACAACACTCTTCAAAGACTTTGGGAAGTGAATGGGGCTGGGAATGTGGCTCAGTGAGGGACTTGGGCATTTGCTCAGCATTAGAAAGGCCCTGAGTTTGACACAGCTCTTACCAGGCAGTGGTGGTGTTTGCCTTTAATCTTAGCATTTAGGAGGCAAAGGCAGGAGAATCTCTGCAAGTTGGAGGCTAGCCTGATCTACATAGGACACCCAGACCTATCTACTGAGATCTTAAGAGACTTGGAGTTTGGTTTCCAGCACCCATATCCAGAGGCTGACAGCTGTTTGCAATGCCTGCACCAGGGAATCTGACACCCTCTTCTGGACTCTACAGATACACAGACTCACAGACCCACAGACAGACAGACAGACAGACACACACACACACACACAGGAACAAAGATGAAAAAGAGGATGAAATCACAGAATACTAAACTAGAGGATGTGTTGGAAACACTGTAACCCAAGCCCTATTACTGTACAGCTGGAAAAGTTAGGGTTTATCCAAGGCCACACAGGGCAGGGCTTCCAACCCAAACAACAACTACATTTTTTAATTCCCAGGATTGTTAGTTCATCTTCTTTGTCCTTCCCACTTATGTATAATGCTGGGGCTGAAAAGAAGAATAGAAAACTTGGTGATAAATCAGCAACATTCTGAGAAACGTTGTAACACAGCTTTCTGTTTTGAGTTGATATTTGAAAAAAGTGAAAGAAAAGAAACCATACTTTATGGCTGTCTGCAGAATAACCCATTTGAAAATCAAGCCTCATGGTGCTGATTTAAATATCATCCTTTAATATCTTCCTGTTTCTGGGTAGTGCCCTTAATATCCCTGAAGTACAGAGGCTACAGGAAATAAAAATCTGCTTCTCAGAGCAGTGGATAAAGGTGCTTACTGCCAAGCCCGATTTCCATCCTGGGAATCCTCATGGTGGAAGGAGAAAACTGACTCCCACAAGATGTTCTCTGGGCTCCACACAAGGCCATGGCACATATATGCCCACGCACATTATACACAGAAAATAAATGTTAAAAAGATCGGGGTTGGGGATTTGGCTCAGTGGTAGAGCGCTTGCCTAGGAAGCGCAAGGTCCTGGGTTCGATTCCCCAGCCCCGAAAAAAACAAAACAAAAAAAAAAAAAAAAAAAGAAACAAAAGTAACGAAGGTCATGTGATATATATAATATTTATTTCTTGATTTCCTGCCACGAAAACTGTGTGCTGTCTAATATATGATTGCTCAATTGTATCATACGGCTGGATTAGTGTCTAATCAGTACAATGCATGCAGTAAGTTCTCTCTGAATACTTGTGGACAAAATGAGTTTTACTGGAGTCTGCTCTTCTATCAACTGAATAGTGACTACCTCAGACATACATTTTGGGGGACTGAGAAATAACATAGACTAACAAGTCCTGAGGTGACCTTTCTCTTAATTTTAGCATGTTCCTTCCAATTCAATCTGTGATCCAAATGACCTTCGACTGGGTCTAATGTCTGGCTATGAAAAGGTCCCTGACACAAAGTGTGTTCGAATGTGGCCAACTGATGACAGTGCTAACAGAGCTAACCGCCTTGGTGCACAGCCGCTGTTCTCGTTTAAATGTGAACAGATTGTCGTCATGGCTGCGATTTTGCTCTTTAAAAAGGAAAGACGTTGGTATTTACTATAGTTACCATAGTTTGCATGAGATAATTTGGGGATATAATCAGAGAGATTACATGGCTGAACAGTTTTAGAAGTTTCAGATTCTAACACCAAAGCCTAACAGAGATCTCTGAAAATGCATATATATATACATTTGTACTATACCTATTTCTTTATTATATGCATATTTCTGCAGTGCTGAGAAGGGACCTCAAGCCTCGTGCATGCTGGGCAAGCATTCTACCACTCAGCTTTATTCCATCCCAGTCTATCTCCCTGCCCCCACCCCCCCCCCGTGAGAGAGAGAGAGAGAGAGAGAGAGAGAGAGAGAGAGAGAGAGAGAGTGTGTGTGTGTGTGTGTGTGTGTGTGTACATATACATGGTTTTGCTTTGCTTCATTTTGTTTTGTTTCTTGGGACAGGGTTTTTTCATGTATAGCCCTGCCTGGATTTCCTCTGTAGACCAGGCTGGCCTCAAACTCTCTCAGACCCACCTGCCTCTGCCTGCTGAGTGCTGGGATTAAAGGCGTATGCACCCAACAGTTAACTTACGTGCCTTCCAAAAGAAAGGGAATACTGTTCTCCAACCTGGGAAGACAGTGGCAGTGTGCGGTGTGTGACCTTATATTCTGGCAGGGTTTTGGCATCTGTGTGGGAGTGTGTGTGTGTACACACGTGCGAGCGCAGTGGGTAGTTTATACTTTGTTACTTTTTAGCAAATACAGAGAGTAGTCACCTGACTTCTCAATCCACAAGTTTCCTAACCTTGAGGGCAGAGGAAAGGGTCTCTATCATCACTTTTAGATGAACCTTAGATCCCAGTTAATGAGCAGGTGCCAGCCAGTAGAAGCTACTTGGGTCTCAAAGGGTATGTACTCTGAAGAGAAAGCCATAAACCAGAATATCTGATGTGTGTCTCATACAATGAGCAAGGGAAGGCTGCTGACGGAAATGTCACATGCAGCTGCTTTTAGAGCAGCTCTTCCTGACGATGCCTCCCTCTCTGCCACTATGCCCCACCCTCTTTCTGCGTGCTAGTCATTCGGGGCTCTCTGTTCTCATCCTGCGTGCTTTGAAGCAGCCTGTAAATTGATATCTGTTACATCAGCCTCTTTCAAGGTTGGTTGATGTGCCTGATGGGGCTGTAAGAACTGGCTAGCTAAGGTTTGAGTCATGAAGGAAGATTTACTTGGAGAGACTTGCCTGCAGTGCCCTAATCTCCTCTCAGCAGTGTACGCAGAACAAGATCCTCTCTTCTACAACTTCCCCAGTCGTCCAATTAAACCTGTACGCTGCATGAATTAATGGATCAGGGAACATGATGTTGTCTCCAACCCTGAGTTCTCTTCACTTGGCTTTTTTGTCACCCAGTCCTCCTCCTTTGAATTTAAGTTGAAAAGCATAAGTATTGTGAAGAGATCTTTCCTGACCCCACGTCTCAAAATGAGGATGGTTTCCTAGTTTATCATTCTGTAGCACCCAGTATCTTGGTTTTTACAACCAATATCATGCTTCTTTCATAAGACTTATTCCATATTTCTCTTCCCTGTCAGATTGTGAGTCCCTCGAGGGGTTTCTGCCTGTCTCCTTCACCTTGACTCTCCAGCACCGAGTCTGTTTGGTAAATAAATGAATGACACGTTTTATCTCATAATCACTTTGAGATTCCTTTGGTGAAAAACCCACTCCTGAACACTGTGCCCTCCTAATCATTCAGGTAAATTAAGAACAGATGTTGAACAACAGCCAAGAGGAATTCTGATTGTTGGGTGGCTCCCCTTGCCTTGGCTTCTCTGTCTCTTTCTATATCAATACAATCTAAAGTCTTCAGCCATGTGAACTGTTCCTAACGCTCTCTAAGCAATCATGTCCTAGAGGACTGTAGTCTTTTTTTATATATAAAAACAGAAGGGGTTGGGGATTTAGCTCAGCAGTAGAGCGCTTGCCTAGCGAGCGCAAGGCCCTGGGTTCGGTCCCCAGCTCCGGGGGGCGAGGGGGAACCAGAAATCACTGTGAGCCCCTTCCCCCTGCACAGCCCCATGGAGTCAGCCATTTAGTAGCTCTTAGGAGTTGTAATAGGGTACCTGTGTCTCACAGGTTGCTGTGACACTCTAAGATCTTGGAATCTCTGGGGCAACTTAGCCCCAGTCACGCCTCTCTACGTTGCCTTTTAACCAGCTCTCTGAGTGGCCTTTGCTCTTGAGATTGGCTATTCTATTCCTTCATATTTTAGTCAGCTTAAAATACAGACAAATAGGTGTAGTGACTCGTGCCAGTAATTCCAGTACTTGAGAGGTAGACATGGGATGATGAGGAATTCAAGCCCATTCTTAAGTCGGAGGTCAATGTGAACTGTATGAGACTCTGCCTAAAAGGAAAGAAAAAGAAATCCAACAACAATAGTGAAAGTAAATCAGGGTTGGGCATAGTGGTACAAGCCTGTCATCCCAGCACTTAGGAGGCTAAGGCAAAGAATAATGAGTTCAAGGCCAAGCTGGTTATGTAATAAGACTGTCTCAAAGAGTGAAAGGAGGTAGGTGGGGAGAAGGGAAGGGATGGACAGAGTAAAAACAAGACTGGCCCCTAGGCTACTAAAGAAAATATTTTATATAATCTGAAGTTTTTTGAGAATGAGCTCATTGACTTCAATAAACCTTTACTAAGATAACTTATTAACTCTAGGTGTTCCTGAAACACCAACCTGAACTCATCCATTTTTGTCTTGTTGTTGTTGCAATCCTGTCTGACTATGTAGCCCAGGCTGACCTGAGACTCACTGAGTATCCAAGCTGCCTTTGAGTTCCCAGTAGTCACCCCACCTCAGCCTCTTGACTGCTGAGATCAACAGAGGAAACCTACTATACTCATTCAATATCCCATCCTATTTGGTCATTTCTTAGACTAAAAGAAAAAACTAAAAGAAAAAATTCACTAATTCGATGACTATTGACTAAACAATTGTTAATGAGCACCATAAGTTAAGCGCTTTCCTAGGTATTTGGAAAGGTCAATAAGACCAGGCATGTGGGCATGCCTGTGAGTTAGAGGCTAGCCAAGGCTACATAATAAATTCTCTGTTGCCTTGGCTCGCACAACCTCTCTTGCAGTTAGATTTGAATCGTATGACTAGAGCTGGCTGATGGCCAATGACAGAAGTACCCTGTGTAATTTTCAGGCCTAGGAAGGAATCAGGTCACGTGCTTCGCCTCTGACACTGCATCCTCAGTGCCCCCGTGTTTCAAAATAGAGTCTGAGACTCTGTGGTTCCAGAGTACCTTTGTATGCTCATGCCGCTGTAGTGAAACACTTGAGGCTAGAGTTGGATATATTGGCCTATACCTGTGACTTTGACTCTTTAGCGGTGGAGGCAGGAGGATTCCGAGTTGGAAGCCAACCTGGCTAATATAGTGAGAACCTGTTTCAGAAAAGAAAAACTTGAGGCTGGCTAACTCACAAATAATCTGTTTACTTCTCTAAATGCTCACGGCTGTCAAGTTCAAGGTATGATGAAGAGGACTGGTATCCAGTGCGAGCTACATCTTCCAGAGGGATGAAGACTGTGTCCTCACAAATAAAAAGGCTCCAGGAAGGTCCTGCTCCCTCAAGCTCTTGTATGAGGCCCTAATCCATTCATGATTGGTAATTCACAGCTTAATCCCCTCAAGGCCCCACCACTTAATATCATAATGGGGTTAATGGGATTAAATGTGAAGTTTGGAGGAAACACAAAAATTTAAACGTAATATTCCATCCTTGGTCCTCCATGCTCTGTAGCGTTCTCACATATGAGATCCCTTCATTTTGTCCCAACAGTCCCCAGAACCTTAATTTGCACCAATCAATTTGAAGCCAAGTCCAAAGTCTCATCGGAAGAGTCTAAATCAGACAGCACCGAGGGTACAATTCCTCTTAAGGCAAATGTCTCTAGCTGTGAGCTTGAGAAATAAAGTAATTGCATTCTCTAGAAAGACAGGTAGTGAACACACACATTCCCATTCCAGAAAGTAGCAAAAGGATAGATGGTCTAGCTAACAGCTCTTTTTTTTTTTTTTTTTTTTTTTTTTTTCGGAGCTGGGGACCCGAACCCAGGGCCTTGTGCTTCCTAGGCAAGCACTCTACCACTGAGCTAAATCCCCAACCCCTAGCTAACAGCTCTTAAGCACATCTAAGACACAGTAAGAAAATAAATGACCTTAAACCTTGAGACTGAGACCCAAGTCAAATGATCTTGACTATCGGACCCATTTTCCAGACACTGGGGCAGAGGTTAGGCCCTGGGCAACCCCACCTCCATAGCTTCTCAAGGAGCAGCTGCTACTCACTATGTTTGGAATTGAGCCCTTGAGTCTCTCCCAGCCTCCAATACCTCTCTAGGCACTGCCCCATGGAGCCTGTCTGTAATGGCTCTCACCTCCCTGTTCACATATAGAAGCTCTCCGCATGGGCCTCAAGGCTTTCTGGGACAGCTTTTGAAACGTAGGGAGAGCAGCATCTCCATAGCTCTTGCACTGTGCATACCTAGAGAGCAGGCCCTACAAGAACACTGTCTAGGCTTATGTGCTTCCAAAGGGGTCATGATGAGCCACTCCTGGGCCATTTGAGTTCCAGTGTGGGTGGCCAACGAGTTCTTCGATGAAACGTGAGTAGTGCTGGGCCTCATTGGTCCACAAACCTTCTTAACTATTCGACCCTAGCTCTCTGGGCCTGTGCTAGGACTAGTAACCCGGAAGATCTCTGAAACACCTCACCGTTGGTTTTCCTCTGGCCTCATGTTAGCCATGGTAACCCTCCTTATCAAATGATTGCTTGGGCCATAACCCTACTAATCTTTCCCAGACGACTTTTACAACCTAGTCAGGTTAAGAATTTTCCGGACGGGGGTGGGGGGGTGGGAGGGGTGGGTGGAATTTCCCAGACCTTGGGGTTGGGGATTTAGCTCAGTGGTAGAGCGCTTGCCTAGGAAGCGCAAGGCCCTGGGTTCGGTCCCCAGCTCCGAAAAAAAGAAAAAAAAGAATTTTCCGGACCTTTAGTTCTGTTCCTGTTTTCACTATAAAGCAGATCCGTTTCTGTCTTCTCACATTTCACATAAACATAGTCAAAAGAAGCCATGAGTCCTCTGACCTCTGCATGTATATGCTGTGACATAGGTGTACCTTCACACACACACACACACACACACACACACACACACACACACACACACACAGATTCTAGGCGTGCATGCGTGCGTGCGTGCATGCATCCGTGAGATTTCTTTTAAGTTCTGCCTTACATGAAGCGTTAGGACAAAGACACAATTCAGCCAAGGTCTGTCACTTTACAACAGATTGCTCTTTGCTCCAGTGTCCAGTGCCTTGTTCTTCATTTCCATTCAAGACCACATTAAAATACCTTTCCTGCCAACTTTGCTACCAGCATTCTGATTACAACCACTTAAGCAATGTCTAAGGCTTCGGCTCTCACTCTGGCTCTATCGGCCCTCCCCAGACTTGCCCTTTGGCAGTCTAGCAAGCTAGGCTTTGTCTAGTGTGTACTCTCATCCTGTCTAGCCTCTATCCATCCTTCACTGCTGTAGCTGCGTCCCCATTTTCAGACACACGTTAGAAACATTCCACTCCCAATACCAACTTACTTCGGAGTGTATTTGTGCTGTTATTTATTTTTTATTTTTAGTTATTTTATGTATCTGAATATTTTGCCTAAGTGCACGTGAATGCCTACTGGAGCCCCTGAAACTGGGGGTTTCAGATGATTATGAACCACTATGTGGGTCCTTGGAATCAAATCCCTGTTCCCTGCAAGAACAAAAAGTGCTGTTAATCATTGAGCCATCTCTCCTGCCCATTGGGCTATTACTTAAAAATGAAGAAATAGGAGGCTAGATTGCGGGAGCAAGATGGCTCAACAATACAAGCATATGCTACTCTTGCAGAAGATCTCAGTCTAGTTTCCAGAACTATCATGTGGTTCACAACTTCCTGTACTTCAGCTTCAGGGGATCTCATACCCCCTTCTGGTCTCCACAGTTACCTGCATGCATGTGTACACACACACACACACACACACACACACATGCATGTACGCACAGTTTCTCTCCCTCTCTCCCCTTCTCTCTCTCTCCCTTCCCCCCCACTCGCACACTTAAAAATAAATCTAAATAAATCTTTAGGGAAAAAAAAAAAGATGAGTTGTGGTTGTTGTTTGCATAATCCAGCCCTTGGGAGACAGAGGGAAGAGAATGGCCAGGACTTTAAGGTCAGCCTGGGCTACATAATGGAATCTTGTCTCAAAAAGACACAAGAGATAGAGGCCATTGAGATGGGTTGGTGAATAAAAGTGCTGGTTACTCATTACCCTCTAACCTCCACATGCCTTGGGACACGCACACACACATTGTGCACACAATTCTTGTAAAACTACTAAACAAATAAGTAAATAAAGCAGTCGAGACTGAATAATGGGAATGACTGGTCACAGCTGTGGAGGCTGAGAGGTTTAAGGACAAGGTGTTTGAAAGTGTGCTGTCTGATGAAAGCCCAGTCTCTGCTTCCAAGATGGCTCCTTAAAGAAATCTGCTTTTCCTTTTCTTTCTTTTCGGATCTGGGGACCGAACCCAGGGCCTTGCGCTTCCTAGGCAAGCACTCTACCACTGAGCTAAATCCCCAACCCAGAAATCTGCTTTTCAAGACAGGGTTTTTCAGTGTAGCAGCCCTGGTTATCCTGGAACTCACTTTCTAGCCCAGGCTAGTCCCAAACTCACAAAGATCCTCCCGCCTTTACCTCCCAAGTGCTGGGATTAAAGGCATGCATCATGATATCCAGCTATAAGCCCAGCTCTTAAAACTGTAGCTCTTGCTGCAGATTAAGTTCTGACTTGATTTCAGAGGGACACAGATGCTCGTATCATCACATGACACAAGCTGGAGCAGCACTGGCCCTGCTCCGATCGCCAGCCTGGGCTAGATGACTGTCATGTGCGAGGGGTGGGGTGGGGGTGCAGGGGTGGGGTCGGTGGGGGGTGTCACGCTTCTGTTGAAGATGCTGAGAACTCAGGGTGTGGCTGCTGGCATGGCCGATGCTCTCTGCACTGAGTGCAGCCCTGCTATTTATTTAATCTTTTCATGTGCTAGGCACAGTGCTGGCATATTTGTACTAGTGATTTATTATTGTTAAAGCCCTGAAAAGTCAATTTCCTTGCCAAAGACATATTCAATATTCATTACAAACCATTAAATCCACTCCTGCCGTATCCCCTTCTTTCTGTTTTCTTTTAATGTTAGTTCTGAAACTGATGCAGATCCTGACATTTTAGAGAGAGAAAGAAAAATGTGAGCATTTATCTTTTAGACACAGATCCACAGACTCCTCAGAGCCTAAGTCTATGATGTTAAAGAAGAATAGTTAATTTGCCTTCCCCCCCTATAATTAAAACTGGAGATATTATGTTGCTACTAATAGAAGTTTATTATGATAATCCAAAATGAGCTCACTAGATAAACTGGAGCACTGAACCTTACGGCATTGCTTTTAAAGCACTGTTACACACTAACACCGAGAACTGCAGGCTAATGGATGACGTAATGCTTTCTTGCCACTCAGCCTTGAGCCGCAGGGCTGTTTAGACTTACCTATACACTAAAAAGACGTTGCTCTTTTTATTTTCTGTGATACTGGGAGTTAAATCCAGGAGCTCAAGCATGCTAAGCACACATACTCTGAGAGATATCCTCGGTCCTATACTCATTGGCTTTTATCATACGACATGCTTCTGCATTTTAATAAAAGTAAAATGTATAAGAAGTAACTCTGATGAGGTAATTCACAATGCCTTCCTAGCCAGCCTGTCTCCTGAGTCACTCACGTATTTCAGCCCAGTGCCACCCATGCCAACCAGAATACTCCTGACACAGCCAGCCTTCCTCAGGCAGAGCTCCATTGCTTTTGCTTTTGCTGTTATTTTGGTTTTTTCCTGAGGGTTTTGTTTGTTTTCGTGTTGGTTGTTCTTTTATTGTTGTTACTGCTTTGTTTTTGTGATACTGTAGAAATACAATGTAGCACTCGCCGGCTTTAAACTCACTGTGTGGACTAGGCTAGACTTAAACTTCCTCAAGGCCTAACCCTTTCTGAGTTTTCCTTCAAACCTCATGCATCCATTCTTTTATTTTTACTTTTTTTAATATCTCATTACTTTATGTGTGTATTTTATGCTTGTGTCGGTCAGAAGAGGGTCTCAGATTCCCTCGGCCTGGAATTAGAGAAGGTTGTTGACTGCCATGTAGGTGCTAGGAATTGAATACTGGTCCTCTGGAAGAGCAGCCAGTGCTCTTCACTGCTGAGCCATCTCTCCAGCCCTGACCCTTTACATAGTGTGCCCTAGTTAAGGTTTTGCTGCTGTAAACAGACACCATGACCAAGGCAGCTCTTAGAAGGATAACATTTAATTGGGGCAGGCTTACAGGTTCAGAGTTCAGTCCATTATCGCTAAGATGGGAACATGGCAGACATATTCAGGAGAGCTCTCCATCTTCTTCTGAAGGCTGCTAGGAGAAGACTGGTTTCCAGCCAGCTATGATGAAGGTCTTTAAGCCCACACCCACAGTGACAAACCTACTCCAACAGGGCCACACCTCCTAATAGTGCCATTCCCCAGGCCAAGCATATGCAAACCATCCCATGGTGTTTTCTTGAGCTTAGTAGATGGTGTCTGGAAGATGGTCAAGCAATAGATAGAACCTATTTATTTACCAAAGGTTAAATCAACACACTACAATATCCACCGGGTTCATTCTCTGGTCGTGCCTGAGTGAGCAGTAAGTGTGCCCAAGCGAGCAATGACAACCACATTAGAGTGACCAAGCAGCAAAAGCAACTACAAACCTCTTCCATGATAAGGTATGCCTCAACCTCACAGACATTAAATATGACAATATGCGTCCTAGACTAGGTAAAATCCAGTACAGTTGTTTAACAAATAAGGCTATACATCGCCAATACCTCAGGTACCCACAAGCTGGCAGATAATTCCTCCATTTATTCACAGTTACCTTTGGCTCTCTAACCTAGATCATAACAATGAATCAAGGGGCAAAGACGGGCTTTGGTGTCAGAGACCTAAGCATGATCCTTAGCATTAGTTTTCATGTGTGTTACCGTGGGGGGTGAGAACATAAGGATAGCATTTAATCGGGGCTGGTTTACAGGTTCAATTCTATTCTAGCAAAACCTCTGACTCAGAAGGTTTTCATATAGGGAAAAGTAATGTTTGAAAAGTACTTTGTAAAATCTGTATGCAGGTGGACAAGAACTAAAGGTCACACATGCACCAGGAACCGTGCAGGGCATTGGCACTCAGCACTCAGTGTGTCATGTGAGCACATGAAGGTACCCAACGCCTAGATACTCGCCTTGCCCTCTCACTAATCCCAGATTTTCTACTGTCTGAAATAACCCATTCATTGCCTCACACATTAAAGTAGAAATTTGCAACCACCATCTGTCCCAGGAAGAAGAGTTGATCAAAATGAGCCCAGTGCAGATCATAGCCAGACTTCTGTGAACCATATGGCGCAACGGTGGAGTACTAACCTAGCATGCATGACACCCTAGGCTTGATCCCCAGCGCCAAAGAAAGATAAAAGTAGCATTTGAGTTTGGAAAAAAATGGCTCAGCCTTTAAGAGTACTTGCCGCTGTTCTTTCCTGGGACCAGAGCTCAGTTCCCACCATCGTGTTGGATGGTTCACACCAGCCTGCAACTCCAGCACCTTCTTCTGGACTCCAGAGGTTCCTGAACACATGTGTACATATACACATACACGTAAATGAAAAACAAAAAATATATATAATTTGCTGTATTTTCCCCATAGATAAAATTGGGGATAATACTTTTCTACTAATATTATAAGGTTATGATAATCAATCTAAGCTGGGAGTAAGCTTAGTTTGTGTGAGCTGTGAAACGTTTTTACTTTTAGAACCATTCATTCACTGTGACTTTAATCCAAGCGGTTACTGTTTGTAAGGCACTGTTATACAGTACTAAAACTGAAAAGATTAATAATTAATAATATTAATAATAGCAGATAGCAAATTAATAATAGTAAAATACAAACTAATGAGAGAGAAAGAGACAGAGAGAGAGAGAGAGAGAGAGAGAGAGAGAGAGAGAATGCCCCCCAATGCCTGTTTCTTTTGTTTTTTTCTTTTTTTTTTTTTTTTTTTTTTTTTTTTTTTTTTGTGGGTGGGCACCGCACCCGGGTCCTTGCGCTTCCTATGAACGCGCTCCCCCACTGAGCTAAATCCCCAACTCTTTTGTTTTTTTCAAGGCAGGTTTTCTCTGTGTAGGACTGGCTATCCTGGAACTCACTCTGTAGACCAGGCTGGCCTCAAACCCAGAGATCTGCCTGCCTCTGCTTTTGGAGTGCTGGAACTAAAGGTGTGCACCACCATTGCCAGGCCTGAAAGAAAACCCCTTGTGTCTGAGCTGTCTCTCAGGAACAATTCAGACATTTTGGGGTTGTTTTTGAGACAGGTCTTGAGCAGCCCGGGCTGCCCTCACACTTGGTATGTGTCCAGGGACAATCTTGAATTTCTGATCAAGCTGGGATGTCTGCTGGGATATCATATGTGCACCAATATTACAAGTTTATGGAGTTCTAGGGATCCAACCCAGGGCTTTGTGCATGCTAGGCAGGTAGGCAGTCTACCGACCAAGCTGTGACTTCCACGGAGAAAGGTTTAAAAAAAGCTACAGAGAATCCATGACTCAGGATGCTGACCTAAAGAGCTTTAGACAATTTATAACAAAAGGCTCACATACACAAACAGTTGGTGACCATAAAATACTGGCCATAGAGCCAGGCATGGTGGCATGTGCCTTTAGTTCCGTCACTTCGGAGGCAGAGGCAGGAGAATCTCTGCTACTTTGAGGCCAGCCTGACCTATATAGTGAGTTCCAGGACAGACATAGCTACATAGTGAGACCCTGTCTTAAAACAACAAAGACATACACATATAGCAGCCATAGAGACCAGAGGCATGGACAAAGAGTCAGTTGTAAATTAGTCCGGGCAGTGGTGCTTTTACACTGCCATGTGGGAGGCAGAAGCAGGTGGACCTCTGAGCACCAGGCCAGCCAGGTCTACATAGCTAGCTTCATATCATCTAGGGCTACAATGAGAAATCAGGTTTCGAAATAAACGCTTCCATTTTGGAGAAAAGCTCATTAAGATACAGGATGTTAAAAGGAAGGTCAAAGACTCCATCGTGCATGACAGTCTTTAAGCTCAGGAAGTGACCCACTGGCTTCAGAAAGTCCCTAGGAGTTATCCTTACTTTGACCTTACTTTGTTCCGTCTTCCCTTCCCTATCTGGGGTCAGTGAACATTTGTTCATGCTCCTCCAGAGATGGTGTCACACCACATTCTTCTAGAAGAAAGAATTGGAGTCCTTAAAATGGAATGACACGTAATGTTCAAACTAGGGTTAGAGATTCAAACTAAGAGGCTAGAGAGACATAAGGCACATTGTTATACCTCAAATAAAAAGCTATCTTGATTTAATAGAGAGTAGAGCAGAGGGGAAAATAATAGACTTTTTAATGTTTCAGATGCCCATAGGGTTGAGGAGCAAACTCCATGGAATTGGAGGACTCCAGAGAGCCATCTTTTTGTTGGAGCTGGGGACCGAACCCAGGGCCTTGCGCTTGCTAGGTAAACGCTCTACCACTGAGCTAAATCCCCAACCCCAGAGACCCATCTTAAGGCTGCCTCCCCCCCCCCATTTTTATTAATTTGGCTATTTCTTATTTACATTTCAAATGTTATTCCCTTTCCCGGTTTCCTGTTCATCAGCCCCTAACCCCTCCCTCTCCCCTTCTATATGGGTGTTCCCCTCCCTATCCACCTCCCATTACTGCCCCCCCCCAACAATCCCCTATACTGGGGGTCCAACCTTGGCAGGACCAAGGGCTTCCCCTTCCCCTGCTGCCCCAACAAGGCTATTCTCTTCTACATATGCAGTTGGAGCCCAGGGTCAGTCCGTGTATAGTCTTTGGGTAGTGGCTTAGTCCCTGGAAGCTCTGGTTGGGAGGCTGCCTTCTTTAGGACATTCTCTTTTTAGACACTCAATCTCTGTGACAAATACCTGACAACAATAGTTAAAGGGGTGGTTTAATCTGGCTTACAGTTTCAGTGGTTTCAGTCTATGGTCTGTAAACTATCTTACAGACCCAAGGCAAGATGCATGATACTGAGAGGCAGAGCACAGGAGGACTCCCAGAAGTGGAAAGGGGGACAAAAGAAAACAAAACCCAAAAGGTTTTTGTTTTGTTTTGTTTTTCATAGGCTTGGGGAAAGGTATTCCTTTCTGAGGTGTGACCCAGTAACTGTTCCTCTAGTTAGGCCCCACTGGTAACATTTCTACCATGGGTAAAGCTATTGAATTATGAACACACAACATGTTAACCCATGGACTAAGTCCAGAGCTCTCGTGACCCAGTCATCTGCCAATGATTAGATTCACTATCTGGGTTCCAAACCTTTACCATACGAGCCTTTTAGAATATCCAGACATCTTCAACAATAATACTGTAATATTTCATTTTAACTATAAGTATATTGACTCCACATTGAGATTTGTATGTGTGTGCACATGCTTACACATGTATGTGTATGTGCACAAGTGTGCATGCAAGTGCACAGAAGCATGTACATGAGGCCAGAAATTGACACTAAGTATCTTTGTTTTTATTTTCTTCTCATTTATTTGTTTGTCTGTTTTTTAAGTAGGATTCTCTGCATAGCCCCAGCTGCCCTGGAATTTGCTCTGTAGACCAGGCTGGCCTTGAAGTCAGAGATCTGATTACCTCTGCATCTTAGGGTTTCATTGCTGTGAACAGACACCATGACCAAGACAACTCTTATGAGGACAGCATTTAATTAGGGCTGGCTTACAGGTTCAGAGGTTCAGTCCATTATCATCAAAGCAGGAGCATGGCAGCATCCAGGCAGGCATGGCACAGGAGGAGCTGAGTGTTCTACATCTTCATCCAAAGGAAGCCAGGAACAGATTGTTTCCAGGAAGCTAAGAGGAGGGTATCTAAGCACCTGCCCCCAGTAACACACTTCCTCCAACAAGGCCATACCTGCTCTAACAAGGCCAGATGCCCTAATAGTGCCACTCATAGGGCCAAACATATTCAAAGCACCACATTTCATTCCCTGACCCCCATCGACTTATTCAAACACACGAGCCTACGGGGACCATACATAGCCATAGCACAATGCTAAAACATTTATTCCAACTTCAAAGGGCTCCATAGTCTATAACAGTCTCAACAATGTTAAAATTCCAAAGTTCAGAGTCTCTTCCGAGATTCATCCAATCACTAAACTATAATCCCTGAAGCAAGACAGGAAACCAGCTGGGCAAATTCCAAACTCTGCATCTCCATGTCTGATGTCAACTTCAGATCACCAACTCCTTTTTCATCTTTACTGACGGCTACAAACTTCTCTCTCCTGGGCTGTTTCCACTCCCTGTTAGCAGCTTTTGTCGGCAGATAGACCACGGCTCTGGCATCTTGGGGTCTCCAAGTCATCTTTGACTTCATAGCTTCTTGTTCCAATGTTTGGGATCCACACATGATCTTCTGCGCTCCTCCAAAGGGCTTTCATCACTTCTCTAGCTCTGCTCTCTGTAGCAGTCTAGGCTCTGGCTGACTCTACTCCACTGCTCTGACTGTTCTTGGTGGTCATCCCATGGTACTGGCATCTCCAATACGCTAGTGAGGTCTTTTGTTGCAACTAGACTTTACCAACAGCCTCTCATAAGCTCTCTGCACAGTGCCAAGCCTCAACTCCTTTGCATGATCTCTTCAGTCCTGGGACATTAACTGCAACTGAGGCTGCACCTTCACCAATGGCCTTCCATGTCTTCTCACAGTGATAAGCCTCAGCTGCTCTTCATGATCCCTTTATGCCTTCAAAACCAGTACCACCTGGGTGACTCTTACACACTACCAAGTCCAGCTGCAGCATAAGGTACAACCTATCTCTGGAACACAGCCTCTTTGTGATCTCAGAAAACACTTCCTAGAAGATTTTACCTCAGTGATGCTGGTCTCTTCTTGATCATTGCTAATTCCTTAATTAGTTTCCAGCAGTCCCATCATTTGTCCCAGTAGTCCCTTCTATTTTTGATTCTAAAGTCAGAGCCACATGGCCAAAGCTGCAGAGTCCTGCTGCTTGCTGGGGCTGGAACATCTCCCACCCCCTTATTCTATTATCAGCTTTCTGTTTTCCAACTCCCTCACTGTCTAAGCTTGGCTGTCCTGGAACTTGCTCTGTAGATTGACCTTGAACTCAGAGATATGCATGATTCTGTGTCCTGAGTGCTGGCATCAAAGGTGTGTACCACCATGCCTGGACCTAAGCTTTTCTTCACCTAGAACTTGCCCCAGGCTGGCCTTGAACCCAGAGATCTCCTTGCCTTTGTAAATAATAGGCTTAGCAGGTGGGATCTACCTTGAGGTCACCACTCCCTTAATCTGTTTATCTCCTTGACCACAGGATTCAGCTCCTTTCTACTTCCTGGTGGACCTTTCATACTTGAACCATATATTTTATGTTTCCTTTCTCAGCTTGATCCATTTCATTAAAACGCTCTTCCTAAGAGTGAATTTTAGTAACCACGTGACAGAATTTATACCAGGCTGTTTTGGGACTTCCTTTATCAAAGCAATTAAAATCTCTTCACCTCAAGCAGACTCTTCAGACAATGGCAAAAAGTAACCACATTCCTCACCAAAATACCACAAAAGCAGTCTCTATGCTACATACTGGAGTTCTCCACTGAGACCTCTTAGGGCCAAGTCTGCACAATTCAAATCACTCTCAGCAACAAAGTCTTGTATATTCCTACTAAAATAGCCCATTAAGCCCCACTTAAAACATACCATGGCTTTCCAAATCCAAATCCACATTCTTCCTAACAAAAGCATGATCAGGCCTATCACAGCAATACTCCAGTCCTGATACCAACTTCCAGCCTTCAGATCACAGGCGTGCCCTCTGTTTCTGGATTGTAGTTCATTCCAGATGTAGTCAAATCGACAACCAAGAACAGCCATCATGCTCTGCCTCCAGATTTCTGGGATTAAAGACATGCACCACCACTGCCTGGCAACACTGAGAATCTTTTACTCTCCTTCTCCACCTTGTCTTTTGATGGAAAGCCTCCCTGAACGTGGTGGTACTCACTGACTGTCTGCACTAGCTGGCCGCTAAACTCTGACGATCTATTATTCATCTCCACTCCTCCACCACCCAGTGATAGATTACAGATAGGGGTGACCATGCCCAGATTTTACAAGACTTCTGTAGATCTGAACTCAAGTCCTCATGCCTTTTCAGCAACACTCTCTAACTGAGCCCATCTCTCCAGCCCATCAGTGAGATTTAAAACACAGGCAAAAACAAAACAAAAAAGTCTATGTGCACAGTAGGCAGCACAATGCCATGTATCCCTATTTAAACCTGGAAGAAATACATAGTACGTGACATCTATAAAGGTGACATCCTACATTGCTTTTCAGAGAACTGAACCACTCCAGAAAATCCATTTTATTTGCAGAACTGTTGCATAACCCATCTCTCCTCTACTTCAATGGAATGCCCCTGTCATTGCCAAATGTTGTTTGCCTGGTGGAAATTCTTGGCCAGACCTATGGATTGCCAGACCTTGCAGCTGTTTACCCTTGAAGTCCAGTTCTCCTATAACATCAAGTCAAACGACATTTCCTAATGCCCTAACAAGAGTGATCACCCAGCTAGTTGCCAGTAAGGATAGGACACCACTATCGCTACCCTCGAGTGGTATAGAATTGATATAAAAACAAGCCTACGGGTATCAAAATCATAAGTTCAGGCTATGAGTGACAACTAGGAGTGACAGAAGAATCATACCAGAAGAAAAGGCAACCTGCAACCTTGGCGCGTGCTTTCTTCCCCTAGGATGTTAGGGGCACTATTTCTGTACAGCCTTGTCTTCCCGCCTACAATATAGCCTTCGAAGGACCACCTTCTCCTCTAAGATTCTCAGGACCACCATTTCTTCTAAGAGGAAGAAAGCCAGCTTTGCTTAAAACAGTGCAGTAAGAATAGCTGAGAATGGTGGGGTTGGGGATTTAGCTCAGTGGTAGGGCACTTGCCTAAGCGAAATGCAAGGCCCTGGGTTCGGTCCCCAGCTCCGGAAAAAAAAAAAAAAAAAAAAAAAGATGGTGGCGCATGCCTGTGGTTCCAATATTCAGAAGGATCAAGAGTTCAGAGCCAACCTTTGTTGTGTGTTGAAACCTTGTCTCAGAAAAATAAAAAAAAAAAAAAAAAACAAAAAAAAACAGTACTCTCTGGCAGCACATATGGTTAAATTCGAGTGATACAGAGAAGATTAGCACAGCCCTTGCACAAGGATGACACAAAAATTTGTGGAGCGTTCTGGTTTAAAAAAATGTTTGCAAAAACCGAACCCAAGTCAAGCAAGAGAACAGCGCCGGAGCCACTGCCTGCTCTGCGCCTCCTGCTCTCTGCTAACCTCCTGCTTTTGGCTACTTCATTCATTTCCCTGTGAGAATGAATGTCATCCCCATTCCAAGCCTTCAGTCAATGTGTTCTAAAAGGAGAGAGAGCCTGCGAGTATGAGTCAACTTTATTCCTGGTACTGAACCCTGTTTGTTCTTGTATTAGTTGCCCCGAGGAACAGGGAAGAGCAATGTAACTTCGCTTTCTCCGGCTATTAAAAGGAAATGATTGGCAGTCAACCCATTTTACTAAGTGAGGAGAAAGAGCTTGCACACTGAGCTCCTGTTAGGTGCACACAGGGACTTTTGAAGCATTTACTTTAGAATGCTCCACTTGCTTTTATTAATCTTGGTGCTGGCTTCTTGGGCACCAAGAAGAATCAGGCTACCCCAAAAGTCTCCAGGCACCTGCCTGGTGGCCTGGTAAGGGAAATGCGTTCCTTCACCTCTGCCAGGCAGAGCAACGCTCACGGATGGGTTCTTCTGTCCTCCCTCCGGAGTGCACTGATTTGTTCCGGGTATTTATGTCCCTAGTTAGACGATAGCCTTCTGAGGGATGGGGTGTAGCTCAGTGGTAGAAAACTTGCCTTGCGATAGTGAGGTCCTGGGTAGGAAGGATCCTTAGCACTGGGAAAACAAAAACAAATTCCGAGAGTTATGTCTCTTCATTCCTCGTTCCTATCAAATTGTGCAGTACAGAACAAAATGCTGGCAGTGCTCGGCAAGAGGTTTTTAATCAGTCAGTTGATGAATTGACCAAGCCTCAATGGAATACGTCTGTTAGGATTGCCTACCTTTACTAAAGGGTATCACTCCTCTATGTCAGTTCATTAAGAGTTAAAAAATGTACTGGGCATGGTGACACTTGGGAAGCAGCAGCAGGTACATCTCTGTGAGTCTGAGGCCAATATGGTGTATGAAATGACTCGAGGACACTCAGGGCTCTGCTGTCTAGAAAAACAGAAAAAATAAAATAAACCGATGACAAGGACCTTCAAGGTAGGCTATAGTGCGGGCTCCAAAGCCCAGTGACTGAGTTTGATCCCAGGCACTGATACAGGAGAAGGAAGAACAGATTCTGGCAGATTGTCCTCTGACCTCCGCCTCTGCAGGTGTACCCTGCTCTACTCCACTTCTCCCCAAAAAGAACAAAACTGAGAGTAGGAGCTTCTTGGAGTAAATCATTAACAACCCTGCTGACGACCGATGCAAGCAGAGAAAGGGAGAAGAATCTTGTAGGGGGCGTAGTCCTCAGCGCCTAGTTCAGACTGACCCAGGAACGGAGCCTGCAGAAGACCACGGCCGAAGCAGTATCTCTCTGGCCTTTCAGCAGTCAGCACACAGCCTCTGAAGGACCTTGCTCTGTATCTCACTCTGTTCTCACACTGTGAATGAAGAGGGCAAGGCTCTCTGGCCCAGCCTGTGATTCTGAGAGGCTCGCTGACAGGGCGGCTGAGAGGTTGAGCAGATGCAGCAGGAATGAGTGCCTGTGCTCTTCTCTGACTGCCTATTTTGGCCATCTCCCTGCTTTGAGACGATGCTGTGGAGAGGTCAGAGGCCTGAGCCAAAGCACAGATAGGAGAGAGAACTGGAATCGACCTCAATGGGTAGGGCCCATTAAGACAAAAGGGAGTACAGTGTAGGGAATGCTCAAAAACACCCTGACCCATTGGAAGGATCACCGAGGGGCCAAGCTTTCCCATGAAGTGAACCCTCAAGCACTACTAGGAACATCATGCATTCCAGTGTTCGAATGTTGGACGGAGACAGGAAATGGTAATAAATCTACCTACATTAGATAAGTGAACTTGGCACTCTAGAACCCTGCTTGGTCTTCAGTAAACAGGACAGTCTGAATGTTTCTCCCAGCAAAATCAAGAGTGCTCTCCAAGAAGAGGCTGTAAGTCACCAAATACATTCAGTGTTCTGTGGCCTGGAGCTCAGAATCTACCTAGGAGTCTTGGAAGAATGAATCTCAGAAGGCAGGGTCTTGACTGGGAAGCAGTACCATAAGCCTATAAGCTCGAAACTCTGCAGACAGAAGCAGAAGCACTGGGTTGGAGGGCCCCCTGGGTAGTAGAGTGAAGCCATGCCTCAACAAAACAAAAAAAGAGAGAGAGCAAAACAGAACCACAGCAAGGCTTTGGTTCTCACTGTACTTCCCTGTGTGGGAGCCCAGAAGTGTAGGGGAAAAACTTGCCCCAGAGCTCATAAGGCCCTATCCCTCCCTGAGGGACTGTTGGCAGTTAATGGTTGCTAGAGAAGGAAGTCATTTTATTCAGTGGTGTAATCACTGGTAAATTGCCCAGACTCTGGTAAATAATCCCCCCACCCCCACCTATGCTCATGTGAGACTCTCTCCCTCCTGCACCCTCTGACAACTTGAAAGTAGGCAGGAAGGAATGAGAGATTATAGAAAGCATAGTGTCGCATATCTGTAATCCCAGAATGTGTGAGGCAAAAGCAGAGGCAGACAGATTTCTTGGAGTTTGAGGCCAATTTGGTCTACATAGTGAGTTCTGGGCCATCCAAGACTAGAATTTGCTTTCCTAGCACCCATACCAGACAGCCGACAACAGCCTGTAGCTCCAGAGGCTCAAACATCCTCTGCTGCTTTCTGCAGAGACCCACATTCATGTGCACACACAGACACATAGACAACACAGACAACACAGATACACAAAGTTTTTTTTTAAGATTTATTCATTTATTATATATACATACACTGTCGCTGTCTTCAGACACACCAGAAGAAGGCATCAGATCTCATTACAGATGATTGTGATCCACTATGTAGTTGCTGGGATTTGAACTCAAGACTCAAGACCTCTGGAAGAGCAGTCAGTGCTCTTAACCACTGAGCCATCTCTCAGCCCACACACAAATTAAAAAAAGAAAGAAAGAGAGAGAGAGAAAGAAAGAAAAAAAAAGAAAGAAAGAAAGAAAAGGAAAGAAAAGAAAGAAAGAAAGAAAGAAAGAAAAAAGAAAGAAAAAAGCAAGCGAAGAAAAGCCAAAAGCCAGGGGTAATGGTGCACTTCTTTAATCCCAGCATTCCAATGGCAGGGGCTAGTTTTATGTCAACTTGATACAAGCTAGATTCTTTCAGGAAGAAGGGATCTTAATTGAGAAAACGATTTCACAGATCGATCTATGGGAAATGTTCTTGATTAGTGATTGATGTGGGTGGTGCTGTCCTTAGGCTGGTGGTTCCACGTCTATAAGAAAGCAGGCTGAGCAAGCCATGAAGGAGCAAATCAGTAAGCAGCACTCTTCCATGGCTTCTGCTTCAGTTCCTGCCTCCAGGTTCCTGCCCTGAATTCCTGCCCTGACTTCAACCTTCCATGATGGACTATGACACGCTGCTGTGGGCCATAGGGCTTCATTATAGCAGTATAAACCCTAAGACAAGGCCAGCCTGGTCTGCACAACAAGTTTCAGGGAATCCGGGGCTACATAGTAAGGCCCTGTTTTAAAATTAAGCCCATAAATAAGATTAGTTACATAAATAAAAATATTTTTAAAACACTGGGTAATAAGATATGAAATTGACCAAAATTCATAATTCATTATGAATATGTGTGTGAGTGTGTGTGTGTGTGTGTGTGTGTGTGAAATTATAAAGAATAAAAAAATTAAAAGCAAATCTGCTCCTCAGTACCTACATTTCCTTCCCTGAACTCTGAGAGCTCAGGAGAGGTCAGAGGTTGCTCCTGGCCTGCTTTTTTATAGGCTTAGGTCTATAGTTTCTCTATACTGTTCCCTCTGTGCAGTGTTATATAACATACACAGGCAGGGTTCAGCCTTTCTTGTGGTGGGCTCTGACATGACCTGATTCCGGGGATCTGGCTGCAGCCATTCGCCTTGAAGTCCTGGCTGCCTTAGCTGGTAGGACTTGGAGCCTTGTCTCTCGGAGGCTGTCAGGAGGAGACGCCCAGCTGGAGGCTCTGCATGAGAGCAGGCGCTGCCAGTGTTGCTGTAGCTGTGGGAACTGTGGCCGAGAGCCAAGGAGCGGAGCGGACTCTCGCTGTGTGCAGCAACTCCCCCCAGAGCTGGCACAGCCAGGGAGTCTGCAGAGCCGTGTAAATCTTCCTCCAAGCAGCCTGTCTCTTCGGTAGCTACAGAAACAGTATTTGTTATCCTTTGGTTTTCAGGAGACAGGCAAAGATCTGACGGCGACAGTCTGTTTCTGAAGCTTGAGAGCCCACCCAGCAAAACCTTCAGAAATGAAAGAGAAGCTGAAGTCCACCAGCCAGCCCTGTCTCTTAGGCTGCTGTCAGGATTTGAAGCCTCAAGAACTTGGAACGAGCTTGCCTTTTCAAGATCAGAAAACTGAAAGTCAGTATAGTATTCAGAGTTTCATTTAGTCAGGGAGAGGCATGGCCCCACGGTCTGCAAAGTGGTGTGTGACACAGGATAATAATTGACCTCAATTCACACACATAGCATTCTGGCCAGAGCTGGTGAGCCCTGGGGCCTTGGAACAGAGAGGATCTCAGAGTGATAATTGGGGGTGTTCATCTAAAGGCTGGCAAGAAAGAGATTGCCTTCACCTGTTCAGTTCTTAAGGCAGGTAAACTGGTGCTTGGGGCTAATGAGCCTGATTCTGCTGTGTTTTGTATATCCATAACTTAAAACAGACTTCCTAGAAATAAAGGGAAAAGGACTCCCTTGCCTCTGACTCCCAGCTCTGCAAGCAAGGACCTCAGCCACCAGGCTTCCTGAGTGCCTACTACGTGACATGAGTGTTTTGGTCCCCAGCCTTTGTGTTTCTTTCTGTACATAATCATAATTTTATGAATGAACTGCTGTTGTGACTTTAAACACCAGCTTCTGGGATTTTGAGTCAGCCTTAAGAAACAAATTCACAACCTGTATGTTAGCAGGTTGGATTTTGTTCTGTTGTTTGAAACAGCGCTATTCCGTGATCCCAGGCTGGTCTCAAATGTATAGCCATCCTCCTGCTTCAATTTCCCAAGTGCTGGAATTACAGGTATAGGCTGCCATACTGAATAAGGCAGACAGACTGAATTTCTAAACATATATGACTGAGAATCAAAACGTCACTGTGGTGAAGTCATGTCACATGGGACTTCTTGGGGGCCCCTGGTGGTGGCCAGGATGACTCCCACTCTGACTTCTAAAGTCCCCAGGCACAGTGAGGGTTCCTTCAGTGATCAAGGACCAGCAGGTTATTTCTTCTATTTTCCTTTTAAGCAAATCTCCCACCCCTTCCCTCCCTCTATCTTCTTATCTTTGAACTGGGTATGATAAAGTACATGCTTATGCTAACATACTACATACTAACATGCTACATACTAATACACCACATGCTAACATACTACATACTAATATACCACATGCTAACATACAACATGCTAACATACTACATGCCAACATACTACATACTAACATTAACAATATTACATGCTCAGCATGTACTAGTTTCTCCATTTTATTTTCTTTTTGAGACAGAATCTTTCTCTACATAGCTCTGTCTGTCCTGGAATTGACTCTGTAGATCAGGCTGTCCTTGAACTCACAGAGATCCTCCTGCCTCTGCCCCTAGAGTGTTGGGATTAAAGAACAGCATTACCGAGTCTGGGCTCCATTTAATTTTTAAATTCAATTTAATTTTAGAGACAGGCCTAAAGTCACCTCAAAGTCCTGAGCTCAAGTGATCCTCCTGCCTCAGCCTTCCGAGTATTGGGGACCATCACAGTTAGCTGTTTCTCTGTTTTGCTCACTGTGCTAAAACTACTAATAAATCTGTCCAAAGCTGAACTCTTGGCAAGAAATGGAAACAGAACTGAGAGTTAATCAGACCAAAGCTTTTGTGTTTGACTAGCAAGTTAAACTGTCTGACAGTTCAATAAATACACAGGAAAGTCATGTTGCCTTTAAAGGAATAGATTCGGAAGCCTCTATATTAGTCCTATTTGAAAATTTGTTTTTGTTGAGTGCTACCCATGAAATCTGTGATATATAGTGGGGTTTGTTGTTTTATTTTTTGAGTTTATGTCATGTAGTTCAGGCTGGCCTCAAACTCACTAGGTAGCCGAGGATGACCATGAACTTCTTGTTTTTATCTCCCACATAGCAGGGTTACAGTCTTGTACCACTGAGCCGGGTGTTTTCGGTGCCGGGAATTGAACCCAGAGCCTTTGCATGGTAGATAATACTTTTCCAACAGAGTACAACCACAGTCCTTCTGAACTTAAAACCCACACTCACACACACACACACACACGCTCACACACACTCACACACACTTACACAAACACTCACACACACTCACACACACTTACACACACTCTCTCACACACACACTGTACACACACTCTCTCACACACATACACACACATTCCCACACACTCTCACACACACACACACACACTCTCTCACACACACACACACACACACACACACACACACACACACACACACAGCCCACAGGAGGATCTCTTACATAGCACTGACTGGCATTAACTTACTATGTAAAGGAGAGTTGCCTAGAACTCACAGAGATCTGCCTGCCTCTGTTTCCTAGTGCTTGGATTAAGGGGGGGGGTGAGGGGGGAGGTGCTACCACACCTAAGCTAAACCCAGACTTTTACATGGGTTCTAGGTGTTTGTGGGTTTGTTTGTTTGTTTGTTTGAGGCATTGTTTCACGTTGTAGCCTAAGCTGCCCTTTAGTTTACCATGTATCCCAGGCCGACCTCACACTGGCGGGGATATACCTGCCCCAACCTTACAGTTCTGGCTACTGTGCTCAGCTTGAAACTTACTCTTTTCTTAAATCAGTATTCTTACACTATTTATTTGGGTGGCATGCAGGATAGCCTGTATGGTGGCACATTCCTTTAATCCAAATGTTAGGAGGCAGAGTCAAGAGGATCTCTGCATTTGAGGCCAGACTGATCAACATGGCCATATCTAGGCCAGCCACCACTACAGAGTAAGACTCTCTCCCTAAAATAGGAGCAAAGCAACAAAAAAGAAGTCAGAGGACATCTTGTGGGAGTCGGCTCTCTCCACCACAGGGCTGTCAGGGATCCAACTCAGTAGTCAGGCTTGGCAGCAAGCACCTTTTCCTGCTAAGCCATCTGCTGGCCCTTGAAGCTTACTTTTGTTTTGAGACTAGGTCTAGCTCTGGCTAGCCTGGAACTTGCTAAGTAGACCAGTAACTGGCCTAAAATTCACAGAGGTCAGCCTGACTTTGCTTCCCAAGTGCTGGGGTTAAGGGAATGTGCTACCACACTTGGCCTTCAGCAAACTCTTCAGAAGTGAACAAACTCATGTAAACATTAGACTTAACATGTCCTGGAACATGTTACATAGTTCCCCATGCCACTTATCAAGCAGTATGGGATGTAAGCAGCCCTTTTGATAATAAGTAGAGGAATAATTAAGATTGGAATATAAAGAAATAAGGCAAAATAATGAGTTAAATTTTGACATTGACAGATAGGTTTGCTTTTGCTTCTGCTAGTTACCACATGGGCGGACTTTGACAAGTTTCTTACCTGTGACTCATTCTTGAATTGAAAAAGGAAATAAAAGGAGATCATGACTGCTCCTGGGTAAGGCAGGGGAGAGGGTTTGCTGTAGATATGAGGGAGAGCATAGTCAGAGGCAGGAACATCTGGGAGAGTCCAGAGTGATGTGACCCTGAGTTAGGCCATGTAAGGAGAGGGGTAAGGGAGGGGAACCAGAAGTGGCCAAGAGGGAAAAAGTCCAAAAAGATTAAAAAAAAAAAAAAAAAAAAAAGAGGGGGGCAATGTAACCAGAATGGCTGGATTATATAGGAATTAGAGAAGCCCAGCCCAGCTCCTGGGCAGAGACTTCAGGGTATGGGGTGTGGCAGTCGGGAGGAATCTGTACTGGGTAGGACCTGAGGGATGCCAGGAGAACCTGGCCTTCAGCATTCACTTTGGTATGTTAATAGGCACCTCAGCCTTTTGTCCTGGGCTTGAGACTTAACAATTCTGGGCTATAAATTGGGGATATTTGTATCTATTACATAGGATATGGCCTCACTAATAGTGAATTAAGTGTGAGAGACATCCAAGAAATCAGCAAAGCACTCGTCCCAGTACGTCTGTGAAAGTATTTCCAAAGACACTTGGCACACGGGACAAGGAATGATGGGGAAAGGTCTGTCCTGACTGTGCCCAGCTCTGTTCAGGAGGCTGGAGTCTGAGCGGAGCGGGAGGAGAGGAAGCCAGCCCTTGTGTGCAAGCCCAGCTCTTCCTGAACCAGTGTCTCTGCTCCTGCTGCTGTTACCACAGCCAAGCAGAGCCTAGTCCCTTCAACCCTACAACTTGGACTCACAGCAGCGGCTCCCGGGAGCATTGATTCAGCTTCATACTAAGGCTGTTATCTGTCTCCATGTTTTCTGAGGCATCTGACTTCTTGGACTGAGAAGCACCTGGGTTCTTTGGCTTCCCAGCATACAGACAGCCATTGTTGTACTCCCCAGGTGATCATGAAGCCCATTGAATAAATCACTGTTCGCATCCTCTTGGCTCTGTTCTTCTGGAGAACTATGACGAATGGAGCAAGAGTTTTATCACTTGGTTGACGGCCTTCAGTGTTATCAGTGGGAAAGCAGCTTCATAGTGCTGCGCTGTGCACAGTGCCCTGAGTCATCGGAAGGGCATGCACTACCATGCCCAGCTCTCTCTTTTCTGTTTATTTTATTTTAAATTATAATGCAGTCTTTGGGTTTTTTTTTTTTTTTTTTTTTTTTTGGGGAGGCATGTGACACACAAATACAGATGTCAAAGAATAACTTGAAGAAATTAATCCTTTCCAGCATGTGGGATCTGGGGACAAACCTCAGGTTGTCAGGTCTGTCAGAAAGCACCTTTTACCTGTGGAGACATCTTTCCAGCTCCTGTTTGGCACCTTTCAGACAGGGTTTCAGCATAGCCCAGGCTGGCCTGGAACTCACTGTGTAGGTGAGGATCATCTTGAACTCTGATCCTCCTACCTTAGCTTCTCCAATGCTGAGATTATAAGTACGCACCTTGTCTTAGGTAGCCAAGACGGGCCTCAAAACTTTTAAAATAGCAGAGGCTGACCTTGAATTTAGATTCTCTTGCCTCTACTTCCCCAAGCTACAGTTTGCACGATGCTGGAGATTGAACTTTGTCTTTCTGCATCCTGTGCAAGAACCAACCAGTTGCACCGTATCTACAGTCCAAAGTTAATGTTTTTAGACAATAAAAAGGTATATTGAAGCAGGGCGGTGGTGGTGGCACACCTCTTTAATACCATATTCAGGAGGTTAAGGCAGGCGGATCTCTTGAGTTTGAGGCGAGCCTAATCTACATAGTGAATTCCAGATCAGGCAGAACTACATAGAGAGACCCTGTCTCAAAACAAAGCAACCATTGAAAATTGAGTGTGAAAATTAGCTGTACATGCTAGTTGCTGGCATTCAGGAAAAGCTAAGCACACAAAACCTTCATGTTATCTTTATTATTAAAATAAATATTTGTTGCGAAGGCTAGAGTTTACATAAAACAAGGGAATAAAAACAGAACTATAGGGGTTGGGATTTAGCTCAGTGGTAGAGCGCTTGCCTAGGCATGCAAGGCCCTGGGTTCGGGTCCCCAGCTCTGAAAAAAAAAAAAAAAAAAAAAAAAACAGAACTATAGGCTAGGCATGGTGCTGTATAACTGTAATTCGAGCCCTTGAGAGAGAAATGGAGGCAGAAAGATTAGGAACCAAGGCTAGCCTCAATTACATAGTAAGTTTGGGGCCAGCCTGGGCTACAGAAGACCCTGTATCAAACAATCAAATAGAAAACCCAAAAGAAACAAACAGAAAACACACACAAATTGCAAAACCATTCCTTTTTTTTTTTTTTAAATTAAGCTAGTTAATTGGTTGAAATAAAGTACTACTATGTACAGCCCAGATTGGTCTGGAACTCAGTAGTTTAGGCTGGCCTCAAATTTTTTGACAGATCTGCTTCAGCCTCAGTGCTGGGATTACTGGCTTGCACATGGCATCTGGTTTAGAACCATAGTCGTACTTCTAGGACTGACCCGCCATTTCCTTTTATAGATTCATACATCTGTCCCACATAATCCAGAAAGTGAGAATGAGTCTAGTGACAACTTAGTTGGGACAGCTGGTGTGATGGCCCTTCCTTGTTGTTACCTTGACTACATCTGGAATGAACTACAATCCAGAAATGGAAGGCACACTTGTGATCCAAATCTTGAGGCTGGAAGACACAGCCTTCTGACCCAGATCTCTTGACACAGAGATCTTGAGGCACAGTAGCCATGAAAAGTTTAGGTCCAGGCAACGTAGTTCACGCCTTTAATCCCAGGAGAGTGAGGCAAGCAGATCTCTGAGTTCAAGTCTAACCAAATTCCAAATCCAGGTGTGGTGGTATACACTTTTAATCTGGGTCAGACTTTCTATTGGAGGCCTATGTAAGGACAACGGAAGAAGGAAGACTCACTCTTTTTCACCTGCTTGCACTTGCTTGCCAGCACATCTGTTGGAGCCACTTCTTCAGGATCCCAGCTTATGCAGAAGACCAGCTGAAACACCTAGCCTCATGGGACTGAGCGACTATGAGCTTCTTGGACTTCCCATCCACAGCTGCCCACTCATGGGTTAGTTGGACTGCAGACTGTAAGTCATTACGATACATTCCCTTAATATATGGAGAAATCCCAGATGTTCTCTGACTCTAGAGAACCCCGACTAATACAGATGGGTGGTTACCAAAAGTGTGCAAGAGTTGTGCAAGGCATGGGGGGTGGGGATTTAGCTCAGTGGTAGAGCGCTTGCCTAGGAAGCGCAAGGCCCTGGGTTCGATCCCCAGCTCCGAAAAAAAGAACCAAAAAAAAAAAAAAAAAAAAAAGAGTTGTGCAAGGCAGGCAGGCCTCTCAGGAGCACAGCCAGAGGTAAGGGTTCTGGTGAGAGCTGTCCAGCAATGGAAAGGTTTGCCAGCACCAGAGGCAATACCTGGTTACAACAAAAACCTAAGATTTAGCTGTTAGCAAAGTTACGGAAGCATTCCTACACGGAAGAGAAGTCAAGCCCAGTGACCCGTAACGCTCTTCCTGTCCCTGACATTTTAGCATCATGGATTGTTTGCTGGAAGTACGTACAGATGTTGTGAGATTCCCAGCCCTCACAGGCAATTTGGGTGGTTCTTACTGAACAGCTCCAAACCCATGCCCATAAAATTCATAGGAAATTCCTCGAATAGCTCAGGTGAAGGATCTGCTTGATCTCCTTTGTCCAAAACCCGAGGACGTGCGATTCTCCCAACGAATCCCAAGTCAATATGGAGAAGAAATCAAAGGGTGTCGGGGTGTGCCTACAGACGCTTTACATGTGACCTTCAGACACTGTTTGTCTGCTTTTTATTTTTATTATTATCTGAGATTTGTTTGTGAGAAAAATTCCTGACCTGGCAAAAATTCATAGTAATTACGTAGGAGAAAGGCATGAGAAGAAACAGGCAAACAAAAAAATGTATTAATAAAGTGGGAGGACCTGAGCCAGGGCTTCAGTGGGAGAGACCAGAGGTCTGGAGAAGGCCCACCCAAATGTTTTTGATGTTTGACCAATTATTATCTTATTATTCTTCCTGCTATAGATGCAGCTGGAATTTATGTAACAGGATGTTTAAAAAGATGAAAGCGAAGGTGTAGTGGGGTTCTGGGGTGATAAGAGCTCCTAGAATATGTATTTATGGACGTTTAGAGTATAAGTTCCCGTACATTCTTGTAATAAACCACCTATTTGTTTTTCTTTTCGTAAGAGCAACAACTAAAAATTGGGCTTCAATATGGCAGCTTCCTGCGGCCAGCGATATAGGAACAGCAAAGAAGGCGAACAAAGAGTGTTGCCAAAGGGGTTGGAGGTGGTTCAATCTGCGGCCCCCACTGGTGCTTAATTAGCTTTGAGCTTTGGGTCCAGAATGTTTTATCTTTGTATTATACAAGTGTTAGAATTTATTTGGTTTCGACCTGTTTATCAGAAAATGGGTTCTTCTATTGTTTGAGAAAGAGAGCCCTGTGGAATTCGTGCCCGAAGTCACCCAATGTGAAGATGAAAGGGAAAAACAGTTTCTGTCAGACCAAAGTTGAAACAAGTGGAACTATGTGTCAGAACGTTCTGTAGGTGACACATGCTTTTCTTTTCTTTTTTTTTTTTTTTCTTTTTTTTTTTTTTTTTTGAGACAGAGTTTCACTGTGTAGTCTTGGCTGTCCTGGAACTCACTCTGTTGACCAGTTGACCAGGCCAGCCTTGAACTCACAGAGATCTGCCTGCCTCTGCCTCCCCAGTGTTGAGATTAAAGGCACGTGGCCACCACTGCCCGGCTGGCACCTCTTAATCCTACAGCTCCAGAGACAGAAGTGGGTAGACATCCACCAGTCTGAGTCTGGTTTGTATAATGAGTTCTAGGCCAGCCAGGGCTATATCATGAGAGTGTCTCAAAACAAACAAACAAACAAACTCTTCTATATGTATTGTAACTAGAGTGACTCACAGGGAATGGAGACTCCTTCTGGGTGTGCTGTCTTGTCTTACGACAAACTGATTCTGGACACCCCATTAACAAGGTCTTTGGGCGTGGTGGTGGCACACCCCTTTAATCCCAGCACTCAGGAGGCAGAGTAAATTCCAGGGCTACAGAGAGAGACCTTGTCTCACAAAACTACAAGCAAAAAGAGAAGGCCATTCTTTTTTCATGGCCACCATACAAATATGAAAACTAAGAAGTCAATTCCAATTAAATAATAATTTCTAATCTATAAGCCTCCTTAAAACATGGTTCCAGTGTCTGAATAACATTATTATAGTAAAATACATTCCACATTGTCTGCCACATCCGGTCGTCGAGTATGTTTGGTGGTACAGTGAGTTGAAGACAGGACCTTAAGCACGCTAGGCAAACACTCATCCACGTCTTTGCTTTCCAATCTGGAATAGATTTTCTGCACTTAGAACCATAACATATTGAAGACATTTGTAGAGCGTCCTATCATGGTTTCCTCATGATTAGACTCAAGTTAGGGAACTTGAGGAAGACAGGAATGATGGCACTGTTCATAATTGCAAGGGCTGATTTGTTCCATTACTGGCTAAGTTAATTCTCCCAAGTTTCTTCCCTTCAAGAGTAGTGGTTTTCCTTTTATAGTTGATAGATCTACTATAAACTTGTATCTACTGGGTTTAGCATCCAGTGATAATTCTGTCTCTACTTCTCAGACTCTGGGATTACGGGCCTGTATTTATTTCCTCCCTCTACCTCTATCTGCAGACACTGAGAATGGAACTCCATTCTTAACTACTGTACCCAGTAACTCTTGCACCCCATATGAGTTCATTTCATATGCTCCCATGATACTGAATAAAAACACATCATACCTTGCTCCATCCAAACCAGCCTATCACTTGGGTGAATCAAAGTCTTTCAGGAAAACCTGAGAAAACAACATAGCTGGGTGGTGGTGGCACATGCCTTCAACCCCAGCACACGAGAGACAGAGGCAGCCAGCGGTGTACAGAGAAAATTCCAGGACAAACAGAGCTGTAGAGAAATCCTGTCCCAAACAAAACAAAACAATGAAAAGAAAGGAAGGAAGAAAGAAAGGAAGGAAGGAAGGAAGGAAGGAAGGAAGAAAAAAGAGGCAGCATAAAGTATATAGACTGGGGCAGTGGTGTCTGTGGCCATTGTTTCCCCCTGACTCTATGCTCTGCAGTAACCTCTGTTTTCTAAGCTACTCTGTGTCTCCTCTGAAGTCTGTCAACACAGACCACAAGGATTAGGGGACACAAGGGAAGTTCAGACTTCCCGTGACACTGTCATTTTGAAGCCAGCCTACCTACCTACACACACACACACACACACACACACACACACACACACACACACACACACGCACGCACGCACACTGATTCTAGGCCACAGGCTCCTGATGTCAGTTATTTATAGCCAGTGCTCTCCAGATCCAATGCTGTCCTGCTTCTTCGGGACCATGAGGTTGGATGCTTCAGCCTCTGATCTCTTTCCTAGACATTCAAACTGTCAAAACACAGAGGCATGGCAAGTTAGATGCTTCCCTAATGCTTGGGGTTGGGGATTTAGCACTGTCATTTCGGTCCCCCAGCTCAAAAAAAAAAAAAAAGGAAAAAAAAAAAAAAAACCCTAATGCTTCACCTGTACACACACACACACACACACACACACACACACACACACACACACACAGAGTTTATAAGGCAGGTTTCACATAGCCTAGGCTGGTTTGAACTTTTTTGTTGCTGAAGATAACCTTGAACTCCTGATCCTTCTGCTTTTGTCTCCCATGTGCTGAGGTTGCAGTGTTCACCACTGTACTCAGCTTACAGATCCTTGTTGATTTTAGCTCTCATAACCTTGATTCACACAGGAATCTGGTCTGTGTCCAGTATCTTTTTTCTCTTCCAGCCCTATCTAGCAGGCTTTCTTCCCATAGGATGAACTTTTCTTCCCATTGTATGAGCTGCCAGAGTGTATCAGCTTAAACTCTCTCAACACCGCCATCACTTTTGCTACTCTCTGAAATGACATGCATCAGTAGTCAATTTGGAAATCATCTGGAAGACAGAAGACTGTACCGCAGCTGCAGCAATCCCCTCCCAAAAAGTCTGATCCAAGGAAAAGAATTCCTTTTGAACTTAAAGATTTGATCCAAAGTAAAGAATTCCTTTGCTAGGTGAGGTGACACACATGCCTGAAATCCCAGTATCCAGGAGGGGGGCAGGGAGGACATGGAGTTCAAGGCTAATCTACACACAGAGAAGGGGGGAGGGAGGGAGGGCACGAGGAAGAGAGGGGAGAAAGAAGGGAAGGAGGCAATAGGGAAAAGGAAGGAAGGAAAGCAGAGGAAAAAGGAGGAGGGGCGACTCCCTTCTGAACCTACTTCCTGATACACAGAAGGGACTGGAGAGCCCTGAGCCACAGCAGCTGTAATGACACCACTGGTCATTCTGGCTCATTAAAAGCCATCAGCAAGATATAAACGTTATTTCCTTATATCAACAATGCTAACTGTTCCTAATATGCCATTTTCTCTCTTCTCTTGTTTCCAAGTGAGTGCATCTGAAGGAGAACTGGCTGGGGTTAGCCAAGCAGTCTGTGGCTACGAGACTAAGAGGTATTAGCTTATTTGTACATGGAATAAGGCCAGCACTTGCTAACCTTGGTGCCATTAACATTCCTCCCCGGCCATTGAGCCAATTACCCACAGACTAGTTAACAGGTGAACGTTTTATTACTAAGTATTTAGTTAACATTATTTAATTACTTGCATTGAGATTAACATCTCCTAATTACATTAAAGAGATATATGTAAGATTACGTACAAGACAGATGATTCTGAATTAGGGCCAGAATATATAAAACCTTCAGCATATGAGACGATTAAATACATTAAACCTTAAGACTGTCTACTGTGGCTACCAAAGTTGTTTCCTGACTAATGTTTGCCTGGCACGCTTGAGGCCCTGGGTGTGATCCCTAGCACTCAACTGTGCACAGACCTTTAAAATCCCAGCACTTGAGAGGTACAGAAGAGAGGCTCGGGAGTTCAAGGTCATCCTTGACTACACCGTAAGTTTCAGGTCAGCCTGGACCACCTGAGACCCTGTCTTTAAAAAAAAAAAAAAAAAAAAAAAAAAAAAAGGTTTCATTTACTGGACTATACTTAAACTTCATGAAAGATGGAACTTTGTTTTATTATTCTATTTCTAATATCCAGTATATATGCCTGACACAGAGTCAAGAGTTAATAACTATTTGTTGAAAAAATAAAAATAGTTTGAGGCATAATAGAAGAAAATTAAAAATTACTAAACTAAAATCTGAAGGAATTATTGGCAAAGAGAAAAGAGAAAAGGGATGCTGAGGAGTCACTCAGAAGAGATTATTGCCTGAGGAGTCCTCCCCTCCCTTTCCTCTCCCCCCCCTGCCCTCCCCTCCCTTCCATCTTCAGTAGTTCAAGGGCTCTCTAAGTCCATAAGCCTTTCTAAGAACTGACCTAGATCCTTAAATAGACATTTAAAATTTTCATGTGTTTTGGGAGTAGCTAAGGGAGTGGCCCGAGACTTGAAGTTTCAAGCAGCACATTTAAAAAGGAGAATAAGAAGGTATTTTAATGTGTTCCAGGGCAATTAGAAGGGTTTAGGTTTAGGGGTCTCAAACCTGAATGTAGTCAGAGGCCAGGCCAGCAGCATAACAGGGTGAAGCAGTTATACAATACGGCAGGAGAGTGGAGTCTGGAGACACCAGTAACTGCGAACACCTGCACCTTAGCAAAGATAGAGGGCCAATGCGACTGGATAGCCCAAGTCTGATTCCTGGAATCCATGTAAAGCTAGGCAGAGCTGCCTCCGTATGGGTTCTGTTGTGCACACGCGCACGCACGCACACACAAACACACACATACACACACAACACACACACACATACACACACACACACACACACACACACACAAACAAACACACACACACACACACACACAACACACACACACACACACACACACACACACAAACACACACATACACACACACAAACACGCACACACACACACACACACACACACACACACACACGCACCACCATTCACTGTATAGTGTAGACCTGTGCTGACTCAGGCAGTAGATGTATGAAGAGGACGAGCCTGTAAGGGGACAGGCGTCTTGCTTCACAGTCACCCTTTGCTAGACACCTCTTAGAGAGTAACGCCCTCAGAACTGTGCCCAGGCAGCTCAGTGGGAGGTGGAGCAAGTACAGCTGCTGCCTGCTGGGCGGCGTGTGACACAGAGGTGGCCTGGGAGGAACAGATAATTTCCACCCAATAGGGAATAACTGAATGGGTTACATAACCCACTGCCTCTACCCATTACAATCCTGTCAGCCAGGCAGGGGCGGTGCACACCTTTAATTCCAGCACTCGGGAGGCAGAGGCAGGCTGATTCTCTGTGAGTTCAAGGGTAGCCTGGTCCACAGAGCTAGTTCCAGGAGAGCCAGGGCTACACAAAGAAACCCTGTCTCAAAAGAGCAAAGCAGAACAAAACAAAACGAAAAACAGAGTTGAAGTTGATGTTGGGTGGGTGTCTTTCTCGGTTGTAGTCTATTTTATTTATTAGGGTAGAATATCTCACCAAACTCAGAGCTCAAGGATCTCATCCTGTCTAGCTTGCTAGCTTTCTTCTGGGGCGTTCCCTGTCTGCCTCCTGAGTGAGAGCTGGCTTTACAGGTAATTGCCAAACCTACCTAGCTTTTATTTGGGTTCTGGGGTTGCAAACACTGGTCCTCATATTTGCATGGCTTTATCCACTGAGCCATCTCCCTAGCTCCCCGCCCCCCACACCTCCAAAATGCATGTGTATGTATGATGTGTGTGCTTAATATGTATATGTGTTTACATGTGTGCATGAGTGAGTGAGTAAAGACACATTCCAGTCACAGAAATGTGTGGAAGTCAGAGGACATTAGTGGCAGTCTTCACTTTCTACCTTGAAACTCTGACTCAAAAGTAAAAAACAAGTATGACCCAAAGTAAAGCCTTCCTCCCTTAGGCTGTTTTGATATGAAAAGAGATGAATGTGTTGGTTTACATGAGAAAGGCCCCTATAGACTTATATATTTACATACTTGGACCAAGTTGGTGAAACAGTTTGGAAAGGATTAGGAGGTGTGGCCTTGTTGAAAGAGGTGTCTGGGGTAAAGGCCACTGGGAGTAAGCTAGAATTTTCACAAGCCCGCACCATTTTAATTATCTCCCCATCACAACCACCACCACCACCACTACCACCACCATCATCACCACCACCACCACCACCACCACCTCCACCACCACCTCCACCACCCCCACCATCACCACCACCTCCACCACCACCACCACCACCACCACCACCACCTCCACCACCACCTCCACCACCACCTCCACCACCATCACCACCATCTCAACCATCACACAGCAGCAGCAGCAGCACCACCATCACCACCACCACCACCTCTACCACCTCCACCACCTCCACCACCACCACCACCATCATCACCACCATCACCTCCAACACCTCCACCACCTCCACCACCTCCACCACCATGCTCCTCTGCCTCATGCCTGTGGGTCAGGATATAAACTCTCAGTTATTGCTCCAACATTATGCCTGCCTACTGCCATACTCCATACCAAGATGGTCATGGACTCCAAACCCCCTGAAATGTGAGTCCAGTATGTTTTCTTTTATAAATTGCCTTGGTCAAGGTGTCTCTTTACAGCAATAGAAAAGTACCTAAGACAGCAGCTGGTACCAAGAGTGGGGTATCGCTCTAACAGGATACTGCTTTTTGAATGATTTGTGAATGTGAAGATTTGTGACTTTGGACTAGGGAAAGGGTTGAATGCTGTAAACAAGATTTAGGGGGCCAGCCCTGTAGGATCCTGGAAGACAGCAGTGCTGAGAGCAATACAGAAGCACAGAGCCCCCAAAGTCTCCTCTGAACAGAGATTTCAGAGGAGAAGACCATTAGCCACTGGACTAGGGACTGTTGTTGTTGTTGCCAAAGAATATGCTCACCTTCTGCTCTTATCCTAAAACCATTACTACCCTGGATGCTCTGAAACTCACTCTGTAGACCAGGCTGGCCTTGAACTCAGAGATCTGTCTGTCTGCCCACTGAGTGCTGGGATTAAAGATATGTGCCACCATGTCTGGCTGATATTTGATTTTTTTCATAATAGAGTGTGGAGACTGAAAGACTGTGGGGACTTTTGAAGTTGAATACATACATTTTACATTTAAATCAGCCATGAGCCTACGGGGACTGGGGAGTGGAATGTGTTTGAATGATAATGGCTCCCATAGGCGCCCATGTTTGAAGATTTGGTCCCATTCTCAGTGTGTACTTCCTCCCTCTCTCCCTCCCTCTCTGCCTCTGCGCCTCTTTCTTACAGATTAAGCTGTGAGCTCTAAGCTGTCCCTACCACCAGAGCTTCCCTCTGCCACAGTGGACACTAACCTTCTAGAACTGTAAACCTAATTTAAATACTTTCCCTTGGTCATGGTGTTTTATCACAGCTGTGGAAGAAGTCACTAAGAAAATGGGTAACTGATACAGAGGCTGTAGCTAAGATGTTATTTTCTAAAATGAGAAACTTCTAAACTTCAAGGCCAGCAAAATCTGGACCTTTCCAGATAGCTCAGGGCAATGATTGTTCCAAGGGAATCTCATCAGCAAACTCATAGGCATGTAACTGCCTTCACGTGCTTGAAGCAATCATTAATTTGAGTTTCTCCTAATTTAGAAGCTCATTAATGAAGGATTAGTTCATTTTTCTATCATTTAGAGCAAAGGTTGAAAAGTAAGGCTTAGGTCAGGCCACAGACTGGGTGTGGTGGCCAATACCTGTACTCAGGAGACTGAAGTCAGGGTGGGTGAGTTAGAGACCTGCCTGGGCTACATAGACCTGTCTCAACAATCTAATGAATCAGAGGCACCGAGTGGCTTTCTTTGATAGTAGTCTGAAGCAGGATGGATACAGTATATTGGGAACCGGGAAACTTTTCTCCCCATGGTAGGATATTTTATTTTGAGACTGAGTCTCATACGTAGCAAAAGCTAGTCTCAAACTTGTGATCCTCCTGCCTCAGCCTCCCAAACATCTGGGATTACAGAGATATACCACCATCCCCAGACCCCCTTCAAGGAAGAATTTCTTTTTATTTCATGTATATGAGTATTTGACTGCATGTATGTATGTAGATCATATATGTGCCTGTTACCTCAGATGCCAAAAAAACGGTGTCAGGATCTCTGGAACAGGAGTTACAGACAGCTGTGAGTCGCCATGTGGATTCCGAGAGTAAGCCTAGATCTTCTGCAAAAGCAACAATGACTGTTAACCGCTAAGCCGCCTCTCCAGCCACTCCCTTTTGTTTTTTAACCGCAGAAGATGACTTGAGATATTATCTGCCAGGGGGAGATCAACCCGAGTGTTGGACACATTATCTTTTAATTGGCTCTCCCAATATTAAAGATCAAAAGAAGTATCCTGAGAGGCAACTCTGTCCATATTGACTCATGAAGGAGACTAGCAAAGATGAGCTAAGGCACTGCATTAAGGGTGAGTCAAGGCCATACTCTACTCCCAAATGTTTCTATTGTTTCAGCCTACTGAACTTTCACCCACTTAAGACCTTCTTTGAACAGTCTGATCAAAAACAAGATCTTAAAATAAATTTTTTTTTCTAGATTGTTTGCTTACAGTTAAACCTTTATACAGGAGGCCAACTCTCAGTGGTCAATTTCAAATAGGTGAACTTTGGACTGAATAGACTAAAAAAAAAAAAAAAAAATCCTATAACCTTTAAACAGACATGTAAATGATGCCAGTATTTTGGCTTTATTTGCTCTCCTGAAGTGATTCCTCTCTCTTAGAGGACATCAGGGAAATTAGGGGAGTTTTAAAGGTGAATCATCTCTCAGTCCTGAAGAGAGAGTGCAGTGGTTGGGGTCATGGTGACCCATAGTTACAGGCTGGATTGGGAGGCCTGCATAAAGGAGGGAGGGGAGAGAGGGAAAATCAGTATGGTCATGTGAGGTACACATCCCTGTTGCTCCCTGACAGGTGCTTTCTCTGTCAGTATGCACACTAATATCCTGCCTTCTCAGTACAGATAAAAGGTATAGCCTCACAGGAAAAACACTGTTTTGCAATGTGTGACTTTTGCAGGGCAGTGATGGTCCATGCCTTTAATCACAGCACTCCGGCAGACAGGATCTGAGTTCAAGGCCAGCCTTGTCTACAGGGTAAGTCCCAGGACAGCCAAGGCTACACAGAGAGACCCTGTCTTGAAAAATCAAAACACAAAACAAAACAAAACAAAAAACAAACAAACAAAAAAAATGGAAAAAAATAGAAATGTTCTCCTGGACTTCTAGGAGAAAGGGAAACATTTTGGATATGAGACACTCAAACTGTTTTTACAATCTCTCTTGTGTGTTGCTATGTAGACTGTTGGTATGATTAGTATGTTTTATGTATGGTTACTCCAATAGTTTTGTTTAAACCGAGGTTCTTGTTTGTTGGTTGATTGGTTGGTCGGTTGATTTTGGTTTGGTTTTCAAGGTAAGGTTTCTCTGTATAACAACCCTGGCTGTCCCGGAACTCACTCTGTAGACCAGGCTGGCCTCAAATTCATAGAGATCCACTTGCCAAGTGCTGGCACTAAAGGCATTGCCCAGTGGAAGGTGTTATCAACAAGACAAAAATTCCAGCGTCAAGGTGTGGTGACATTTTACAAAGTCCACTGCCATACTGCTTCCCAAAAGGCTGTAGAGCAGTTTACTCAGTAGCAGTACATGAAAACACCCTTTACCCCATGGCCTTGTAAATGGCAAGGACGTGGTTGAGGAGAGGAGTTTTATTGTAGAGGGTGTCAGATCTTGGAGTTACACACAGTTGTGAGCTGTCATGTGGGTGCTGGGAGTTGAACCCTGTCCTCTGGAAGAACAGCTGGAGCCGCCCCTCCAGCCCGGAAAGCCTTTTCTATTGTTTACATGTCTGCTTTATTCTCCTCAACGTAATCTTTGTTCCTTTCCTCATTTCGCACAGGGGCAATTCATTCATTCCTGTTGCTCTGAATTAGCTGATTGGATTATGTATTCCCCCAAGCCATTCCCCACTCTGAGGCTCATGGACTCCCCGACCTTTGGAATCGGAAGCCTCCCATCATACCCTGCTTTGTGCCATCCAGGATTCAGACGATTACAACATTTTCTGTTTGCATGAATTATTGACTTTTAGCTGTTTGACAGAAGTACCCAGACTTGGTATCCGCAATACTGTAGAGATCTCTGTTTCAGTTAAATATCAGTACACTAACTAACATTATTTGGACCAAATTGTTTAAAGAGTTTAAACTATAGCCATCCAGTGCATTCTTCGATGTGCATTTACTTCTGCAGTTCATTCAATTTACTTACAGGTTGGCCCATGCCTGGGGGGTTAGAATTATGAACAAAACACCAGGTTCACATCTACATAGTATTTATTTCTTAGATGATGTGATCAAGGTAAACACAAATGAAGTGGTTTCGATTGCTTTTACCTAAATGCGGGAGGAGATGAAAGGAGGAAACCGCTCAGGGACGAATGAGGGATGGACCGCTTTAGAAGGAGCAGCCTCAGGATGACTGGAACATGCATTACACAGAGAGACAGCTGAGCTGCAGCCCAATGGACACAGGAAGGGCCACCACATCTGTAGTGAGTAGGAGGAAGGAGGCACAGCTGCAGTTAGGGCCTGAAAGTGATTTAATCACAAGTACATTGGTGCAAGAAAAAGTGCTTTAATCACAAGTACATTGGTGCAAGAAGAAGACGCACCACCAAGTCTGCTTTTAAGACTTTTTAGGGTTTGCCTCCATAGATGAAGGATGCTTTCTTTTTTTTTCTTTTCTTTTTTTTCCGGAGCTGGGGACCGAACCCAGGGCCTTGCGCTTGCTAGGCAAGCGCTCTACCACTGAGCTAAATCCCCAACCCCTGAAGGATGTTTGCTTGCTTGCTCTCTCTCTCTCTCCTCTCTCTCTCTCTCTCTCTCTCTCTCTCTCTCTCTCTCTCTCTCTCTCTCTCTCTCTCTCTCTCTCTTTATTTATTTTTGGTCTGAGGCAGGGTTTCTCTGTGTAGCCCTGGCTGCCTGGAACTCACTTTGTAGACCAGGCTGACCCTGAGTACTGGGATTAAAGATGTGTGCTGCCTCCGCCCTGTGAGAACCCTGCTTTTTGTTGCTATTGTTTGGGCTCCCTTCTTTCCTCCCTCTCTGCCTCCCTGCTTTCCTTCCTTCCCCTCTCCCTCCTTCCCTCCCTTCCTTCCTATTTCCCATTCTCTCAAACTTCCTTTTTATCCTTTCTCTTCTGTGTAGTCCAAGTTGCCCTGGGGTTCCTGATTCTCCCAACTCAGCCCCTATGTGCGGGTCTGCCCCGCCGGGGCCAAGGTCTCATTCTCGCCCTCTTTCCTGTGGACGATTCAAGGACCCGCAGCTCCCCCCACCCCTCAGCGTGGCCTACTTGCTGCCGCCTCGGCCCTTCTTTCACTATGGTATTTTCGGGTTTTGTCTGCAGCTCACTGCACACTCCTGCCTAAGTTCCGCTCGTTCTTTAGGGCTCAGGGTAAGCGCTCCCTCCTCACACAGGCCTAAGGCTGTCTTCTCCCAAGACGCTGCAGCTCCTTCTGCCGAGTTCACAGACAACGCTGGACTCACTGCCACTGCCCTTGTACTGTGACTCTCTGGCCAAGGGACAGGAACTGGCACATTTTCTGTCTCATTTTTGTTTCTTCTTCCGATGACTGGGACCTAGAAGGTACACAATAAATATTTGTTGAGTGGATGAACTTGCCCTCAGTGGGCCCACGTTGGCAGGTTAGGGTCAATTACTTTAAGTGCTCATAAAACATATTTGGGTATTCTATGCCAAAATCTTTCCAGTGATCACTGAAGGTTTTGTTTTATTTTAATGGAGCCAAGGGTTGAACCCAGGACTTCTTACATGCTGAACAAGGAATGTTTTCATTTTGAGATAGATCCCACCAAGGATGCCCAGACTGATCTTGAACTCACTTTGGGTTGTAGTTAGGTTTTATTGTTGATAGTGTTTAAGACAAGTTACTAGTCTTGATCCTATAATCCTCCTGCATCAGCCTTCTAAGTAGCTGGGTTACTGGCATACATCATTGACACTGGCATACACTGTGAAACCCCAGTTTTCAGGATTTTTTTTTTTTAATTTACTTCTTACTTATTTACTTTATATCCTGCTCACTGCCCCATCCCAGTCACCCCCTCCCACAACCCTTCCCCCCCTCCCCTCCCCTTCTCCTCTGAACAGGTAGGGGCCTCCCTGGGTTTCCCCCAACCCTAGCACTTCAAGTCTCTGTGAGGCTGGGTGATTCCTCTTCCACTGGGGCCAGAAGGATCTCCCTTTTTCTATGTAGAAAATATAGGTTTTGTTTTAAATTTATTTCCCATGTTACATAGGTATAGTATTAAAAACAATACCAGGGGTTGGGATTTAGCTCAGTGGTAGGCCTTGCCTAGCGAGCCCCCTGGGTTCGGGTCCCCAGCTCCGGAAAAAAAAAAAAAAGTAAAAAAAAAAAACAGTACCAAATATTGTAAATATTTATAATAATATATTTTAAAAACTATGTTCTATTCTCTATATTCTCTAGATATATAATTATTTAGAATTTTGGTCAATTCCCTGCCTTTGTTTTATTTACTTATTTTTGTTTTTTGAGACAGACATCTCAATATGGCTCTTGCTCTCTTGCCTTCTTGCTCTCACTCTGTCTTCTTGTTTCTTCCCCTCTCTCTCCATCCCCCCCTCCACATGCTCATGGCTGGCCTCTTTTCTCTCTCTCTCTCTCTCTCTCTCTCTCTCTCTCTCTCTCTCTGCTACCCTCTCAACTCCCCTGCCCATGCCCTGAATAAACTCTATTTTATACTATTAAAAAAAAAAAACCTCAGTATGTTACCCTGGCTGACCTCAAACCCATAATTCTCCTGCCTAGTCTCCTGAGTGCTGGGATCATAGATGTGAAAAAAGAAGTTCTTTATCACTAATTTTTTGCCCATTAAATTTTTACTAAACATTTGTGATCCTAAATAAAGATAACAGAAAAAAAAGATATATATATATATTTACACACAACACACACACACACACACACACACATATATATATATATATATATATATATATATATATATATCATAGAAACTGACACAAAAGAAAGGGGGTGGGTGAGTAAAGCTACACATGGTGGCACACTTATAAATCCCAGCACTTCGGAGGCTGAGAGGCAGCAGCACTGGGTACTTAGTGCCAGGGCAGCCCCAAATAAAAAAAGAAAAGTAGGATTAGGGTAGCTTTGTTGGTGAGTCCTTGCCTCACAGACACAAAGACCTGGGTGTCAGACTCAGCACCCCATAATGGGATGAGACTGAGGGAATGAGAAACTCAAGGGCATCCTCAACTTGGCCAGGTCAAGGCAGCTTGGTCAACATGGTACGTTCTAGGGCCAGTCAGATCTCTCAAGATTTTCTCTGTGTACTATCCAGAGAACTTGCTGTTCCAGGTTTCCCGAACTTCCACCCACCCACCTTGCCTCCTGAATGCTGGGATTAAAGGTTTGCCCCACCACTCAGCCTGCCTCTAGTTCTGGAGTGACAGTATCGCATGAGTATGCCGCCACCCCTAGTTTATGCAGTGCTAGGGATTGAACCTAGTCCTTCATGCACACTAGGCAAGCACTTTGCCAACTAGGGCACATCTCCAGTCTCTGCTTAGGGGTGAGGATTACCCTCTCTCACAGCCCCACACGGAAGGAACTTCCTTGCAAGGTAGTACATGAGGGTGGTACCAAGCTGCTGGTACCAGGCTGGTGGGGGTATATTGGGACCAGCATCAGCTTCTCAGCTGCCACACTTCTCAGTGTGAGTTCTCATGTGAAGGACAGACACTTTCAGCAGTTGGAGCCCTTTTAGGCTGAATCAGTGTCCCTGAATGCTGTATGGTATGGTCCAGAGAAGTCTCCCCCACCCCTCCCCCCCTTTTTTTGAGAAGAAGCAGATGACTGCTCTGGCATTTGATCTATAGACCAGGCTGACTTTGAACTCACAGAGACCCGCCTGCCTCTGCCTCCTGAGTCTTGGAATTGAAGTCAGGGACCACTACCCCCTTCTTCATTTGTTTATTTTTGTTTGTTTGTTGAGTCAGGAATTCTCTGTGATTTATTTGTTTATTTGTTTATTGAAGCAGGGGTTCTCTGTGCATCCCCGGCTATCCTAGAAGTTCCTATGTAGACCAGGCTAGCCTCTAACTCAGCCTCCCAATTCTGGGATTAAAGGCTTGCACCACTGCCACCTGGCTATTTGTTCGTGCATTGTTAGAGACTGGATTCCAGAAGGTAGAGAGGTGTAAGGTAATTACATGGAAAGCATGTAAGCCTCAATTTGGGACAGAGAGAAGGAGATTTACCTCAAGACTCTTGTCTCCAAAAATCCAAAGTAAGTAAGTGATTGAGTAAACTGAGCAGAGAGATGTAGGATTTGGATATTGGACCAGCCTAATAGCCTTCTGGGGTTACTTCCTTTCCTGGCCAACTTGCCCCTTCCCTTTTGACTTTGCATTGTGAAGTTGTCACTTAAAAATTTGCTTACCAAGCACCCCTCAACCGCGTTATCTAATCTAAACAGGTCAATGTACGTGTGTCTAATTACCTCTACTGTTCCTTGTGTCCCACCAGCAAACTAAATATCTGGTTGAATCAGACAGCCTACCTGGGCTTAACACCAGACTTAAGGTGCTGTGGTGGCTCTGACATTCTTTGGCTACGTAACCTGGTGCCAGGCGGTGAAAACTTGGGGATTCCTCTTCCTCCCTTGCGGCCCTGGAAGGTGGATGCAGCCAGTCAGTGGTCGGAGGAAATGCTTCAGCGCCTAGCTGGCCTACTTTTTGCCTTGGTGACCTTTGACATACTGCTACGCCCCGTGCTTCAGTTTGGACAGAATGTGGGTCATCCTTCCTTCCCCAGCGGCTGCGAAGACCAGAAAAGCGAAAAGGATGAGTCTCAGGCAAAGCTGTAGGGCCTCTGGCTATGGGCGCCTTTCTTTCTTCTTACCTTTTTCCTGTCTGCCCACCCCCCACCTCTGGGTGAATTTTATTAATTTATTTTTACTTTATAAAATAGAAAAAAATTATAAATTTTTGAAAAACTATATAAAAGTTGAACTTCATAAAACCTGCCCTTTCCAGGCAAGGTGGCTCCGGGCTGTAATCCCAGTATGAGGAAGGTGGAGGCAGAACTGGGGCGAGTCTCTGCTCCAAGAACTAAAAAGGTTCTTTTTCTTTAGACTTTTTATCGATTCTTCCTGAATTTCACACCATGTACCCCAATCCCACTCATCTTCCCTGTTCCTTTGTATCTGCCCTCTGCCCTTGCAACCTCCCCCCGAACCACATGTCTTTTTTAATAAACTAATTTATGAAGTGAAATGAACCTCTATATTATGTGATTCCTGCCTCCACACAGTTTTATAAACTGTAAAAAAGAAAACAGAATATTCAGTTCTCTGTGTGCAGCACTGTGCCTTTCTCTGACCCATGCTTGAATTCCAGAGAAGAGCTCTGTTTTTCTAGTTTGGAGCTAGGCAAGCTTTTCCTGGAGCTCGCCCCAGGCAGCAGGGTGAAGGCTGAGAGAGCTGAGGGCTGAAGGCGAGACTTCCCTCCTGCAAGGGGATCTGGGCGTAGATGTCGCTCTCAGCAGACACCTGGATGCTGACTATCCTTAAAGAGGTGGAACAGCTCAGACACCCTGAGACATATCCAGGCATGTGCTTCAGGGGGCACACTAGTAATTACTAATCTCAGCACTGGGGAGGTGGACACAAGGACAGTGAGTTTGAATCCAGCCTGGGCTACATAATGAGACTCCGTCAAAAAAGAAAGAAGAAGTATAACACACAGAGAATCAAATAGACATTGCTGCTAAAGCCTCACGTAGCAGTGCATGACTATAGCCCCAGCTACCTCAGAGGCTGAGGCTGAAGGATGACTGAACCCAGGAGTTCAAGGCCAGCCTAGGTAACACAGCATCTCAAAATATAAATAAATTAAAATAGTTATTATATAATAAGTAATCACAGGTATTTATACGCTTCTCTGGGGAGAGGTCAACAGAAAGTTGAAGGTCAACTTCAGCCCAGTATTTTTTGCTTGTTTGTTTGTGTGCCTGTTAGATCCAGGATCTTAACAGGCATAGCCCAGGCTGGCTTCTAACTCCTAAGCTATCCTTCTGCCTCAGCTGCTGAGAGGGCTAGAATTACAGCCACGGGGTGCACACTCATCTTCAAGCCACTGTTTTGATTTTTTAAAAAGATTTTATTATTCATATGCAAGTTCGTTGTCACTCTCTTCAGACACACCAGAAGAAGGCATCAGATCCCACTACAGATGGTTGTGAGCCACCATGTGGTTGCTGGGAATTGAACTCAAGACCTCTGGAAGAGCAGCCAGTGCTCTTAACCACTGAGCCATCTCTCCAGCCCTGTTGTGATTTTTTTTAAAAGGCTTTTTACAGCATTTCCTATCTCTCTAGTTGTTTCGTATTTATACTTTACTTATAGGTACAGAACATAAATTTTTAAAATTTGAATTAGTGAGAAAAATTTTTTAAAAAAATTTAAATTGGCCATGCATGGCGGCAAACACCCTCAATCCCAGCACTCAGGAAGCAGGGGCAATTAGATCTCTGTGAGTTCAAGGCCAGCCTGGTCTACATAGTGAGTTCTAGGAGAGCCAGGACTGTTACAGAATGAAATCCTGTCTCGAAAAACCAAAATAAAATAAATAAATAAATAAATAAATAAATAAATAAATAAATAAGTAAGTAAATCGTTGCCTACGTTCTTCGCCAACAGCAGTAACAATAGCATGATGGTAGCACACCTGTAAATCCCAGGGGACAGATGCAGGAGTTCATCCTGAGCTACATAGTTGAAACTTAAAAACAACACATGCAGCACAAAACGCTAAATCCAAAATGATTCTGACAAAAGAACTCTGAGAGTTGAGACACACTACACACTGGAAATGAGGTGATTACAGCTAACCTACTGAACAGGGCTGCTACAGGAGAAGAGAGACTATAACAGTTAAAATCAAGTCTCCTGTGTCCATCAAGGTGATCAGTTTCTCTATACACTGTTTCCTTCCATCCCTCCTTACACACTGATACACTCCGTAATACACTAAGTCGCCCTCGCCATAAGGGAGAGCAGCACGTACTCCCCCTCCCATATATAACCGCTTTCTGCTCGCCGTACTGCGTGCGCCTCGGCTTCCCGCCACGGTGACCACTTCGGTGTGTCCGTTTCAGCCCGTTTTCAAATTAACGTTCCATTATTGCTACTATTAAGTTGTTCCCTTAAGGAAGAGGAAAAGAAGAAAGAAGTCTTGGAAAGAGCAAGACGGAAGTGAGCCTCAGGAACCGACTGGTCAATTTAGGCAGATCGCTTTTCTAAAAGCAATGGGCGATGTGTGGTTCCTGGGTAGGGCATTTGGCCACTTTCACTTCAGAAACTGCTGATTCCTTGGCTCTGACTCTGGCTGGCCTGCCAGAGACCTGACAGATGGCTAGTATCCTCCCATTCTCTCTTTCCCTTCTTTATACTCCTCTTTCCTCTTGCCCTGAAAATGACCAGGAAAAGGAGTTTCTCCTTCATGCCCTGGAGGGTTGGGACACTTTCCTTCCTAAGGTTAATGTCCCAGACTTGTCCTGGCCAGGCCAGAGAAGGTTACATCACAGATGCTGCTGCTATATTTAACCCCCACATGCCTTTCAGTCAGAGCAGTTCGTGTGATGAAAGACAGCCGTGACAAATTGTCTTGGGTATCTTCTGAAGGAGAAAAACATCGAATTTTAAGGTCGTATATGATTTTGTTTTGCAGTATGTTTCTCTAGGGGCTAAATTTCCTTGCCCACTTTCTGAATGCTGCCTGAGGGGGCCGGGCTGGGTAGTTCAGTTAGACTCTAACTGCTACAGAGTGCAGGTGCAAAGGCTTTGGTTTGATCTACAACCCCACAAAAGCGATGAAATAACGTAAATCAAAGTTAAAAAAAAAATGTGGCTATTCACACTTCCGGTTGTCAAACAGCCCCCCAGAGGAGACTAAATAACCAGGAGAATTGTAAGCAAAATCTTTGTTGGAATGTTCCAGTCTAAAGATCCCATACCCTGTTCCTTCCAACCTCCTTCAGATCAATCTTCATCCTCCCTCCAAGCCTCAGTTTTCTGCTCCTGAGCAAAATGGAGTGGATCAGTCCTATTTCACCAGGAAGTGTTTACTGGGAGGAGAATTAATGTGGCAAAGTGGCATCCCTGCCCCTCAGACAGGATCCAGAAAGCGGGCAAGGAAATTTAACCCCTAGAGAAAAAGTACTGCAAAACAAAATCATACGCAGCTTTAAAATTCGATGTTTTTCTCCTCCAGAATACACCCGAGACAATTTGTCACGGCTGCCTTTCATCACATGAACTGCTCTGTTTGAAAGGCATGTGCAGGTTAAATATAGCAGGTCTCAAAACCTGGCCTACTGGTGCTTTCCTGATCAGGAGTTGGAGGCCAGCCTGGGCTACTAGAGGTGTCCTTGTCTCAAAAACAAAGTGAGTAGGTGTGGGCAAATAATTAATTCAACTCTGGTTTAGTCCAATAACCTCTTTTCTTCTCTAATTGTCAAGTCAGGGTTTCTCTGCAAAATCCTGGCTGTCCTGGAACTCACTCTCTAGACCAGGCTGGCCTCCAACTCAGAAAGTTGCCTGCCTCTGCTTCCTGAGTGCTGGGACTAAAGGTATGTGCCACCGTGACCTGGCCTTTTTTCTTGAAAGAGGGTCTCTCTATTATGTAGTCCCTGCACTTGCTAAGTAGACCTGTGCTAAAGATCCTGTGCCTATGTTTCCCAAATGCTGGGATTAAAGGCGTGCACCACCACACCTGCTAACCTGTTTTTTCTTGAATGGAGAACTTTCTCTCTTTCTGTGCTGCACAGGCTGGCCCCCCACTCCTGGACTTAAGTAATCCTCTTACTTCAACCTTGCCCCTGCTTAGTCATGGGACACGGCACCAGCACCATTTCTTGACATTTCTTGAGTGTGACTCCTCTCTCTCCCTCTCTCCCCCCCTCTCTCTATCCATAGTTTTCATATGTAGCCCATGCTAGCCTGGAACTCACTATACAACCCAAGCTAGCCTCTGACTGAGCCCCTACCTCCCCATCCTAAATTCTGTACCACCATTCCTGCAGCTAGCTGCAAGCACTCTTACAGGGCTTAAGATACGTTTACAAAGAACTATAACCCCAAGATTTCTGAGAACAACTACTGAGGGAATTTAGGACACATCTGTGGAGGAGCCAGGGTTCAAGATGTGCTTAGGGGAGCAATGATGCTAGCAGTCTGACCCTCACTGGAGCCAGGGGACACAAGCTGAGACCTTGTGGGGGGATAGGAAGGCTGTTATGGATATTTTACTGGTGTGTGTGTGTGAGAGAGAGAGAGAGAGAGAGAGAGAGAGAGAGAGAGAGTGTGTGTGTGTGTGTGTGTGTGTGTGTGTGAAAGAGAGTTTGTATGTGTGTGTGAGTGTGTGTGTGTGTGTGTGTGTGCGTGTGTGCGTGTGTGTGCGTGTACGTTTGTGAAGGTAGGACTGGACCTGGGCCTTAGGCCTGGCAGCGAGCACTGGCTGAGCTATCTTGCTGGCCCTGTGCTTTAGATGAGGTGTGACAACATTGCAAAGGTGCCTTAGGTCCTTTCCTCTGATAGTCGCAGAGGTGGTGGGGCCAGGTAAGTCAGCGAGGGCAATGGCAGAGCATCCCAAGCCTACCCCGGGCAGTCAGTCATTCAAAATGAGTCTACATCCAATACCTTTCCTGGGACAGCTTCCCTAATCTGCAAACATCCTTTAGGTGAGTGCCCTTTCTTTTCCATGGGAATAATGGTGAGGTGAGGGCATGGGGACATTCCAGACAGAACAAAGACCGAGCTTCCTGAGAATCGGGCCTTTGTTCTTTATCTCTTGCTCCCTTCTGGGGCAAATACCCTCCGTTGTGAGCCCTGCTGAGTCAACAGACAGACTGCAAACCTTCAGGCCTGCTACTCATCACCCCTTCTTCTGTTTCAGGACCTTCCTCCATCCCGCCTTCCACTCCTTCCTGTTGTTTTGTTCTTTCTTTCTTGGCTTCAGCTCAGCTGCATAGCCCAGGCTAGCCAACCTCCTTAGCTCCTTAGCTCTGGGTTAGGGTTAAGAAGATACCATGCCTGGCTACTTAAGGCATTTCAACACCATCAAAAATGAACTATTAGTTAAGAGGGTGTGAGGGGGAAGGGACGACCTGGGAACAGACGAGGCTCAAGTGGGCCTATAATGAAAGTCAAAATTGGATCCTAGCCCTTTAAAGTTTGTTTTATGACATCTTTCAAGTAGATCAGATATGCCAAGCATCTTGCAACTTATTTATGTTGTGAAGGGTGCAAGTGTGCTGCCACTGAGGGGTGCAGCCAGCCCCTACCTTGCACTTTAAACAGGATTGGCCTTCCTCTGAGGTAGGTGCTTTATAGGTGAGGAAGCTCATGCACGGGGAAATTCAGTAATGTGGTCAGTGGCTCCTAGCAAAGAGCTGAGTCAGGATTTGAACTGTGTTTCTTTGCCTTCAGAGTCCCATTATTTATTCTGTTTTGCTTCATGGAGATGGGGTTTCACTATGTATCCCAGCCCTGCCTCAAATTCATTGTGTGCTCAGAGCAGGTCTCCTGCCTCTGCCTCCATGGTGCTGGAACAACAGGTAGATGCTACAATCCCTGGCTCCATAATTCTTTTTCCTCCTGCTTTTTAAAAGAAATTATTTATTTTTATTTGCTTTGCATCCTGATCACAGCCCCCTCCCTCCTCTCCTCTTAGTCCCACCCTTACAAAACTCCCCCCCCATTATCCCCTCCCCGTATCCTGAGAGAAGTGGGAGCCCTGTTAGGTACCACCCTATCCTGGGACATCTATCTAGCAGTCCCTGCAGGACTAGGCACATCCGCTCTCACCGAGGCCCAACCAGGCAGTCCTGGTAGGAGGAAGAGGATCCCACGGCAGTCAACAGAGTCAGAAACAGCCCTGCTCCAATTGTTAGGGGACCCATGTGAAGACCAAGCTGCACATCTGGTACAAATGTATGGGGGGGCCTATGCCCAGCTTCTGCATGCCCCCTGATTGGTGGCCCAGTCTCTATGAGCCCCCATATGTGTAGGGTAGGCTCCATAATTCTTTATAAATTTTTCCATCCTCTGTCTTCAGGTTCTTCTCACAGTGAATCAAGGGTATTAGCATAATCAGTGGAAAGCACCAGTTCTAAGTTGGACCGGTACCTACCAAAGCCCAGGTACCCTTCCTTGTGATACAAATGACTCTCTGTGCAAATATTACTCAAGGGAGAGAAAACCTTAGCTCTGGGCTGTGACCCTCCCACCTCACAGGCATGCTAGGCAAATACTCTACTGTGGAGTTGCGCCCCCAGCCCTCTAAATATTCCCAGAGATAAAATTACAAATTCCTGTTCTGTCCTCCGGATCTCAGTGCTTACCACTAAATGGGTCATTTCTTTCCCCAAGATACCCAGACCCTCCGCAACAATCAATGGGATCCCACACAAAGCAGATGAGTTGGGGTAGCCTCAAAGCAATTCACAGCTTCCATGGGGCTCCTTTGAAATGGACGGAAGTGTTCTCACACCTCCATTAACACCTCATGGAGAGAGGGCAATAGTAATTCCGTCTCAACTTTGTCCTACAGGAAAGGGTCGTCTCACTGAGAGTTAAGAAGGTAGAGGGAGATGCTGAATAGTGATGGGGAAAGCGGGTGAGGGGAAAGGGAGAAAGGAGGAGCCAGAGTGGAGCCACTCTGGGCATTCTTCCCTTACACGTGAGGCTTCGGTGCTCCAAGGCCGCCCGCCCCCGCCTCCCCCCTCCCCCGTCAGCCCGGTCAGCTGAGAACAAAGCCCTAGAACAGGACAGCTAAGGATCTGGAGAGAGCCCTCCTTAGATGTCAATTTCTGCTTCTTATTACTCCCTCTATTTTCTGAATCTTGTGAAATAAAATAATTCTTAGGCTGGAGAGATGGCTCCAGTCAGTAGTTAAGAGTGCTGACTGCTCCTCCAGAGGTCATGAGTTCAATTCCCAGCAACCACATGGTGGCTCACAACCATCTGTAATGAGCATCCAATGCTCTCTTCTGGTGTGTCGGTATGTCTGAAGACAGCGACAGTGTACCCACATACATTAAATAAATAAATAAATAAATAAATAAATAAATAAATAAAATTTTTAAAAATAATTCTTATAATTATTCTCTGCATATGAGATAGGGTGTGTGTGTGTGTGTGTGTGTGTGTGTGTGTGTGTGTGTGTGTGCTTTTACACACACACACACACACACACACACACACACACACACACACACACACCCTACTGTCAAGAGGTGTATTAGCATCAGTTGAAAGTTTGAGCACTGTCAATGGCTTTGTTTGTGAATAGAACAAGGTCCTGAGTGTTTCAGGTGCTCCTGGCCCTCCTGCCTTGGCTTCTCTGTGCTAGAATCACAGATCTATACCATGCTTGGCCATAATACACATTTTGTTATGAAATTCGAGTCAGGTTGAAATAAACTAGAAAGACCTCGTGTATTTTTAGCTGAGGTGAAGTGCGAGCCAAACAGCCCTGTGACCTGGATGAAATCTGCTGTCCCCGGGGAAGGAAGAGGGTGGATAAAGTCGCTGCGCTGTGACGCGGACACGCATTTGGCTCTCTAACACCATCCTGATCTGTCTATGACTGGAGAGAAATTGTTTTCAATATGACCTGATCGATCACCAAGAACATACGTGACCTTGCTTTAAGTTACATTCTGAGACACAATTTTTGTTAATTTTGGAGTCCTCGTTCCAAAATCTGTTTTGGAGACCTGATGTTTCAGTGGTGCGGTTCGAGCTTCAAGCTCTTCAAGATTGTCCTGGTTTGCTTTTGCTTTGAGGAGGGAGGCCTGGGGCTGCGCATGCGCAGCAGGGCTCCGCAGCATCCTTCCAGGGTCCTTAATTCTGGGACCTTACTTTTCCAGAGCTATGGAGAATAGTAGAGGAAAAGGCTCTGGCACAATAAAAATGCCAGCTACGCAGGGCAGTGTCTTTTTCATGCTTCTTTCTTCCCTTTTCTCTTTTTTTGTAGTCCTGGCTGTCCTGGAGCACAGAGTTCCTGGCCTCACAAAGATCCTCCTGCCTCTGCCTTGCCAGTGCCGGCTCATACCGCCACACTTGACCTCAGAGTCTCCCTTTTTCACTACACTAGTCTTGAAAATAACAAGTCTAGGCAGCACACCCATGAAGATTAAATATATTTCTTTTTTACAAAGGCTCTCTTTGTAGTGACAGTATTGAAGGGACTCTAGCAGGCTGAGGATAGCAAAGATGGCTCTGGCAGGCCTTGCCCTTCCCCAATTCCTTTCTGTCTTGCTAAAAACCCTTATATTGCATTCCTAAAGCCAGCCGGCAAGGTCTATTCTCTTATTTGGTCACTTCCTTCCTGTGAGGCTGACCACCAACGTCCAGCTATTAAAGTATTGAAGTCCAATAATCAAAAGTCCCTTTGGCTCCCCTAATTCACATGCCCAATTCACATTAAACACCACATCCCCCTTTACCTTTATAAACTGCCATTTGTCTACGGGTCATGTCTATCCCCTCCCTATCCAGAGACAGTCCTTTGTCCCCTAGGGACAGATACCCCTGCCCTCTCCCTTTTGTTCCCTTCCTCTTCTCCCTTGTCCTCTATCTCCTGTCTTTGTCTCTTGTTCCATGCCCTTTGTCCCTCTAGGGGAAATAAATCTCCTTTGTGTTGAGAACTTGGTCTTGGGGTATCTTGTGCCAACCTCAGGTTCCTTTCAAATACCACTTATCAATAGATAGTGAGCAAGCTTATTGGGTTCCTTAATTGCAACAAGAGTCAAAGAAAACAAAACCATCTACCTCCATTATAGTATTATAATCATTTTTTTTAAAATTCCAAGAATGGGGGCTGGAGAGATGGCTCAGCGGCTAAGAGCACTGGCTGCTCTTCGAGAGGACCTGGGTTCAATTCCCAGTCCCCACATGGCAGTTCACGACTGTAACTCCAGCTCCAGGGGATCCAACACCCTCACACAGACGTACACGCAGGCAAATCACCAATGTACATAATAAAGGCCTTAGTTTTAAAAAAAATGCAAGAATGAGCTTCTAGGTGTGGACTATTCTGAGGGCTGTTGCCTAGGAAACTGGTTCTGTCAGGTAGGAATAGGCAGCTTTCTCTAAATTAAGCGTATTGCACAGACAGGAGTCGAACATGACTATTTGGAAGATGGTTCCCTAGAATCGGCCAGGAGCTCCTTACACAAACCGTAAATGGAGAAAGAAGGCAGTCTCTGTCTGGGACATGGTCTCTAATGGAGGCGTCCTTCTGGGTTCTTCCTTCGGTTAAAGTCACAGCCCACCGAGTATGCTCGCCTCTCTGGGAGCCTGGCCATCCCCTCTCTAGACAGAGGCTATTGGGCACTAGCTTATCACCTCAACTTCACACAGCCTAAAGCTCTGGCAGCCATGTGACCTGGTTCAAGCTGTTCACCGTGGCAGAGAAAAAAGGAGGGAGGGAGGGAGAAGAGGAGAGGAGAGCGAAGAAAGTAGCTCGATAGAGGAAATAAAGGAAGCAAAGCCCATAACTTCTAAGGCAAGAGACGGGAAAGGTAGACAGGCTCCAGCCATTGGACAAACTCTCCTGAGGTCAACCACAGATGCTCCAAGCCTCTTTGCTTCGTCATCTTGTAGGAGAAGACACCCATCTGCTTAGGACTCACCTGCTATTGTTTTCTTTGTTCTGGAACCCTTTAAAAGCACCACAGCCCTCATTTCAGACCTGCGCAGCCAGGTAAGGGACTGGCAGAAGGGATCCCATGAACTGGCCTGAGCAAGGGCCCGATTACCGAGATGAGCTGCACGCCCCCCAAGGGAGGACCACTTCCTTTTTCTTGGCAGCAGATTTCTGAAAGGAGTGAGCTATCATCAGTGCTGTGAAATAAAAGTCTGGTGTGCCAAAAAAAAAAAAAAAAAAAAAAAAAAGAAAAAAAAAAAAAAAAAAAAAAGCACATAGCCCCTGGCATTTCGAAGGTGTGTCCTCTCTTGGAACCCCTCCCTTATGGAGTTTCTCTTTCTATAACATGGTGTTGGCTGAATCACAACTTTGGAGTCTGCAGGCTTCATTCCTCATTGTCCACAGGACTCCCTAAAGACACTGCAGCTCCAAGTCCTGCTGCTCCCATCTTGCCTCTATTTTAGTTCTTTTTTCTAAACTGTTCCCTCACTGACTCTCACCAACACATTCACCTCAGTGAGGGAAGACAGCCCTGCCTCAGGCCTACTAGTAGAGGTTATCATGTTTTGTTTTGTTTTTTTTTTTTTAACTTTTTGTTCTCTCTGTGTGTCTCTCTCTGTGTCTCTCTCCGTCTCTCTCTCTCTCTCTCTTTCTCTCAGTTTTTCAAGACACCGTTTCTCTGTAGCTCTGGCCATCCTGGAACTCTGTAGACCAGACTGGCCTAGAACTCAGAGACCTGCTGCTTCTGTCTTCGATTAAAGGTGTGGGCCGCCACCCCCACCTCCGAGCTTTGTTTTGTTTCTTTTCTTTTCTTTTTTTTTTTTTTTTTTTTTTCCCCCCAACAAAGTCTCATGCAGTCCTGGCCTGAAACTCGCTAATATGGCTGAGGCTGGTCCTGAGCTCGAGATTCTCCGGTCTTCAGCTCCCAAGTGCTGGGATTACCTGGGTTTGCCTTCCTGTTCGTCTCTGTACAAATGAGGACCAGGTGTTTTTGTAATGTAATACTTAGTACATTGGAGAAGTCCTCCTGGTGGGTGCAGTGGCTCATGCCCATGATCTAAGCACTGTGAAGGCTCGAGGTAGTGGGATTCTGCAAGTCTGAGGCCAGCCTGGACCACATAGCAAGATCCCATCTCAATTCCTCTTATCTTCATCATCCCCAAATTTGAAGTTCCAATAAAACCCTTTTCTCTGAGCCCAGTTATAGGAAAAGCTACAAAATGAGTGTCCTAGCTTGCATCGTCAATTGAGCAGGTCACGACTGGTGTTTTGATGTTGAAATTTCTGTTTGGTTTGTGGTAGGGTTAGGAAGGCTTCAGGCAGGAATTTGGTTTGGGTTCTAATTTATGATACAGGACTGGAATCATGGTATCAAATGCATTTCTTACTCTGTGTCAGGCTTTAGAGGCAAATTAATAAATGAATCAGCAAAACTAAGAACAACAACAAAATATCAAAGCGTTTTTTCCCCAACAGGGTCTCATGCAATCAATCCAAGCTGGCTTGAAACGTGCTAACATAGCTAAGGCTGGTCTTGAACTCCAGATTCTCCTGTCTCTACCTCCCAAATCCTGGGATTACAGGAGTTTGCCTTCCTGCCCACCCCTGTGTTTTGAAGAATGATAGAATTTGTATAAACGCAGACCCTGTGTTTTATAATGTACTGCTATCCCCTTACTAAGGGAAAGTGAAACTCCCCTCATTTAAATCCATGAGTCCGGCAGGACTGGGGGTAACCTCACCATGGGGAAAGAAAGACTGAGGTGGGGGTACAGAAGGAGGTAAGTTAGAATAGCTCAAAACAGGAGGCAAAGTGCCGGACAGTGCAGGACAGGAGAGAAACTAGAGACCCTCGGCCCGGGGCCTTTAATCCCAGCACTTATGTAGCAGAGGTAGGTGGATCGTTGTGAGCTGGAGGCCAGCCTGGTCTAAAGAGACCAAGACAGGCAGGACTGTTACAGAGAAACCCTGACTCGAAAACTAAAAACAAAACAAGACAAAAACAAACAAAAACTAAAGACCCTCGGCCTGTCCTGCCCTTTGCCTTGGTTTATTTCGAGGCCCCGAACCTCCTTTCTCCCCTCTGGTTATATGCTGTGTGCGCATCTGCCCGGCTGACTCCTCCCGGAAGCGTCTCCTAAGGAGTGGCCATTGTAAGCGGGCGGCAGGTGTGAGGCCTAATTACCACTCTGCCACAGGCCTATTTTCATTCCTCCGTGGTGCTGAGGACCCCTAACACTCTTGGAGCTCCTGTGTCTAGACTATGGAGTGGGCTGGCAGGAGATGAAAAGGAGCAACGTTTAGATAAATGGTCTAATGCTCCAGCACAGCAGCTAATGAGGCTGAGGCAGGAGAATTGCTTTGAGTTCCAAGCAAGCTCTATAATGAAAGTCAGGCCAGCAATGAGATCCTATTTCAAAAGTCCCAAACGAGCAAATATGGTAATAAAGAAACAACGTATATAAATAATTTCCATTTTATAAATTAGAAAAACGTGACCCAGAGAAGCTTCGTCCCTTGCCTAAGAGTGCCCTGGGTTCAGCTCATGACGGGCACCCCTGAGGCTCTTCTTGTCTGCTGTGAGTGACCTGAGCTGCTAGCTGGGGCTGGGAGGAGACTGAAGGAGAAACCCTAGACTCTTATGGCCCAGTTCTGGATAAAACACACCTCGGGGCTTTGCGGGAAAGGCAAGCCCTGGCCATTGTGGTTCCTCCCAGAAATAGCATCAGCCTACAGCTTCAGTCTTCACACGTTTTTGCTCTTTTATGTATTTATTTATTTTTAAAGTTTCGAAGCCAGATGTAGTGGTGCCTATAACCTTCCCTTGAGAGGTAGAGGCAGGAGGTAAAAGGATTCATGGACAGCCTTGGTTATACCGTGTGTTTGATGTTCATGTCAGAAACGAAGACTAATTTTGATGTCCTATAAGAAAACACACAAAGCAAATGTAGCTGGGGCAGGTAGATTTCTTTTGCAAAAAGGACGCACCACAACCAAGCTAGCAAGAGCCAGGCAGGGGCAGGCGTTCACCCGGTGTTTGTTCTAAGGCAGGTGGTGACTGTCTTCCCCAAGGCTGGAGCCACGTGATGGCCTCTTAAAATCGGCTAATTGTAAAAGAATCTGCAGAAAAGAAATGAAGGGCCCAGGAGGAGGCCAACAGGTTTTGGGGATGCACAGTGGGGAAGCCCTGTGCAAACAACCCCCTGCTTGGGGGTTGGGGAGAGGGATGGAAAGATTTGCATACAACCTTTTCCCAGGTGGAGGATTAAAAGCAGGGTGGGGGTGGGAGGGGGGGTGGGAGGTGGCAGTTTTTGTTATATTGATCAAGCCTCCTTTGATAGAAACAAAGCAAAACAAAATAACACATTTCTCACATCTATGAAACACTGTCTGAAACAAAACCAAGCAAAACAAACAACCCCCACCAAAAAAAAACCCCAAAAAACTAGGAGCTATGAGGTGGCTCATCAGGTAAAGGTACTTGCTACTAAGTTTGACTGCCTGAGTCCAATCCCCATGACCCACGTGGTAGAAGGAAGGAACCGACTTCTAAAAGTTGTTCTCTGATTTCCACATGTGTGCCGTGGTACCCACACACACACACACACACACACACACACACACACACACACACACACACACACACACACACACACAGACCACACACACACACACCACACACACACCACACACACACACACACACACACACACACACACAACACACACACACCACACACACACACACACACACACACACACACACACACACACACACACACACACACACACACACACACACACCACACACACACACACACACACACACACACACACACACACACACACACACACACACACACACACACACACACACACACACACACACACACCACACACACACACACACACACACACACACACACACACACACACACACACACACACACACACACACACACCACACACACACCACACACACACACACACCACACACACACACACACACACACACACACACACACACACACACACACCATAAGTTAACAGCTTTGTGGCGTTGGCTCTCTTTCTACCTTTATTGGGTTCTGGAGATTGACCTTAAGCCATCAGGATTTTGTGGCAAGTACTTTGGTCTGCTGAGCCAGCCCCACAGTTCACTTCCTAGATCATGAAATTTTATTGGTAATTTGTCTCATAAAGGTACAGAAAAGGTGAGGTTCTTTGATGAAAATAACTAAGGGTGGGAGTGATGGCACACTTGTAATCCTAGTTCTCAGGAGGCAGAGACAGGATTGCTGTAACTTTGAGGCTAGCCTGGGCTACATAGACAGGTCAACACCGTCCAGGCCTGTCTAGTGAGACATTGTCTCAAACAACAAAAGGCAACAATTACAACAGCAAACATAAATGTGAAAAAGAAGAAAGAGAAGAGAAATAAAGAGGAAAGAGGAGAATAGTGGAAGAAAACCAGGTGTGATGGCCCATACCTTGATCCCAGCACTCGGATAGCAGAGGCAGGCAGATCCCTGTGAGTTCAAGGTTGGCCTGGTCTATGAGTTCCAAGATAGCCAGGGCTACACAGAGAAACAACAAACAAACAAACAAACAAAATTATGGGATGAGAAGGCTTTACACTCAGCAATGTAGCTAGGCATCTTAGCAGGATGGGGGCTGGGGAGGTGGGGGGTAAGCAGTAGATTTTGTTGTTGTTGTTGTTAAGTGGAATAGGGCAATGAGGAAAGTGAGATGGGAGGGTTAGCTCAGGGTTGCAAACACCACCCCTGTATTGGCATCAGCTTCACAGAACACGAAGGGATATGGCAGATCTGAAGATGGATTCCTCTGAAAGTATCCAGACCCCCTATCTCCTGAAAAGTATTCCTATCCCTTGGCCACTTAACAGGCCTTCTACACTCCATGCTTAATTTGTCTTTCTTGTGCTCCACATTCTAGGGCTTCCTGTTGGATCATAGGAGAAGAAAGGAAGCTTTGCTATTTGTCTCTTATCCCACCACTTATGTGCAGCTCACAATCTCAAGGATCTTCTGAGTCATCCTGGAGTCCCTGAAGGTGATTTTTTTTCTTTTCTTTTTATTCCTTGTTAGGGATGGAACCTAAGGCCTTGCTGGGTAAGCTCTCTACCATAAGAGTGGCTTAATTTACTATATAGAACAAGTTGACCTGAACTCACTATATAGACCAGGCTGGCTTCAAACTCAAGATCCACCTGCCTCTGCCTCCTGAATTCTAGGATTAAAGGGTTATGGCACTGTGCTCAGCCCAACTGATGATATTTTATAAAATTATAAAACACATTTCAAAATTAAATTTTTCTAAAGTATATTCTAGGGTCAAAAGTGCAACGTGTCAGCGTAAAGCTGCAGCAGGCTCCCTGTGTCTTAAGAAGCTAAGTTAGTATATAAAGGGCCTGCAGATTGCTAACCAGTTCTCACAGCCAGAATACATTTAAGTCCCGCTTACAGCATGTAAGCCTTCTAGGGTCCAAAGCTTAGGAAAATGTCAGGTTGCTGTGTTCCAGACTAGAAATGTGAGTAGTAGTGCTAACTCTCCTGGTCCTGTCTTCACATGCTGAAAATTATATCGTGACTATTCTTTTATAAGCAAAGAGCACTAGACACGCCCTGACACCGTCCACTCTAAGCAGTACCTCTTAAGAGTTTAAAGGTAGCAGGTACCGGTCACCTCAAAAGCTCACTTATAAAGGGGTACTTCATTTTCAGATTACTTTTCCTTAAGTATTTGTAATATTTTAAAAAAGACAGTGGTAGCTCTTACCTTTAATCCCAGCAATTGGGAGGCAGAGGTAGGCAGATCTCTGAGTCTGAGGCCAGCCTGGTCTACAGAGTGAGTTCCAGGACAGTCAGGAGTACAAGAGAAACCCTGTCTCAAAAAAACAAAACAGCTGGAGGTATTCTGGTTATGGCCTGGTAAACGGGAATATTCTGCACGTAAATCATGTATATTCAGATGGAACATCACTTAAGTATTAATGTTGTATGTACAGACTGGGATTTTTCTTTTGCCTAAATAAATGTTACAAATTTTTAAAAAAAATAAAAAATTAAAAAAAAAACCAAAAAAACAAAACAACCAAACAACTACCACCACCACCAACAAAACCGACCCACCCAACCAACCAACTAACCAACCAAAAAAAACCCAACCAACCAAACCAAAAAGCACAACCCCTCACCATCCTTACTATTATTATTGTGTGCATGTGTATGTTCATGTGCATGCGTGTATAAAGCACTTTTGTGAGCATGGGATCTTGTGTGCCTTCATGCTACCAGGATTTGCTCCTTAGGTTGTGCGTCTCGGAAATTAAACTCAGGTTGTCGGACTTACAAGGCAGGTACCTTTCCTGCCGAGCCATCTATCTCTCTCACACAGTATTTGCTCTTGGTAATTGTTTTGTATTCTCCTTGTAAAACTTTGCGATGGTTTTTCCATGGATGTCCGTAGGAACACAACCTTAAACAAAAGACCCTAAGCAGTATTATTTTTTGAGATGCAGCATTTACACAGCAGACAGAATTAAATTCCTGAGGGACTCTGGGTGGGCCTGACCTAAGTGTCACTTCTTCCGAACCTCTTAGTTTCTTGAATTGAGCCCTAAAGGGTTTTACCGGCATTAACTCTTTGATACCTATCAATTAGCCTCATAATGTGGAAACGAAATCACACTGAGACAGATCTCATCCTGGTAGCTAGGGACAGTCAATATCGAACCACTAGATGGTTAATCACAATGTCTTCAGGGAGAATTATTCAGCGACAGAGGAGGAAGTTGTCATAACAAAAACGGAATGCTGGGTACAGTGTCATTCGATTGCAATCCCAGCATGTGAGGGGCTGAAGCAAGGGAATGGTGCAGTTGAGTCCAGGCTGGACTTCACGCGAGACCCTCTCTCAAAGCCAGCCACAAGCTGGGCCTTCGTTTGCCAGCACTTCTAAGAGTAATGAACCTAGAGGATTCCAAAGAGATGCTCCAGATGCGTGGTTATCTGACACTAAGCAAATACCATTTCAGTATTTGTTCTAGGCAGGACATGTTTCAGGAGTTCTCACACCAACTGCAGCCTATCACCCAAATGCCTTAAGATTGAGATCTAAAAGCAAATCCTGGAGAATTGGGTCCTGGCAGGAGGGAAGGTCTTCTTAAGAGACCCTGGTCCTCTTTTGTTGGGTTACAGATTATTGAGACAATGGTCCCCACGGACTTTGGAATTCCCCAGGAATCTCGTGCTGGGATAAGGAAAAAGAATGAAGGAAACTGGCCTTGGTGCCAGTTAGAAGTGGAACCTGTTTCCCAGGAAGAGATTTCACAGTGCTGACACCTTATCAGAGGGACTACCTTGCAAGACAGACTGGAGCCAAGACCAGAATTGCTTACTTATGCACAGCCCTTGCCCTCCTAAACCTCGTGCTAGCACCTGGACAATAGGCTTGGGGTCACAGGGCCTTTTAATTTGTTCTCCTTCCTGCCCTTGCCACAATGACAGAATCTCCTTTCTCTGCATTTCATTCTTGCTTGTCTCTTTGTTTGGAATATTGAGGGGGATCGGAGTTTTTTAGGAACTCTGGGACCCAGGCTTAGACCCTAAAAATATTCTTTCTTTTTTTTCCGGAGCTGGGGACCGAACCCAGGGCCTTGCGCTTGCTAGGCAAACGCTCTACCACTGAGCTAAATCCCTAACCCTAGACCCTAAAAATTATAACAACAGTTTCTGCCCATTTCATTTATCCTCTGTAATTTACAACAACAGATGTGCAAGCTGTGATTCTGCTACAGTGAAATATAGTGTTCCCCTTACCCATGATCTTTGTTTTCAATGGTTAACCTTCTCCATTCCTCCTCCCACCTCTCTCTCTCTGTCTCTCTGTCTCTCTCTCTGTCTCTCTGTCTCTCTGTCTCTCTCTCTCTCTCTCTCTCTCTCTCTCTCTCTCTCTCTCTCTCTCATCTAGACAGGTTCTCATGTAGTCCAGGTGGCCTTAAGCCTTCCATTCTCCTGCCTCAGCTCCTTCAGTGCTAGTGTTCTAAGCATGCATTACCACTCCTTGACTCTGTGCAGCTTCAGATTGACCTCCCACATGTAGTCTTCCAACCTATTCTCCAGTGCGCTTCATGCTCAGTTTGTGTTACAAGTCTAACTGTAAATGTTGTGACTGTAGTCACGGTAAGTAGTTAAGATGGGGAAAGTCTGCAGGTGTCGGTCTAAAGTGTGGTCAGAAAATGTATCCCATGGGCAGTGAAAGCCCTGAGCCTGAAGGAGGGCTTCAGTCAGCATCGACCTCTGGGAATGACAGACAGACGCTAAGGAGATGCACAGACTTATGGCTAGGCTTGGATTAAAAATATAAACATGAAAAGGCCAGGCTTATTGTGCAGAGCAAAGAACCCGCCCACTCTGAGAAACAAGAACAAGAAATATCTTCCTGTGTTCTGCAAGAACATCTGAAAGCATGTGTGACAGCTGTCTGTCTTATGGACGAGTTTGGTTCCCAGCATGCGGTTGAGCATCTCTCAGCTGCCTGTAACTCCAGCTCCAGGGCTTGCAAACACCCTCTTCTGCGTAGGTATCCCTCCCACAAATCCACACACATACACATAAAATAAAAAATAAATATTTAAGAAAGTCCTATTAGTAATAGATAACTCTGTGGGGGGGGGGTAGATGGAAGGAGAAGAGGCAGGGTAACTTTGATCAGTATGTAAAAGAAATACCCTATTTCAGGGCTGGAGAGATGGCTCAGTGGTTAAGAACACTGACTGCTCTTCCAGAGGTCCTGAGTTCAATTCCCAGCAACCACATGGTGGCTCACAACCGTCTGGTCTGTAATGGGATCTGATGCCCTCTTCTGGTATGTCTGAGTACAGTGTAATCATATACATGAAATAAATTAATTAATTAAAAAAAAAAAAGAAAGAAATACCCTATTTCAGCCAGATATGGTGGTGCACCTCTTTAATCCCATTACCTGGGAGGCAAAGGCATGTGGAGTTCTGTGAATTTGAGGCCAACCTTGTCTTCAAAGTGAGTTCCAGGTTAGCCAAGCCTACATATTAAGATAGGTCTCAACAAACAACAACAGAAAAGACAGTTCACCTGGCCATCTATAATACGCTGTGAAAATATAGAGGGTCCATTCTTACCTCCGAGCACAACTCCACAACCTCAGCTCTTAGGCCTGGGAATTATTTGGTTTGTCAAAGGCCATACCTACCCACTCAGTGTGGTCACATTTGGTCAGCAACTGATACAGAGCATAAGTAAGTAAGTCTGTGCACAGCACGGGGCTGGAGATCATTCACCATTGCTCATGGAACAACAGTCATCAAAGCTACAAAAGACAGACTAAAACTTAAATCCGTAAAAACCACTGGAAGAAGTATGAAGTCACCATCAACTTTAAAGGCTTATGGGGGAGCGGGGGGGTGGGGGGTGGGGGAATTTGTGGAAAAATCCAGAGTAATCATTCTCAAGCCAAGACAAGTTGGTAGAAAGGCCTAACGTGGCTGATGAGGAAGTGGAGCGGCCTAGGGAAGGCGGCAGAGAAGTGTTAATTAAAAGTGAGGAACTGGAGGATCCTGTGGCGACATCTTCAGAGGGAGCCGGAAGGTTAGGAAGGAGCAGAAGCACAGTTGATGATGTCGGTGTGACTGAAACGTGCTCAACCGTTGAGTCACACAGAAATTGGAGCTCCAAATTATGGGCTATGACCCTAGGACGGAACACAGCACAGAGTCACCGGGTCGCTGCTGCAGGGACACCATTTCAGCACTGTGGGCCGAGGTGCTCGGAAGAAGCCATATGTATACTGAAGATCCCGCTGATAGTTTGTGTGATAGGAAGGTGGAACTGTGGGCAGGTGGAATGTGGTCAGTCCAGAGCCGGAGTTATCTTGGGCTATCTTGGGTCCCTTAACAGCTGTCCGCTTAGCTTAACTTTAGTATCTGACCTGACATTCTTCTGGCTAATAGGTAAACTTCTTGGAATGTATCACTGACTTAGCATCCCCAGAGGCTCCACAAAGCCTAAAACTGAGACTACCATGAGATAACATCAGTGAGTCTCTGGAAAAGATTTCCTAGCTTTGGAGCCTGCCTACCTGATGCTTCACCCATGTAATTAGGAAATTGGTATATGGCTTGCTTTTGTTCTGTGACTATAAAAGTTCACCTTTTCCACAGTGGAATGTGTCATTCAGAGCAATTTGAGCCACTGTCCTTGGGCCACAGTTACTCAGTGGCTTCGAAATCTCTCTCTCTCTCTCTCTCTCTCTCTCTCTCTCTCTCTCTCTCTCTTTAAAGCAGTTATTCTCATATATGGTTGTCAGCAATACTGTGATGAGTTATAAAGAAAAGACCATAACTTTGTTTTAAAACTGCATTTTATTATCGTGTATTACGAGGTGTGTGTGCATGTGTGAGTATAGCTGTGTATGTGCTACACACATGCAAGTGCATACACTACACACAGATTTAAAAATAAAATTAAAAAACTCAAAGACTAGGTCTCACTATATAGCCCAGACCAGTAGAAATTCATGATCTGTTTGCCTCATCTTTCCAATGCAGGGATTACATGGTTCTCCACTCCTAGCTTGCTAACCTGTCTTTCCTATTTTTTTTTTTTTTTTTTTTTTTCCGATTAGAATATAGACTCTTTTCGGGTATTGAAATTCAATAGACAACCTTCAAATATGATCGTAGAAGACCACACTCTACCATTCCAAAACATGTCTTCTTGCTATATTGATTAGATTTGGTAGCTTGAGAAACAATAGGCAAAAAGTAAGAGAAATGTATGCTTAAAAGGGGAAATTTCTTTTTAAAGGTCTTTTCTTCTTTGCACCAGAAAGACTAAAAACTAGATACTGTTCAGCAACAGAGAAGGCATGTGCCCACCCAGCCCTAAAAAGGCTTGTTCCAGTCTTTAAAGTCTGGGAGGTAGACCTTAGAAATGGTCCTGAGAAAATCTGGAGAGCCTAGCTGTTACCCCAGTTCCAGTCAGGATGTGCAGGACCCCAACATATCCATTCTGGGTCAAGATTTCCTCCTACAGGTGGGCCCAGCTTCCCAGCTCAATTGCTGGGGGCCAGGGTCAAAGGTCAGGAGGGTTACTGCTTTAGCTTCGAGGAAAGGCTGTGTGTGTGAGCGTTGGGGGATAGTGGGTGAGGATATACCATTGAGGAGGTGGTGGACTAGACAAACTGGCCAAAGACAGAGACAACACTCTTTCTTGTTTGGCCAGGTAGCTATGGGGTTACGACTGCGCTGGCCCCAAGAAGGTTGTAACATGGGGAGAGCAGCAACACTGGAAAGATTTGGGGGTAGCCCATGCCTTGCAGAAAAATATGAAAGCAGTTGGCTCCTAGGACCCTTGTGGCTGTAAGTAGCAGTGTCACAGTCAGTCCATCTCCTTTTCTCTTCTGAGGGAACAAAAGGTAGGTGGATTCACAAATTTGCACACCACCCTTTAGCAGGGACCATGATAGTCTTTGTACGATATGCTTCTGTTGCACTCACTGCCAAACCGAGCACATGGACTTTAACCCCTGGCACACGCACACGACTGACTTGCACTAAGGTGGTTTTCCTGACCATCTCCCCTGAAATGTGTATTTAATTACCACCCCTGAGACCCTTCTTCTTTATTTCAGATAATGGAGAATTTGAGTCTAAAGTTTAAACACTGTCTTTGGGATCTATTCTATAGACATTTACACTGAGCATGTTAACACACACGTACATTAACAAACCTGAGTTTTTCTTGTAATCTGTTTGTTTATTAAGCATCTCAGTTTAAGAACTAGAGGAGAAGCCAGCTGGTGGTGACACAATGCTTTTGGTCACAGGGGCAGGCAAATCTCTGAGTTTGAGGCTAGCCTGGACTACAGAGCGAGTTACAGGGCTACACAGAAAAACCCTGTCTTGAAAAACAAGCAAGCAAAATTGAAAAAAAAAAAAAAAGGGTGTATGTCACTAGGCCTGGCAAAATTACAGTTTTGGCTATCTTAACTGGTTTTCCTTTGGTAAAAAGCTGTGTGATACTTCACTGTATAAAACAATACAAATGTTCCAGTGAGCTGAGCAGAGCAGGATCAGTTTCTAGTGAGGAAGACTGAAGGCAGCAACATCCGCAGCATCAAAGAGACTCGGGAGTCAAACTGGTCACTTGGAAGTTACTTGTTTTGCAAGATTGGATATAGAAAAATAGCTGACACGGGTTTCTTTCAGATTGCTTCTCTGTGTAAAGTCTGTGGCAGAGTGAACATGATGACCAGTCCTACTGAAATTGTACTGTTCGGGAATTTAGCTGTTTGTCTACTCTGGGTTCTTGGAAGGTCAGAGAAACTAGCTTCATTTTGCATCGATGATATGGAATTTTAGCACAAGCAACTCCATTTTGAGTTTTAACCTAGTCTTCTGAGATACTCTTCCCCCTGCCCAAGTACAGAACTTCAGGGAAGAACAATGGCCCCCTGTAACTTCTCTTTAAAATTCCCCAGTATTTAATACAGGACTGGACAACACAGGAACTCAAATGGATTTCATTGCCTTGTAAATTATGCCTTTTGGAGAAATTTGAGGTGTTTTTTTTTTCTTTTTAGGATAATTATGCTGGTTTTGGCATATGTGATAAATGGGGACAAGAAGTGTCCTTTGTGTTAGAGCAGGAAGTAATAACAGAGGACCTTAGTCTGGGTTATTTTGCTATTACTGTTCTGTTTGATGTGGTTGGGATGATGGCACCATAGTGCTTGTGTTGAAGGATCCATTCTCTCCTTCCGTCTTACGGACCCTGGGGTCAAGCTCAGGTCTTCAGGCTTGGTGGTCAGCACCTCTACCCACTGAGCTATCTCCCTGGCTGAAACACTGCTCTTGCTTTATTTAGAGATTAGGATTTCACTTGTACCCCAGGATAGCCTTAAACTCAAGGTCCTTCTGCTTCTACTCCTGAATTTTGGAATCATCTTCAGGTCTAGCTTTAAATTGGGTAAACCAAAAAGCTAAATTACCACTGGTAGTTGTGGAATATAGAAGGGTGAGGATCAGCCAGTTCCTTATAAGGGTGGTTTTTATTTTTATTTTATTTTATTTTTTGGTTCTTTTTTTCGGAGCTGGGGACCGAACCCAGGGCCTTGCGCTTCCTAGGCAAGCGCTCTACCACTGAGCTAAATCCCCAACCCCCTTATTTTTATTTTTAGAGGCAGGATTTCATGTAGCCCAAGCTGCCCTCAAACTCGTATTTAGACAAGGTTAACCCTGAATTCTTTTATTATTTATTTATTTTTAAATTTACTTTTACTATTGGAGTGTGTGTGTTTGCTGTTGAACACTTGTACTCAGCAGTTAAGTACATGCCCTGGCCCATACATGAAGGTGAGAGGCCAATTTGAAGGAGTCGGTTCTTTGCTTCATTGGTGAGTTACGGGTCGTTGAACTTCAGTTCAGCCCTAACCTTGCATTCTTCTCCTTCTAAAGATTTTTATTTCTTTACTATGCATTAGTGCCCTATCTGCGTGTATGCCAGAATACCAGAAGGGGACATCGGATCTCAGTATAGTTGGTTGGTGGGAATCGAACTCAGGACCTCTGGAAGAGCAAACAGTGCTCTTAACCTCTGAGCCATCTCTCCAGCCCCCAAATCTCTGGATTCTTAATCCTCCTCTCTCCACCTCCAAATGATGGGCTTACAAGTGTGTGCCCTCTTACCCTGCTCAGACAATGTTTTTGGTGTTTTTTTTTTATGATTTATTTTCATTTTATGTTCATTGGTATTCTGCCTTGTGTTTGTCTGTGTGAGGGTGTCAGATTCCCTGGAACTGGAGTTACAGACAGTTATGAGCTGCCATGTGGGTACTGGGAATTGAACCCCAGGGTCCTTTGGTTAAGAACACCCAGTGCTCTTAACCACGGAGCCATCTCTCTTTAACCCCATTAGACTCTTTTTTTTTTTTTTTTTTTTTTTAAATGTGTTCTCTCACTGGCTGCAAGGGACAAACATCATCCCTTAAACGTCATTTGTAAGGGTTCTTCCCTGGTGACCTAATCACTTCCCAATAGCCCCTACCTTGGTTAGGTGTTAGAAGGCTTGCTTAGATTCATGAGGTCTTGGATTTGATCCCAAGCACCAGAAAAAACAGCCAACCAATCAACCCCAAAAAGGCACTCCCCTTTGTCCTGTCCCCTCCCTCCCCCCAGCATCCCCCTGCACCTCCAACGCACACCCCCTCACACTTTGAGAACAGGTCTAGCTATGGACTCCTGTTGTCCTGGCATTCTGGTTCTGGTCTGGGTGCGTTGGTGTTGGCATGGCCTACCCTTCCTGGGAGGTACAATATCACATGGTGGGAAATATGTAGGCCATAATACTTTCCTGTCTTTTATCTTTCAGCAGTAAACAGAAGGAATTCTCTTTAAATGCGTGAAGGGACTTTTGGCATCTTGAGGACAAGGGCTCATTCCACACGGGACTCTGCCACCCTGGAGGTCCTGGATCTGGAGAGTGCTAAACAAGGGCGAGAGGACAGCTGAGCGCAGGAATAATTCTTATTTTAATATAGAGGAGAAGCCATCCCTGCTCAGGGGTGAAGGAGAGGCCGACTCTGATTCTCCAGCCAGCGGATGAAAGAAACAGTCAATGGAGAAGCAGCCCATTATCTGGACTCAGCCCCCCTTCAAACAATGCTTTTGTTGACACATTCTCTGCTCCTTCCCAAGGGGGAGGGAACAGCAGTTGGCTGATCTGTGAAACCTTCCAGCTTGGAGTCAGAAGGATCTGGGGGAGTCATCTCACCAGAATGTTACCCCAACAAGCCCCTGACTCAAACTGCAGTCTATTCCTAGTCTCTGCACCGGAACTCATAAACGCTGCTCTAGATACCATCCTGGGCCCCCTCGGAATACCTTGGAAAAGTTAAGAACACAAACGCCTGGCCCCTCCAGGCTGTTAAAACAGAATTCCAGGGTGAGGCCCAGGAAGCTGTGTTTTAACAAGTTCTGCAGGGGATAATTAGGTATGCTGAGGTTTGGGACGCTAGAGAGATTGGGGTGGAGGGTGGAGAGAGATAAACTCTTGCAGCTGTTAACGCCGGTCACTTCCTACGGCTTTCCCTCAGCAGGCCCAGGGGTTTGTTTTTTTTCTCCACTGTGGACCCCGTTCATTTTCCCCGCTGCTGTGGGTTGGGAGGGGATGCAGAACAGCAAGGAAAGTGGGAGGGACAGGAAAGGGGTCAGCCAAGGCAGTAGCGCTTTCTGGAATGGAAAGGCAAAGGCTTCGTGACAATGTCCCTTTGTCACTTTATGTTGATGGAACTGCAAGTCATTAGCAAGCCCAGGAGTTTGACCCGGTCTTTCTTCGGGGCCAGATCGCCCTCTGCTGCCCACCGGCAAATGACAGTCAGGACACCAAGGACAGGAGGAAGAGTTAGCGCAGTAGTGGGAGAGAAGAGGACAGAACCAAAAAGTCACTAGGTCACCACTCCAGGATGTAACAAAATCTTGTTAAAGTAGTGTTTGCTGGGAAGCCAATGTGGTGGGTGTTTCCAGGACACATCCAACAAACAGCAGAGTTTTGCCAAGGCCCCACTGTTCCCATGATTCCAAGCTCCACACTTGATTTGGTTCTGCAGCCGCTTTCCCCTTTAGTTCACCCTTACCTCACCTTGGACAGTCAGGGTGTTTAATAAAATAGGGAGACAGAAGAAAAGTGATGAAAATTTTTGGTGTGCAGTCATTTATAGGCATTAGTCAAGACTCAGCACCACCCCCACCCCCCCAATCTTCCTTTCTCAGCCTCTCTTTGTTTCTTTTGTCCCGGGGAAAGCACCATGTCTTTCAGCCTTACTTTTCCTGCCAGGGAACTCTTGCCCCACAGCTGTGGAGTCAGCCTTTCTTTCCAACTTTATTGCCCCACTTTATTGCTGTTGGGAATGAGGGTTCATGTAGGTCATTGGTTGAAAGAGCAAGGATTTTTTCCCAGCATAAAAGCTCAGGTTAGCAGTTGCTCCTGCCAGCCATGGGCAATGACCCATTTCCCCCAGCCTCTTGCCTTGGCCCACTCCAGCTGACCTCCAGAGCCCCTCAGCTCTCCATACCCAACCCTGGGTTTCTGTAGCAGACTCAGCTCCTGCCGGGAGCCCCCTTCCTGGTCAGGTGTGGAAAATTATTTAAATTGTTGCAAGAGGTTTGGGGTGAAATAGGGCCAGGGATGTGGGAGGTGGACGGGGGTGGAGGTGAAGGTTCAGGTGGGGAGGAGGGTAAGAGTTGTAGCCAAATTCTACAGAATGTTCTGATGTCATGAAACACTTGGACTCTGCCCCTAACAGCTTCTAAACTGGGTGAGTCTGTGTGGTTGAAGCCAAGCCTTTCAACCCAAACAAAATTTTAGATAAAAATCAGACCCCATCTCTGTGTCTCTGCACTATTTCTTGTCTGTTTGTTTGTGTTTAGCTGTCTGGGACAGTGTCTCACTATGTAGCCCTGGCTAACCTGGAACACCAGAGTGGCCTGGAACTCATAGAGATCTGCCTGCCTCTGCCTCCTAAGGGCTGGGATTAAATGCATGCACCAGCACCGTTGGCACATTTTTGCATGTTTAGATATTTGTACTTGTTTAGTTTTATGTTTATGACCCCAAATACATGCAAGTAATCGATGTAAAAATCAAAGCATGCTGGAGATTGTGGTAATCACAAAGCTTGGGAGGCAGAGAATTGCCCTAAATTTGAGACCAGCTTGGTCTACATAGTAGCAAGTTCCAGACAAGTCAGGGTTACAGAATAAGATTCTGTCTCCCCCCAGAGGGAGGGATCTTCACCATCCCCATCCCCATCCCCATCCCCATCCCCACCCCCACCCCATCCCCATCCCCATCCCCATCTCCATCCCATCCCCACCCTCATCCCCACTCCACCTCCACCCCCCCCACCCATCACCATCACCATCACCATCCCCATCACCATCACCATCACCATCACCATCACCATCACCATCACCATCACCATCACCATCAATGAGTATGTTGGCTAGCTTTATATCAATCTAATACGACAGTCATCTGAAAGGAGGACCCTCATTGAGACATTGCCTCCACAACATTGGTTGTAGGGCATTTTCTCAGTTGGTGATTGATGGAGGAGGGTCCTGCTTATTTTGAGTGGTTTGATCCCTGGGCTGGTGATCCTGGGTTCTATAAGAAAGCAAGCACATACCTTTAATCCCAGCACTTGGGAGGCAGGGGTAGGTGGATGTCAGGGTTCAAGGATAGGCAGGTCTACATAGTAAGTTCCAGGACAGCCAGGGGTACACAGAGAAACCCCATCTCATCCCCCAATGAATGAATGGAAGGAAGGGAGGAAGGGAGGAAGGAAGCAAGCAAGCAAGCAAGCAAGCAAGCAAGCAAGCAAGCAGGCTGAGCAAGCCAAAGGGAGCAAGCCAGTAAGCAGCACGCCTTCATGGCCTCTGCATCAGCTCCTGCCTTTAGGTGTTGTCCCTGTTGAGCTCCTGTGCTGACGTCCTTTAGTGATGAAGTATGATGTGGAAATGTAAGCTGAATAAACCCTTTCCTCACCAACTTGCTTTTGGTCATGGTGATTTATCACAGCAAAATAGTAACCCTAACTAGGACAATGAGACGAGCCCATGCAGCCCAGGGTGCTCTCAAAATCACTGTGTAGCCAGGACTGTCCTTCTGAGAGCTGAAACTACAGTTGTATGCCACCAAGACTGTTTATGTGTTGCTAGGTATCGAACATAGGCTTCATGTGTGCTGGGTAAGCACTCTGCTAGATGAATACACCCCTGGCCCTTGAATAGGCTTTGACTTCCGTCTTGCCTCTCAGCAGTCCGGTATGAAGGCCCGTGACCTGCAGGCGTCTCACTCTGGTGAGATGCTGCTTTGAGAATTGACAATAGCTAGCCAATTTCATCTTTTTCTTTTTAAGACAGGCTCTCCACTATATAATCCTGGCTGACTGACATGGGACTTGCTATGTAGACCAGGCTGCCCAGAACCCACAAAGATTCATTTACCTTTGCCTTCCAAGTGTTTGGATTAAAGACATGTACTACCACTCCAGATCTTTTAAGCTTCACTTTTCACAGACATTGGTCATTAAGGTATCTAGTCTAAGCTATTACTAATGAAATATAATAGTAAGAAAGATGGCATATATCTCATCTGTTTGTTTTAAATTGGGTATTTTCTCTCTCTCTTTTTAAAATTGGGTATCTCCTATTTAAATTTCAAATGTTACTCCCTTTCCTGGTTTCCTGTCCATAGCGCCCTAACTCCTCCCCCTCCCCTTTTATAAGGGTGTTCCCCTCCCCATCCAACCCCCCTTACTCCCCTTCAATCCCCTACACTGGGGGTCCAGCTTTGGCAGGACCAAGGGCTTCTCCTTCCACTGGTGCCCCAAAAAGGCTGTGGGTCAGCCCACATATAGTCTTTGGGTAGTGGTTTAGTCCCTGGAAGCTCTGGTTGGTTGGCATTGTTTTTCTTATGGGGTTGCAGGCCCCTTCAGCTCTTTCAATCCTTTCTCTAATTCCTCCAAGGGGTCCACTCTCAGTTCAGTGGATTGATTTGTATTCTTCTAAATGCTGACCTCCAGTTGAACCAGCACCATTTGTTGAAAATGTTATCTTTTTTCCATTAGTGATCATAGGTATGTGGGTTCATTTCTGGGTCTTCAATTCTATTCCACTGATCTACCTGCCTGTCTCTGTACCAATACCATGCAGTTTTTATCACTATTGCTCTGTAATAGAGCTTGAGGTCAGGGATGGTGATTCCCCAAGAAGTTCTTTTATTGTTTAGAATGGTTTTCGCTATCCTAGGTTTTCTGTTATTCCAGATGAATTTGCAAATTGTTCTTCCCAACACTATGAACTTGGGACCTCTGCAAGAGCAACAAGTGCTTTTAACCACTGAGCCATCTCTCCAGCCCCCAATCTTTGTTTTGTTGAGAGAGACCCTGTCCCTGGCTTGAGACTTGCTACAGGCTAGGCTGGCTGAGTAGGGACTACCAGGGACCTGCTTGTGTTTGTCCCCCAAACACTGGAATGGCAGCTGAGTGGCATCATGTCTGACTTTCTTTTACATAGGTTCTAAGCATGAGCTCAGGTCATCATGCTTACAAAGTGGATAGTTTGCCGATTGAGATATCTCTCTGGTTGATTTTTAATTTATTTTCTGTGGAGGTGAAGATCTAACTCAGGGTTTATACTTGTGAAGTAATGCTATGCACTGTGCTGAATTGCTGCCACTCTAATATGTACAGATCCATGTGTGTATGTATATGTACATTAAAAAAATTTAAACTTTTCATTTCATGTGCTTTGGTGTTTTGCCTGTATGAGGGCATCAGATCCTCTGGAAGTGGAGTTACAGTTTCAAGCTGCCATAGGGATGCTGCAAGTACACACACACACACACACACACACACACACACACACACACGCCACTTATACAGACATGATACTAAATAAGTAAAATCAAAAATAGGGACGGTGAGAGAGTTTCTTGGGTAAAAGTTCCTGTTGGGGGGCTGGAGAGATGGCTCAGAGGTTAAGAGCACTAACTGCTCTTCCAGAGGTCCTGAGTTTAATTCCCAGCAACCACATGGTGGCTCACAACCATCTATAATGAGATCTATGTCCTCTTCTGGTGTGTCTGAAGACAGCGACAGTGTAGACATGTGCATAAATAAATAATTCTAAAAGAAAAAAATTTCCTTAAAAAAAAAAGTTCCTGTTGGAAGCCTCATCACCAGAATCCAATCCTCAGGCCCCACGGGGTCCAAGGACAGAACTAACTTCTACAAACCGTCCTCTGACCTAATACATAGGCAGGGTCACAGCATGTGAGTTCCTCTACACACACACACACACACACACACACACACACACACTAAAAAGGAAATAGGGGCTGTGGCGACGCTCAGTGGCTGTACTGACTGGTTTTGTGTTAACTTGACAGGAGCTAGAGTCATCAGAGGGGAAAGAGTCTCAGCTGAGGAGATGCCTCCATGAGATCCAGCTGTAAGGCATTTTCTCAATTATCGACCAACTGGGGAGGACCCAGGCCATTATGGGTAGTGCCATCCCTGGGTTCTATAAGAGAGCAAGCACAGAAAGCCAGGAAAGCAGTACCCCTCCATGGCCTCTGTCGGCTTCAGCTCGTGACTCCAGATCCCTATCCTGCTTGAGTTCCTGCCCTGATTTCCTTTGGTGACGAACAGCGCTGTGGAAATGTAAGCTTAGGAACTGGTGAGATGGCTCAGTGGTTAAGAACACTGGCTGGCACTAAGGCAGTCATTGCAAGCACTGGCTGTTCTTCAGTCTAAGCATGGGGTGAAGCTATCTCAAAATAAAGAGGCATGTAGCTCAATGTCGTGTGTGCGTGAGGTCCTGAGTGGTATCAGTAGAACCACCAAAGAAGGAAAAAAGCAGCCCAACAGGCCTTTCCCTCTGTGGGCCGTATCTGGACCACCATACATATTGAGTGTGCCATGTGTTAGGGAGATCTTTGTAAGATTGGGGCCAGTCTAGGACCATAACACCGGGCAGGAGACTTTGTCATGCGTTTTCTGACTTTGCTCTTGCAACATGTTTAATGGTGCCATTCTTGCTTCACAAAGGAAGGACATAGGGCGTAGTAAGATTAAGTCTTTCCTCCGTATCGCTCGGCTCTATCAGAATTTATGCACAACTTGAATGACTTTCCCACACATGTGCTGAGTCACTGTGTACTTGGGCTTTTAGAATAAATGAGACTTGGCTAACGAGGTCATAAACTAAACTGCACCTAACAAAAATTGTTAAACACCTTAGGTCTGTTTAACTTAGAGAAACAGAAGAAGCCTTATGGCTATTTTTAAAATATTTATTAAAATTTCATGTGGAAAATGTAGGTCTCCAGGGTGCGATCAGGGCAAAATTGCTATTTGTTCCACATAAGAAAAGACTTTTGAGCATTAGAAATGTCTGAAATGGAACAGGAGCTGAGAAGATGGCTCAGTCATTAAAGGGCTCTTAAAAAAGCTCCTAAAAACTTGGGTGTGTGGTGTGTGTTAAAATCCCAATGGTGGGTACTGGAGTCAGATAATCCCTGCAGTTCCAGCCAGTTTAGCCAGATTATCAATCCCTAGCTCTCGATGAGAGAGTCTGCCTTCAAAAACTAGGAGGGTGATGGGCTGAAGAGGTGGCTCAACGGTAAAGAGTAGCTGCTTCCAGAGGACCAGGGTACGGTACTAAGCACCGACCAGGAGGCTCAAAAACAACTGAAAACTCTAGTTTCAGGGAATCTAATGACCTCTTCTGGTCGTTGTGAGTACTGCACACAAATAAACCATTCAGGGGCCTACACATGTACATGAAATAAATAAATAAATCCTAAAAAAACAAAATCAGCACGGTGGTTGTGGTGCATGCCTTTGATCTCAGCACTCAAGAGGCAGAGACAGACAGATCTCTGTGAGTCTGAGGCTAGCCTGGTCTACAGTTCCAGGACCGCCTCTCTCAAAGAAATGAAAGGACCAAACAAAGATAAAAATAACAAAAACCAAACCAAAACAAAAACCTCCAAGGTAGACAGTTCCTAAAAAGGGCGTCTGAAGTTGACCTCTTGCCCTTCCACCAGAACACACACAGACACACACAGTAAAGTAAATACATGAATAAAGTGTAAAATGGGATGAATTGCTGAGAAAAAATGTTGGTGTGCTGGCGATGTCTAAGCCTGCACTCAAAGCTTTTCCTATAGGCAAATATTTGGATAACTTGATGCTTAAGGTTTCATACAATGTCAGTTACGTACACACTAAGAAGTAAACCCCTCGTGTGTTGCCTCTACTGCTCTGCCCACATGGTCTCCTCAGGCTCACGGCTGCTGCTTTCACAGCTCTCTCACTGCCACTGGCTTATCCATGGATACAGAGATTTGGACAAGAACCACAAGCATAGTTTTCTTGTTAATAGACAAGGGCCTGGAAAACACTTAACCGTACATTAGCTATGATGAACAGATTGATAAATCGAGGCACATCAAGCTTAGGAAACAAAAATACTTATTAATTCACATAGCAGCATTCTGTGTGAAAGAAGCCAGGAACGCTCCCCCTCCCCCAAAGAAAAAGTTCAGGAAATGTGCTGTTTCATGTCTATAAAACCCCAAGACTATGCAAATGAGTCCCTATTAACAGAAAATAGACTGGTGCTTGACCATGGACAGCAGTGGAGGGAGAAGTGCTGGATGGATCTCAGAGGGACATGGGAAAGTTTGGGAGCGAGGGAGGGTAATGCATTTCTTACATGGTTAGGGTTACAGTGTCAGGATGCACACATCTATATGTCAAAACCCAGCAAATTATACACTGTAAGTATTAAATAAATAGTATGTTAATTAAACCTCAATGAAGCTGAAATTAAAGAAAAAGGAAATATAGTGATTACTTCTGAAGTCAGGAATGAAGACGGGGTGTCAGAATCCCCCCTTTTTGTGCTGTTCAACTATATATCTATGTCTATATACATATAGATATATGCTTTATTTTGAAATATTTGTTTTATTATTTTTTTATGTATTGTATTTACATCTGTGTATGTACATGTTGTGCACATGCATATGAGTGCCCAAGGAGCCCAGAAGAGAGGACTGGGCACTCTGTAGCTATACGTACTTGTTAAGCACCAGATGTGTGTGCTGGGACCTAAACTCAGGTCCTCTGCAAAAGCTTCAAGAACTCTGAACTGTTGTACCATCTCTCTAGTCCTTGTCTGTCTGTCTGTCTGTCTGTCTACCGCCTATTTATTTATGGACAGGGTCTTGCTATGTGGCCTACACTGACTGTTTTAGTTAGGGTTTCTGTTGCAGTGAAGAGATACCATGACCACAGCAACTCTTACAGAGGAAAACATAGTTGGGGCTGGCTTACAGTTCAGAGGTTCAGTTTGTTATTGTCATGGTAGGAAACGTGGTGACTCTGAAGGAACATATGGTGCTGGAAGAGGAGCTGAGAGTTCTACATCTGGATCGGCAGGCATCAGGCAGAGACCATGAGCCACTGTTCTGGCTTGAGCATCTGAGACCTTAAAGCCTACCCCCAGTGGCACACTTCCTCCAACAAGGCCACACCTACTCCATGAAGGCCACGCCTCCTAGTAGTGCCACTCCCAGTTACCCTATGAGGGCCATTAACTTTCTTCCTTTTTTTAAAAAAAATTATTTATTGATTTTATGTATATAAGTACACTGTAGCTGTCTTCAGACACACCAGAAAAGGGCATCAGATGTCATTACAGATGGTTGTGAGCCACCATGTGGTTGCTGGGAATTGAACTCAGGACCTCTGGAAGAGCAGTCAGTGCTCTTAACCACTGAGCCATCTCTCCAGCCCTGGCCATTAACTTTCAATCTTCCTGGCTCAGCCTTCCAGTGTTGGTATTAATTGACCATGGGCTTAACATTTTTTAAATGACAAAATTAAAATATTAAAAGAAACCATAAACCTATTCACAAAGGCGGGAAAAAAATATCATGTGCTTTGAGCTTAATCATCTATGGATTTGGAGAAACTTTCCAAATGGGTTACTTGTGGAACAGAAAAGGCTGTTGTAGAGTGGAATGTTCAGTGCTGCCCTAATTACCGAGAGCTGCGAAGACCGAGATGCAAACTTCAAATGTTCCCTTATTTTCCTCTTTCTCTTGGGTCAAAGTCTTTGGGATCCAGTAATAATACCAGAATAGACTCTGTCTTTCTGGGATTAAAGTAGACATCATTATATTAAGAAATCTGAAAAAAAAAATCTGGTCACAGGGCTTGATCAATGGCTCAGAAGTTAAGAGCACTGGCTGCTTTTGCAGAGGACCCAGGTTTGATTCCCACCACCTATATGGCAACTCACAATCATCTTTAATTGCAGTTACAGGGAAGCTGCTGCCCTCTTCTGGTCTCTGTAGGTACCAGGCCCACACCAGGCATGCACAAATATGCATGCTGGCAAAACACCCATACATAAATACGTAAAATATGGTTACTGTTCACTTAGCTCTTTACATAGATACTTGAGGTTCACACCTGGGCCTCTTGTTTGCAGGGTTAGTGCTCTTACTCATGGAGCAATCTCCTGTGAGTTTAGTTATTATTTAATTTATTTAGTTATTCATATATATGTATAATATGTATATATGTATATATGGATACACACTCATCTATATGTATATATGTGTATATAGTGTATATATGGATATAGATACATATATGCAAATATATGTATATATCCAAGATACACACACATATATACACATATGTGGATATATGTATGTATATGTATATACGTGTATATGTGTATGTGTATATATACACACATATATATTGTGTGTTTGTGTGTGTGTGTGTGTGTGTGTGTGTGTGTGTGTGTTTACGAGTTTTGAAAGTCTGCTCTCTCTACAATATGAGCCCCAGGAATGGAACTCAAGTCCTCCTAGGTTTGGTGATAGGCATCCTACCCACTGAGTCATCTTACCGAATTTTGATTTGTATTTTATAGATAAAGGAATTTGTCAAGCATAAAAATGTTATCCATTTTGCCTTAGGTTACTGTACTGGCTGGTTTTGTGTTAACTTGACACAAGCTAGAGTCAGCAGAGAGGAAGGAACTTCAGTTGAGGTCCAGCTGTAAGGCATATTTTTCAAAAGCAATCGGTGGGGGAGCGAGTGCATTGTTGGTGGTGCCGTCTTTGGGCCTGTAGTCCTGGAAGAAAGCAGGCTGAGCAAGCCAGGGCAAGCAAGCCAGTAAGAAGTACCTTTCCCTGAGCTCTGCATCAGCTCCTGTCTCCGGATCTTGCCTGGTCCTGACTCCCTTCAATGATGAAGAGTGTTGTGGAAGGCATAAACCAAATAAATCCTTTCCTCCACAACTGACTTTTTGGTTATGGAGTTTTATCGCAGCAGTAGAAACCCCAAGACAGTTACTGACTTAGTAAGTGGTAAAGCAAGGATATCTTTTCTTGGGGCTTTTTTCTTTCTCTTTTTTCAACATTGAGGATGAAACCCAAGTCCTTGCATATGCTACGCAAAACATTCATCTGGAACCAGATGTTAAAGTGTGTTCTTCCTGAAACAGTTTACACGAACATCATGAAGCAGTCTCCCGTGTTCTGGAATGAAAAGAGAGGCCCCGCTCTGCAGGTCTCGTCACGTGGGAGGCACACTGGTAGAATGGGCACTTTGGGAAAATGCTTAGTTATATGAGAGAGAGAGAGAGAGAGAGAGAGAGAGAGAGAGAGAGAGAGAGAGAGAGAGAGAGAGAATCTGAATCTACATGAATCCTACTCCAAAACTTCCTTACTGTAACTCCTGTTTAACATCTTTCCAGCACCGTGATTATAAGTGATTTCATTTGTAATTTAACCTTGCCCAACCATGCTTAGTCACTGACACGCCTCTGTATTTGTCGGGACCTGCCAAGTCACATGTAGGTAGGGTTTTACTTTTGAACCACCTCCTAGTGTGTCACGTACTGTCTCCGCGTTTTATATATGCACGGTGTGGCACTATTCCTATTATACTTGGAACATCATCTCCTTGTATAAAATGGGAGTGGTCTAAATCCGTGTTAACAGATTGTAAACTGTGCACTTAGAGTTTATACTGGTGCACATGTACTTCTGTTTTATACACCCATAAAAGTCGTACATGCTCTGGAGGGGAGAGGACGCTGAATTTGAGTGTGACTTTTTTTTTTTAAAAGGAACTGAGTATTGAATTTAAGGCCTTCTGCAGGCTAGGCAGGCGCTTCACTGCCAGGGGACATCTCTAGTCCTGAACTGAACCTTCGACCACACCATGAACTCGTCCGAGTTTGTTCCATCTTTCATTCGTCTGTAAATGAAGAGACAGCGGTTGCTTTCTAACTGCAGGGCTATCTGAGGATCAGAGGAGTTCCCACATCTTTCTTTGCCAGCTAATGAGCTGCCGTACGTGTGGATGATGCAGTGCTGAGTCTCTGTGTCCCTGTTGATGAGCCCTGAACTCCTCTCCCCTGCTTCTTGTCTGTTCACACGCTTCTGGAACTCTGTGTGAAAGAACATGTGACAGAGATGGGGATGAATAAGACTCAGGGGAAAGCCAAAGGGCAGAAGGAACAGACAGTAGCTGTACTTTCTTGTAAACTACCTCAGGTACTGTTGTCAAGGATTTAGGAAAATAGTAGATGTGTGTGCGTGTGCATGTGTGTGTGCATGCGTGCATGCGTGTGTGTGTGTGTGTGTGTGTGTGTGTGTGTGTGTGTGCATTCGTGAGGATGAGATCCAGAGCTTCACACAAGTTAAGGAAGTGTACTATCATGAACTGTAGCCCTGACTGCAATGACAATTTATATACTTCGTGAATGTATAAAAAAAAAAAAGAAAATTGAACTGTCAATTATAAAGTTGGAGATCAACACATTCACTTTGTATTAAACAATAAAAACATCCTCATCTAAACTCATATTTGCACAGAAAAAAAGATACCAATGATAATGAATGGTTATCAGAGACTATTCCAGTTAAGTCTCTGGGATGGATGGCTTCTTTTTTCTTTCTCCTCTTCTTCCTCACCCCTCCTCCTCCTCATTGTCTTCTTCTTAGGTAACTCAGGTTAACCCTGACTCACTATGTAGTGGAGCTTGACCTTGAACATTATTATTATTATTATTATTATTATTATTATTATTATTTCTCTCATATATCTGCACTGCAGTTCCCCTCCCTCCTCTTCTCCCAGCCATTGTCTCTTAATCTCGCCTCACCCCGAGATCCACCCCTTTTCCATTTCCCTTCTGGAAAGAGTAGGTCTCTCAGGGATAGCAACCAAATGTAGCATAACAAGTTACAACAAGACTAGGCACATACCCTCACATCATGGCCAGACAAGGCAACCCAGTAGGAGGAAAATGGTCCCAAGAGCAGACAAAAGAGTCAGGGAGACCCACTTTCATTGGTAGGAGTCCCACAAGAACACCAAGGTATACAATCATTACATGTGTGCAGAGAACCTAGCTCAAGGGTCCATGATTGTCTCTGTGAACCTCTATGAGCCCTGCTTAGTTGTTTCTTGTGGTGCCCTTGACACCTGTGGCTCCTACAATCCTTCCTCCCCCTCTTTTGGGATTTCCCACCCTCTGTTTAGCTGTGGGTCTCTGCATCCGTTCTGATCAGTTGCAGGATGAAGCCACTCTGGTGACAATAATGGACCTTAAACTTTTTTGATTCTCCTGTTCCCTCTTCATCTCCTGAGCTCTATCTAGGCTTGGTTGGTTGGTTTTTTCCACACTGGATTTTCCTGTGTAGTTCAGGTTGTCCTGGAACTTGCTTTGTAGACCAGGCTGGCTTCAAACACACAGAGGTCCGTTTGCCTCTGCTTCCCGAATGCTGGAACTAAGGGCATGCACCACCACTGCCTGTTTTAGGATTAAGCGTCTGCCGCCACACCTGCCCTGTGTATGCAGTTCTGGAGCTTGAACCCAGGGTTCCTACTAGACAAACGCTCTAACAACCAAGCCTCTCCTCCATCCCTGATGGCTTCACTTTTCACCTCACCTTTTCCTGAATGGTTTAAAAGTGCCTGCAGTAATTTATTATTATTACTTTCAAAAGTGAAATATGGAGGGCTGGAGATTTGGCTCTGTGGTTAGGAGCACTTGCTGCTGTCATAGAGAAGCCAGGCTCAGATCCCAGCACCCACATGGGAGCTCATGGGTGCTCTTGACTCCCTGTAATTCCAGGTCCAGGAGAACCCACCACCTCTTTTGTCCTTGGCAGGCACTGCATACTTATGGTACATGTATAGACACAGGCACACACACACACACACACACACACACACACACACACACACACACACACACAGAGAGAGAGAGAGAGAGAGAGAGAGAGAGAGAGAGAGAGAGAAGCAAACAAACTTTTTTTTTTTTTTTTTAAAGTGAAATATGCCTGGGTCAGAGAATGGCTAGGTAGGCACGCACGAGCCATGCTCCTGTGTCCTTAACCTTTGGCTCTTCTCCGCAAGGCTGTTCCCAGTCCCAGGAGGATGCTGACCGTCTGCCCTACTTTCCACGTGCTGTTCTGCAGTCCACACCAGCTGCCTAAGCAGCAGGTTCCCAGTGGCTGGTCAGCTGGAACTGCTTCTAGAAACAAACAGGAAGGACTCATAAATACCCCACTGGCCTCACTGACAGGAAAAAAAATTAAACCTCAAATGTTGGAGGAAATGTCATGCTATCAATACCCCCAGCCTCTTCCTGGATCTGGCAGTAAGCTGGACTTGGGGTGCTCCGAAGGACCCTCTTCTGTGTGTGTAACAGGCTGCTTCCCTGACAACTTGCCTCTTTCTTGGTTTGGTTCCAGCTATGTCAGCTACATTCTGATGATCTTGATCCCCCTGAGTTACACTGGAGCTCTTTATGGGCAAATAGGAAGCCTCACCATCCCCTTATGGGAGAAGCTCGTAGGAGCTCAGGACCAACGTGGATTGCCAAAGAAAGGCAATGGAGTAAGGCAAGAACTACAATGGACCATCGACAGGTAGTCTCTGCTCAGACGCTCACTAACAGTGTGACTTTAGGTAAATGACATCACCTGCTTGCAAGTTTCTTCCTCTATAGGAGGGGAGGCAGGTGATAAACATCTGTGCCTCATAGACTTGGAGGTGTCCCATATAAAGGCTTGGTGCTACCACCCTTTAATACCACCACTTAGGAGGCAGAGGCAGGTAGATCTCTGAGTGCTAGGCCAGCCTGGTCTACAGAGCAAGTTCTAGGACAGCCAGGGCTACATAGAGAAACCCTGTCTTGCATACTGTCTGTAAAGACCCATGTCTAAACACAAGGGTTAGTTCTTTCACCTGGAGGCACACTCAGCAAATGCTCTCGTTTGTGTGTTGGTCCTTATTTTCTGTCAGTGCATTTGGGCTCCTAGGGATCAGGCAAGCAGTTATGTCCCTGCGATCCCAGCACTTGGGAGACAGAGGAAGGAAGAAGGTCAGCTACTTAGCCAGTTTGAGGCCAGCCTGGGCTACAATATGAGACCCTTTATCAAAACATATCAAAACAGAACAAACCCTAAAACAATAGCCACAACAACATGTCTAGGCCCCAGAGCAGGCTGTGCCCCTCAGGTCTCCAATGGTACTAACCTGTAACTTTGGGCAGCCCTCCTTGGTTCTTGATTTTCTCATTATCAAAATGGATATTGGATTCCCATCTCATATGAGTCTTGCAAAGGTGAGCTAATATAAATGCATATAAAACAGTATAGAGCCTGGAATCTTGGCAGTTATGGAGTGGGGCTGATTTGTGACTACAATAGAGGCTTCCTGTAAAGGGCACTGAGTTTCAGTCAGGCATGGTGGCCTGTAGTCTCAGCACTTGGAGGTAAAGGCACGAGAACTAGGAATTCACATACACATTTCAAAGCCAGCCTGGGCTACCTACAACTTTGTCTTTTTAAAGAGGACCGAGAGATAGATAACTCATGGGTCAAGCATTTGCTGTCCAGTCCTGACAACCTGAGTTCAACTCCCAGAACCAAACCTAAAGGTGGAAGAAAACTGACTTCATATAATTGTCCTTTGACCCCCAAAAGACACCACGCCATCTCCATCATACATGATTATAAATACAATTAAAAGTAAAAAAGAAATGGGTTTGTTTTCTTCTTCTTCTCCCTCCTCTGCTTCCCCTTCCTCCTCCTCCCCCTCTTCCTCCTCTTTCTCTTCCTCCTCCTCCATCAGGGTTTCTCTGTGTAGTCCTGGCTGCCCTGGAACTTGCTCTGTAGACCAGGCTGCCCTTGAACTCAGAGATCTGCCTGATTCCCACACCCCCAGTGCTGGGATTAAAGGCATGAATCACCTCTTGGCTATTAAGCCATTTTCTTAACCCCTCCCTGCACCCTTCTCCAAATACTGAGGGTCCGAGCCACTGCTTCCATCCTGAAATCTTCGTTTTTCTGTGCTACCATCTTCCTAACTTCATAGCCTCCTTCTCAGCCTGACAGCTTCTTCTTCTCTCCCCGCCCAGATCTCTCATTAGTCCAATTAATAAATCATTGCTGTCACAGCAGACCCAGGATCAGGGTCCCTTGGGGACAGGCATTATGCTGGGGAAGTGAAATGGTTGGGGGAGTCACGAGACATTCTCATTTCCATGAAGAGTGGACCTGGGGAAGCAGGGTTGGCATTTGTGAACCTTCCAGGGCCCAGGTCTCTGGGGACACCATCAGGATAATCATGGAGGACTTCATTATACAGTGAATGTCAATTTGGCAGAGCACTGGGGCCTAAACAGGGACAGGAAGGCTCTGGCCTGGAGCTAATAACCAACCTCGGGCTTTTGGCTTTTTTCCATGCTCTGGCCTTTGGCTTCACATTCAGGCAGTCACGCACACAAGTTCCCTCGGTGTTCTGTCAGCTAAAGGCTAGTGGGTTTGTGTCCAGCCTGGAAGGCTGGTGGATGGGATGAAGCTGGGAGGGCCCAGGAAAGCAGAGTGCACCTGCTGATTGCTGAGAACAACCAAACTCCGAGGTTCACAAGAGTTCCCTGACCATCACCACATCCTGAAAGTTTGGTTCTCTCCTAACTTTGGTAAGGTAAAGGAGCACGTCTGGGGCTGGAGAGATGATGGCTCAGCGGTTAAGAGCACCGACTGCTCTTCCAGAGGTCCTGAGTTCAATTCCTAGCAACCACATGGTGGCTCACAATCATCTGTAATGGGATCTGATGCCCTCTTCTGGTGTGTCTGAAGACAGCGACAGTGTGCTCATACGTAAAATAAATCTAAAAAAAAAAAAAAAAAAAAAAAAAAAAAAAAGGAAAGCTGAAAACACAAAAATGGGGACTTACTTCAGATGCATTCAGAGGCTCAAGCAGCCCAGGGTCTGGCTGACATCCTGGGTGCAAGATGGAAATTAGCATCTTCAACCCTTTCCCTACACCCTCAAAGCATGGAACCAGAATTTATGGCAGGGATGAGGATGGACCAGAAATCAAAGGACGTGGATTGGTGCAAAGCCAGTGTGACCTGCTTTACTTTCTTTTTCCTCCGGTTACTCTATCACACTCTTTCCTGGGTTTGTGTTTGGGGAAACAGTTGGCATCACACTGCCAGTGCTGACACCTGGTTACTACCTGATACGCTGTCAACACTCTTATTCACCACCTAGAATTATGAGCTTCTGTGCTGGCTCCTGCTCAAGAAGGACAGAGGACGAATGCCAGTGTTTTCTTCCTCTTTGTTCTCAGCCACAAATCACCGCAAACCACCTACAGTGTTTATAACAGACTTTCTGTAGATCTCAAAGGGTGGTTCTCTCCCTCCCTCCCTCCCTCCCTCCCTCCCTCCCTCCCTCCCCCACCTCTCCGTTTTTTGAGACAGGTTTTCTGTGTAGCCCTGGCTGTCTTGGAACTTACTTTGTAAACCAGGCTGGCCTCAAACTCTGAGATCTGCCTGCCTCTGCCTCCTGAGAGCTGGAGTTAAAGGAGTGTACCACCACACCCTGCCTGCCCCTGGTCCCCCCCACCCCGCCCCCGCTGCTTTTTTTCTCTTTTACACAAGTTCTCTTAGTGTAGCCCAGGCTGGCCTAAATATTCCAGATCCTCCTGTCTTGGTCTCAATAGTGCAGGGATTGCGGGGATGCGAGACTCTGCCTTTTGCAAAGTCTGATCCCATTTCAGCATTACCTAGGAACTTAGAAGCATACATTCTCAAGCCACAGTCTGGATGTATTAAATCAGAACAACGAGGTTGGCTATGGAACCAGACTTTATGGCAGGGTGGTTTCTCTCTCTCTTCTTTCTTTCTTTCTTTCTTTCTTTCTTTCTTTCTTTCTTTCTTTCTTTCTTTCTTTCTTTCTTTCACAGTCCAATCTCGCCATTTAAAAACAAAAACCAAAACCAAACAAAAAAAGCAAGGTTTTGGGACAATTCTGATATTTGATGAAATCAAGAGCCTATCTGCTTTGTTTTGAAGGATAACTTGGAAACACTGGTGGCACAGAGATGGCAGGAGACTAAATGAAACCTGACCTGGGAATAAAGCTCGCCAAGTGCAGAGTTACCGACGGGTTCTACTCTCCCTACCGAAGAGACTTGTACACAGATGCTGATCTCTTCCTCTACCAACATGGGGATTTGCTCTCATCCCCAACCCCTGGGTCCCTGTCTCTCTCATCTCATGCAGTCTGTGGTAGCTTTGGATCTGATATGTGGCCAAAGATGACCTTGAATGCCAGATCCTCCTGCTCCTGCCTCTGAGGTGCAGAGAATATTGGTAGGCACCACCATGCTTGGGTTTATGAGGTGCTGGGGATGGAACCCAGGGCTTCCCAAATCCTAGGCAAGCACTTCACCAACTGAGCTCTGTCTCCAGTTCCCTCACACACTCCAATCTGGTGCTTGTCAGCCGTCTCTGCTTGCAATGGTGTGCACTGCCTTCTCTGCATACGCTGGACTTTGTTGCTTTGGCTGTGCTGTGCTTTTTGTTGGCAGTTTGTTTTCCCAGGTCACGATGGAGGGTGCGGGTAGCTGTCTTCCCTAATGCTACGGCCCTTTCTGTAGGTGGACACCGGGTGGCTGCTAAGTTTCACCTATGGGAAGTCATGCTTCAGTTAACACTCATGTGTACCGCCCTGTCTGCCAATGTACAGGACTTTCTCTAGGATTTACATAAAGGAGTGGAACAGTCGTTGGTAGTAGAGATTTCAAGTTGGTATTTCACATCATCAGCTTCTCTAGATCTTTCGAAGGGACTTTCCAAAGTGATTGTGTGGTCGGGCTACATAGTAACACCCTATCTAAGCAAATAAACTTTAAATGCCCCCAAATAACTCAAACAGTAGAAAATTTAAGAGGAACCCTGAATGGTGTGGGGTCTGTGCGTTTCCCCAGAGTCTCTGGTGGAAAAGGACACTATCTTACTAGGCACTACTGGGAGACAGTGGAGAGCGTCTGAGGTGGGGTTAGGTGGGAGGTCTTCAGGTCCTTGGAGACCAGGCACCTCTTCTTTTTTTTCTCTTTGCCTCCTGACCATGAGATGAGCACTGAGCTTTACAGTGCCCTCCTGCTGTAGTGTGCCAAAGCCATGGGGCCATATAAACTTCTGAAGCTTCAATAACTGGAAGCCAGCATAAACCATTTTTATAACTTGACTATTGCAGATATGTGTTATCTAGATGAAAAGCTGAATAACACTCTTGGAAGTGCTTTTGCCTGCTAACATCTGACTACATCAAAGTGAAGAACAGCTGGGTGTGGTCGCTCTTACCTGTAATCCCAGCATGCAGGAGTCTGAGGCAAGCGGATTGCCATGACTTTACAGCCAGCCTAGAACTCAGAGTGAGAGTCAGTGTCAGATGCAGAGATTGTCTGGGCTACAGTGTGAGACCAAGTTATTCATAGATAGGTAGACAGACAGATAGACAGCTAGGACCTCTTAAAGAGACCCTGTCTCAACACACACACACACACACACACACACACACACACACACACACACACACACCAAACACACCCCCAAAATAAAACAAATAAACATATAAAGAACAGAACAAAACAACAACAAGCCAAAAACAGAACTAAAACAAAAAGGCTGGGAGGGGTGCCCAGCTACAGGATGGTTATTATTGAAGAATGAATGGGAGGGTGGCTCTCAGGGACAGGAGGTAGTTGTTGTTCCACCTTCTCTACCTACACACAAGGAAATTCTCATGTGTGTGTGTGTGTGTGTGTGTGTGTGTGTGTGTGTGTGTGTGTGTGTGTAGTTCCAGTATGTACATACACATGCATGCATAGATACCGGAGCCTCATGTATGCTAAACAACTGTTTTACCACTGAGCTACACTCCGGCCCTTAGGGTGTGTGATGTCTGATCTGTTGCTTGGTCATGTGACTTTTGGCAATACATTTCCTGTACCGCCTTTATACAGACTCTAATTCTGTACTCCTATTCGATTTTAATTCTGTACCCTTGTCTATTTGCTTACCCACATACTTCTTCCTTTCTTTCTTACTAGTTAAGACCTGTTATGAGTCTTATTTTCTAGAAGGATAAGTCCTTTGTTTTTTTTTGTTTTTGTTTTTTTACTTTCATAGTATTGGTGATTGGACCTAAGACCTTGCACATTTTAGGCAAGGAGTAACTTCTTAGCACTGAGTTACATACTCAGCCCACTTTTATTTTTTATTTTGAGTCAGAAATAAAAGCCCAGGTAATGCCCAGGTTGGCTTTAAAGTCACTCTGTCATCCAGGTTGGCTTTGAACCTGTGGTTCTTTTGTCCCAGACTCCTGAGTCCTGGGATTACACCAGCTGGGACAAAGCCACTAGGCCTGAGGTCTGTTTCGTTTTTAAGTTTTTGATTGTCGTTTACTGTTACAAGTTCTCCTTATGTGTTAATTACTAAGGCTGGCCTGGAACTCACTGTCTAGCTGAGGCTAGCTTCCAGCCTGCAACAATTCTACTGCCGAGGCCTCCTGAGTTTAGGGATTATAAATGTGTACCACCAAGCCCAGGGGTTAGTTTTTGTTGTCTGCATGCTCTCCTGCAGCATAGGAATTGGACTCAACCTGGCTATGTATTAAAGGCTGACTTGAATTTCTGCCTCCCCGCTGGGATTTTAGGTATGTGTTACTATGCTCACTTGTTTTGTTTTTATTTACTTATTATTATTATTTAAAAAAAACCCCAGGGTCTAATTATGTAGCCCTGGTTGGCCTGGAATTCAATATGAAAACACCAGAACCTACGTGGTGGAAAAAGAGAATCGATTCTTACAAGTTGTCCTCTGATTTTCACATACAATAAATGTAGTGAAAAACAAAAAACAAGGGGCTGGAGAGACGGCTCAGTGGTTAAGAGCACTGACTGCTCTCCAGAGGTCCTGAGTTCAATTCCCAGCCACCACATGGTGGTTCACAACCATCTGTAATGGGGATCTGATGCCCTTTGTATGTCTGAAGAGAGTGACAGTGTACTCACAAATATAAAATAAATACATCTTAAAAAGAAACAAAACAGCTGGGCAGGGAAAAGTATATTGTGCTTTCAGATTGAAAGACTCATTTCTATAAAGATGTCAGGTTCTCTTGGGTTGATTTTTAGATTTAGTGCAATCCTAAGAAAATACCCAATCCGTATGGTACTGCAAGGTGAAAATAACATCCAAGATACATTTGGGGTGAAAAATGTAGAAGAACTCGCTGGGCCAGTTATCAAGATATATTTGAAGGCTACTATAATTTAAAAATATAGTACTTCCCTATGGAAAGTTCATTTGATTTTTGATACATATCAGATGTTTAATTAGATATTTGATTCATGACATAGAACCTCAGACTAGTGATGAAAGCGCCATGCTTTCCCTGAATGAAGCTAAGCTCACTGGATTGTCACATGAGAGAGAAAAAGAATTCGGATCCTCTTTCTCCCCCACCCCCCTCTTTCTTCCCAGTCAGGGTTTCTCTGTGTATCCCTGGTTGTCCTGGAACTTACTCCACAGACCAAGCTGGCCTAGAACTCAAGATCAGCTTGTCTTTGCCTCCCTAGTGCTGGGACCAAAGACATGGGGTACCTGGATCTTATCTTAATCGCATGCAAAAGTCAATACAGGGGCCAGGGAGATTGTTCATGAGATAAAGGCATTCAGTCCCTAGGACCCATAAAAAGAGGAAGGGAGAGACTTACTTGAAAAGTATGCTATAATCATGGCATACACACACAGCACCACAGATCATACACACAGACACACACACACACAGACACACACACAATACCACAGATCACACACACACACACACACACACACACACACACACATACACACACACACACACACACACACACACACACACACACACCCCACGGATCATATACACACCTATACTAGTCAGTGGTTGGAGAGATGGCTTATCGGTTAAGAGCACTGGGTGCTCTTCCAGAGGATCCAGGTTCAATTCCCAGCACCCAGAGGGTGGCTTAGAAAGAATGGTTTGTGACTTTATTCCAGGAAATCCAACTCTCTCTTCTGGCTACTTTGGGCACTGCATGCACATGGTAAGTAGTCATATATGCAGACAAAACATCTACATACATAAAAATAAATACATTTTAGATTTTAAATCAATTCCAGACCAAAAATATATGCAAATATATAAAGGTTTTGGAAGAGAATTATCAGAGACTTTTTTTTTTCACTTTGGAGTAGAAATGGATGCTTTAAGATGTAAAAAAGTTATTAATCATAAAAGAGTGAGAAATTTAGCTATATTAAAGTAAATTTGCCAGGCATGGTGGTGTACGCGTGTAACCCAAGCACTTAGGTTGCTGAGGCAGAATGCTCTTGAGTTCAAGGACACCTTGGACTGCAGAGTAAGACCCCTATGCTATAAAAATGTAACTGGAGTTGGGCTGGGTAGAGAAATGGCTAGGCAGTTAGAGCACTGGCTGCACCCGCAGAAACCCAGGTTTGATCTCTAGCACCCACAACCTTCTGTGACTGTAGTATCAGTGGATCCCTTGCCTTCTTCTGGCCTCCTCAGGCACTGAGTGCATGTGGTACACAGATAATAAATACATGCTAGCAAAACACTCACACACATTGATTAAAAAAAAAAAAATCAGGGGCTGGAGAGATGGTTTAGTTTTTGTTCTTCTTCCAGAAAGTCCTCGGAGACCGGAAGAGGGCATCGGAATCCTCGGAGTTTGTTTCCTACTGTCCAGTGTGTGTGCTGGGAACTGAAACCTGGTCCTCCGCAAGAGCATGATGTGCTTATTTAACAGCTGGGCCATCCCTTCCGTCCCCAAAGTGTAAATTTTTGATTTAATCCAACATCTCTATCATTTTTCTGACTTCACATTTTTCTTCAATGATAATAAATTGTAGTTGCTGTTTATTTTCATGTTTCTCCCATGTTTACTGGGAGAAAGGAGAAGAGGCAGAAGGAGACAGTTTTCTAAAAGTCTTATGCAGTAGGCAAGTACATGAGGACAATCAGAAAAGTAATTTTAACCCAAAGGCACGGCATGGATGGAAATGGCGTGTGCGTGCGCACGCGTGCGTGCATGTGTAAGTGCCACGGTGTGCACATGGAGATCAGAGGATAGGGACTTGCAGGAGTTAGTTGTCTCATTCCACTAGGTGGGGTCTGTGGATCCAACTCAGGTTGATAAACTTGGTGGCAAGGCTATTAATGCTGAAGCATCCTACCCACCCTGGTTTTCTTTTCTCCTACTCTTCTTTGATACAAAATTTAACTATGCAGATGAGGTTGAACTGGGACTTGGGTTTTCCTGCCTCAAACTCCCAAGGAGAGCTGGAATTGCAGACATGCTGGTTCATACCTGGCCTGCAAAGTCTTTGAAAAGTACAAACACACTACAGGTCAGTGAACCATTACTGATGTTTTCAGTCTTTCTCACTTTGTAGGTAACCCACGGCGGGGAGAGCACAAGGTAGCTAGTTTCCGAAGTTCCCAGTAAGTCTTTACTTTACGATAATTTCCTTCCAGCCTTCACTTTGTTGATTGCTCAAAAACCATGAACAGAAACCAGAAAACCCACATCCCCAAACTAACCCTTTATCTATTTGTCCCACTTGTTTTTCTGACGATGAAACAATATTTTCCCAAACCGAGGAAAGAATTTTCCTTAGAGACAATTATTGAACTCCAGGCTACAGTAGAAGCTGGAGGTGTACTGATGACGAAACAGCGCCTCTGCTAGTGGGAACTTGAAGTCCTTTCACAGTGACAGCGTGCCATGCTCCGGGAGTACAAGCTGCCACAGTTTTTCAGGGCAGGCAGTACGTGCCGCAGAGGCCGCCCTGGTTGGGATCCGGAGGTTGATGTGGTCGTTAGGCTTGGATCCCGCACTTATCTGCAGCTGCAGCTTGGAATGCAGTCCTTCTGCCAGTCCCTTCTACTGAAGCCTACGGAATAGGTCCTTTTCCACCACTACAGCAGATCAGCCGCAGTGAGGATTTGGCGCTCGGGGTTTTGCTCTGCCGTTCTATTTGAAGGACCTAGTGCGCCCACAAGCGGAGGAACAGCTGCAGAACTGCAGAAGCAGCTCGCAAAGGGGGAAAGGGCCACTTTAATGCTCGCCTCTTAGGAGGCGGGGTTATCTTAGGCTTCGCCCCTCTCAGAACCCAATTTCCGACGCAACCTCATCCTGGGGCTCCGATTGGCTGGCTTCTGAGCGTGAGGACGTTGCGTCGCGGGGCGGGGCGGGCGAGGGGTGTCTGTCAGTGTTTCAGCTCTACGCCCCCGACCGCCGCCCCCCTCCCTTGTGGTCACGTCGTTTCCTCCTCTCGCCTGCTCTAAGGGACAGGTGACGGCCAGGGCTCTGGGTGGCGGTCCAGCCTCCGAGCATCTCTCCTCAGCCGACTCTCTGTGCTAGCTGCTGTTCTCGAGCGGGTCCCGGCCCGGGGAAGATGGCGGCCGCGCCCCGCGGCGTCTGGGAGCAGCGGCGCCTGGGCTGTAGGTTGGGACCCCTTGCACGGCTGCTCATGCTTGCGCAGGCGCTGCTGCTGCTGCCGGCTGCCCGAGCCGGCCTGTGCCCAGCGCCCTGCGCCTGCCGCCTTCCTTTGCTGGACTGCAGTCGCAGGAAGCTGCCCGCGCTCAGCTGGAGGGCACTGTCCGGCCCGCTGTCCCCTGACATCTCCAGCCTGTGAGTAGAGGGCCCGAGGGCGCGGTCGCCAGCGAATTCGGAAGAGAGCTGCTCTATTGAGATTGTGAACTTTGAATGTTAGGGTTTCCCAGTACTCGTGGGAAGATCGGGGTTAAGATCTGGGGACCTAGGGTATCTGTGACGTTCTGGGCTGGAGGTGTTTAATGTTGGACTCACGGGTCCTGAGCAGCACAGCTGAGACTCTGGATGGCTGTGGGTCGGGTCTAACCAAGTGCGAAGCACTCTTTGGGCTGCATCATTTTTTTATTCCAGCTTGACTGGTCCTTGGGCACGTGATGCAAACACGATCTCTCCCAAAGATACAGGAGCTCTTTTTGTCCCCAGTTCTCCCATCGACTTATTGTATTTTTCAGTTTTGATTTCAGATTTGAGTTCCTGATAGAGTTGAAAACCTCAGCATGCATAAGGAAGATCATTGCTGATCCCTAATCTTTTTGTAAGAACAGTATTCTTTAATAATCAGTTTAAAGAAGGGAAAGATTTTTTCCTTCCAAATGAGTATAAAATTGTTTATACTATGTTGATTTGAGTCAAAGAACCTTCATATCAGATCTCTTTGTTTATGTTTGAGAGCCCAGTGCAGTGGTTGAGTGGATTCTGGAGTCTCTAGAACTGACTTTAAATCCTGACAAACTCGTATTAGCTAGTGGCACTTGGAGAGCTCACTGGTTGGTCTGGTCTGAGTCAGTAGGTATTAAATACAACAGTAGGTATTAAATACTGCAATTATGAGACTTCTTAGCCACCAACATACAGTTATGTCTCTGCCACTAACTGATCAACATGCTTATTAATTGACTTCTATAGTTACCTCTGAAAAAGAGTTATCACTAAAAATAGTTTTGTGATATAATTAAATACTAAGACTAGTTAGGGTCTCATTGGAAAATAGAATACAGATAGAACATCTGTATTGCAGAGGTTAAGTGTATATTTGCAGAACGTATTTATAGGTTAGCATAGATAGGAAAGAAGCTAACTTGTATATTCATTGAGAAAATTAGCAACTGCTACAGTTAATATAGAATTGCAGTATAGTAATACAGCTTCTGTCATTTTATGGTGATTATATCTGTAGTTTATTCTAGTTTGACTCAGACTTTAGTATTATCATGTAGCATAGTCTGAATTAAATCTAGCACAGCATCTTCTCTACACAGTAGGTGCCTTTTTTGAAGAAATTGTTGAGACAGCTACTTGATTATGATAGACTGAATCTGACAGAGGTTTAAACACAGTATGACTTAATGTAGCTAATTGAAATAAACATGGCCTGAATTTGAAGATCCTTCATTGAGACTTGCTGAGTGTGCTTGTTTAGTATGCACGAAGCTCTGGGTTTGAACATTAGTGCTGAAAAAGAATAAAAAATCATTAGTAAGTATATAGTAATTGAAGTAATGTTACCACAGATGCAAATTGCCAGAAGCTGACATTTAGCTGGTTTTATTTAATTTTTTTATTTTTTATTTTTATTTTTTTAAAGATTTATTTATTATACATAAATACACTGTAGCTGTCTTCAGACACACCAGAAGGGGCATTGGATCTTATTACAGATGGTTTTGAGCCACCATGTGGTTGCTGGGATTTGAACTCAGGACCTCTGGAAGAGCAGTCAGTGCTCTTAACCACTGAGCCATCTCTCCAGCCCTAGCTGATTTGGTTTGGTTTGGTTTGGTTTGGTTTGGTTTGGTTTGGTTTATTTTATTTTATTTTATTTTATTTTATTTTATTTTATTTTATTTTATGTCTTTTCCCTTTTGGGTTTTGAGAGGAGGTAAATGTCAGGTAGCTCAGGATGACCTCCAGCTGTCTATCCTCCTGCCTCAGCTTACTGACTGCTGCTGCCCACAATTCCCAGCTTGTATTCAGAAAATTAAAGTTAAAATGAAATTGACATTTTTAGTTGAAGTGAAATGCCTTGGAGAACAATTTTCTAATAGTCAATTATTTTGAAAATAGCTTCACTAAAAATTTCAAACCACAGGTGGAATGCAGCCATGTTCTTTGTCAGAGTGTAATGTGAATGGCCTCTAGTCTATAGAGTCCTTGCTCTCTGAAACCTAACGAGCATAGTGTCTACTGCTTATACTTTATTAGCATCTTGGCATCAATGTATGGTCCTCTTACATTGCAGGGCTTTTCTAACCCATAGCTCAAAATTCTACTTTCCTCTTGCAAACCAGTTCGAAGATCACAGAACAATATGATCAGCATATTGCAGCAGCAGCCTCACTTTAGTGTAGAATTTATATATTAGTTTTCTTTTTTTTCTTTTTTTTTCTTTTTTTTTTCTAGCTAGGGTTTCTTTATATAGTTCTGGCTATCCTGGAACTCATTCTGTAGACCAGGCTGGCCTCTACTCAGAGTTCAGCCTGCCTCTGCCTGCTGAGCGCTGGGATCAAAGGCATGAGTTACCACTGTTAACTTTTCTTGTTGCTATGACCACTTATCTTACGCACATCAACTCAAGGGAGTCTTGGCTTATGTTCTGAGAGATGCAGTCTGTTATAGAAGGGAAGACTCCATGGCAGAAGGAGCATGCAGTGGCTTGCTCAAGCTAAATGGAAGAGGAAACAGGTTTTTTGTTGTTGTTTGAGACTAGGCCTTTCTAAGTAGTCCATGCTGTCCTTAAACTCCTGTTTTTCCTCTATTTGTCTCCTGAGTGCTGGGATCATTCTGTGAACCACATTGGACTCTAGTGTGTCTATAATTTTTGATTTGTGTCATAATGTTGATGCTTAAAAATTTTCGACTTTGAAGGATTTTGGATTTTCTGGTTGGGAATATTCAACCTATATTTTTAAATCCTGCCTAGTTATTCTAATATCCAGTGTTAATGGAGAACCACTTAACCAAAATAGCTGTAGAGTGCTAGGGCCTCGTGCCTGCTAGACAAGCCCTCTAAGCTCTGTCCCCAGCCCAAATTGTCATTGCTTCTCAAATGCCAATTTAGGAGATCTATATTTTGTTTAATTCTTCAAAATTCCATTGTGCTTTGGAAGACCCACAGATTCATTTTTATTAAAAATACTTCGTAGGGAGGTGGAGAGAAGGCTCAGCAGTCAAGAGCACTGACTGCTCTTATAGAGAGTAGGGTTCAATTCCCAGCACTGTAGTCCTAGGGGGTCCGAGGCAAGGGCTGTACAAAGAAACCCTGTCTCAAAAAACCAAGAGGGGTGAGGGGTAATCACATAGTTTTTTAATGCTTGAAAATACATTTCTCTCATCTTAGTAAATAGCTTTTTTAAATGGATATTTTTTATTTTTAGTGTGTGTATGTGTGTTTCTCAATCTGCCTGTCTGTCTGTGCATCCGTGTACATACAAGTGCCTGGAGGCATCAGATCTTCATGAAGTAGGGTGTTGTGAGCTGCTAGGAATTGAACTCAGCTCTCTGGGAGAGCTCTATGTGGTCTTAGGTGCTGATCATCTATCCACCCCAATCTTAGAGTTCTAAATTTTTGTGGGGAGGCAATGTATTGTAAGATTATGAGATTGTCATTTCACATTATTTTGAGTCAGAGACTCTCAGTTAAACCAAGATCTAGTTGTACTAGCTAGCTTGCTGGGGGAACCCTTCTCTCTGTCCTTGGAGACTAGAATTACAGGTGGGCCATCACACCCACCCAATGTTAATGTGGGTTCTAGGGACCTGAACTCCAGTCTTTAACTTGCCAAGTGCTTTTAACTGCAGAACCATCTTCCTAGCCCTGCTGTATTCTTTAAAGTGTGTCCTAAGCCTAATGAAAAACTGGCATTTAACCAATGATAAAGAGCATATTAAAAGCTTAGCAAAAATGGTTTTTAGAAGGGCTTTTAATGTGTTCTTATATTTTCTTTTATGTGCCAAAGTAGATGACTCAACTAATTCTCTATTACTCTAGTCATGAAAAATGTTAGGATGTTCATTTGATACAAATTAAAATCAGAGCTATTTAAATAATTTTACCCCAACCAAATTACTACATTGTGTTTAGGATAATCTCCACAAGAGTCGAATAGTTTATGTACGTAACTTTTTTTTTTCCATTTTGTTTTTGTTTTGTCGTGACAGGGTTTTTCTGTGTAGCCCTGGCTGTCCTTTACTCGATTTATAGAGCAGGCTGGCCTTGAATTCACAGAGATCCCCCTGCATCTGCCTCCTGAGATAAACTTTACTTTTTTTTTTTTTTTTTTAAAAAAAGGAATGTGCTTCTGCTTCTGTTGCCCTTTCCAAAGTAATAGGAAAAAAAGGGACTGTAATTTTGTTATTTGAAAAATAATGGCAGGATAACTAGTGATGAACAGTTTTAAAATTAAACACTAAACAGTTTAAATAGCAGAGACTGCACCATAAGAATTGAAAACTAAATGCTATTTCTTTTGGGTTTCTCTTATTTTGTTTTTAATATTTGTTTCAAAATACAGCTTACTCCTATAATTTACATCTTGGCAAGTTTCATTGGTAAAAGTACCCTTAGCATAAGCATCTTCTCTGGAAGCCAGGCGATGTGACGCACACCTTCAATCCTGGCACTTGGAAGCAGAGGCAGGTGGATCTCAGTGCGTTCAAGGCCAGCCTGGTCTACAGAGGGAGTTCTGGGACTACCAAGACTACACAGAGAGACCCTGTTTTGAAAAACCAAAATAAAATAAGATGAACTAAAAATAGAGTCTCTCCGGGAAGCCGTTCAACCTGGTGCTGGTTTATCTGATGTTACCGTTGAGAGGCTAGGGAGGTGGGCTCAGTGGGTGAGAGTGCCGCTGAGAAAGCAAGGTGACCCGAGTTAAAATCCAGTCCCTAGCAGTCACAGAGCACGTGGGCATGGCTGTGCATGCCTGCAACCAGTGTATCTGGGGAGCCATGTGGGTCCCAGGAGCGTGATAGCCAGCCAGTCTAGGTAAAATGGTGAGCTTCAGGTTCATTTAGAGACCTTTTCTTAAAAAGTAAGATGGACAGATCTGGAGAGGTGGCTCAGTAGTTAAGAACTAATATAAATTTTTCCTACAAAATAATAAAAAACCAAACAGAACCTATGCTACAGAGGAATGATGTATTGTTGTTTTAGTGATGAGAAAGCTAATTGATATGATTTGTAATTAGGTCTTCACTGCAGTTAAAAAAGTTTTGGTGTGGGGATGTGCATAGGCATGATGTGTGCCTGTGTGGCACATGAGTGTGGAAGTCAGAGAACAACTTTGTAGAGTCTGTTCTCTTCTACTTTGGATTCCAGGGATCAAACTTAGGTTGTACAAGTTCCTTTACCCACTGAGCTTTCTCACCAGCCCTTAAAGCAATGTTTTGAATGGTAAGATAGCTTTTTTGGTGTTGCTTGTTTTCAGACAAGGACTCCCTATTGCACTCTAGTTGGCCTGTAACTCACAGAGATCCACTTGCATCCACCTTCTACCAGCAGCTAAGCCAGCTTGTTTTTAATGTTCATTTCACATTTTAGAGTCTTAGCTCAGTAATTATAAATAGTGTGATGAAGACGTGAATTCAGTTGATTCTCAGAAATGCTCACAAATAATGGAAAAATATCTTATCATTCTTTATAGCATTGACTATCATCAACATTATTTTCAGACTTTCTCCTTTCTTTTGCGACAGTTTTGCTTTATATTGTTCAGGCTGGCCTCTTTCCTATGTCTTCCTGCTTTCATCTCTGAGTGATGGGATTGCACGTGTATCACTACACTAGCCTGTTACTTTACTTTTAAAGTTTATTTTATTATTTTTAATTACGTATGTGACTCTTACCTTCAGTCATAGGTTATCAGTAGCTCCTCAGTCAGGCACGGGGCATGGGGTGGGGTGCGCCTCCCCATTTATGCTGGAGTTTTGGCTAGCTCCATCTTGTGCAGTGCACGTTCGTGAGTGCAGTCGCTGTACCTTTTCAGTGTTCTCTTCCCCATTCACCTGCTCCTACATTCTTTCTGCCTCCTCCGTGGAGGTATTCTCTGAACCTTGGATGGACCGCCATGTGGGAGTGGGGAGGATGATAGGTGGATGATTCAGCCACAGTTCAGCACTCACAGCTACTTAGGCTCCCCTCTTTGATCAGGCATGAAGAGTTTTTAAATGTTTTTCCATGATCAGCTATTAAAATAGAATGGAGACATTTAAGATGGAAAAGTAAAAATTCTTTTGTCATACTTAAGAAAAGCCACTGTTGTTTGCTAGATAGGGGTCTTACAAATATATGTATCGTTTACCTTTCTTTTGGAAACACAGATGAAACAACTGCATAGTTTGTATAAATATGTGTATTTTACTGGTTGCAGAAAACTCTGTAGGATGGAACTTTTTTTATTTTTATTTTTTTTGGAGCTAAGGACTGAATCCAGGGCCTTGGGCTTGCTAGGCAAGTGCTCTACCCCTGAGCTAAATCCCCAGCCCCATGGATGGAACTTTCTCAAGTTACTTGACTGACCATGATAGCATGTAGGTTTTGTTTAAGGTTTTTTTTTTTTTTTTTAACAATAACTTCTTGGTAATTAAATGATTACATATGTAGAATAGATTCTTAGAAGTTGTATTAATGCATGATTCTGGAATATCAAGTAGCGTGATATTGGTGTATACCCCAACATGTTGACCAGGTTTTTGGTAGTCTATCCATTTTCTTATTGCTATTTATCTCATGGAGTCAGAGTTCAGAATCATTGTTTAAGATTATGGTTTTAAAATTTTAATGTAGGGAACTTGGCCTGGTGGTGCATGATAATTCCCAGTTATTCCAGAGGCTGAGCAAGGAGTGTTGTAGGTTCAAGGCCAATCTGAGCAATTTAGTGAGATTCTGTCTTAGAAATGAAAAGACAGGGCTAGAGAGATGACTCAGAGGTTAAGAGCACTTGCTGTTCATACAGAAGATATGGGTCTAGTTCTCAGCACCCTCAGGACAGCTTATAACAGTCCAGTTCCAGGAGATCCAACACTTAAGATATATTTATGAATTTGTTTTAATTGTGTGTGTGTGTGTGTGTGTGTGTATGTGTGTGTGTGTGTGTGTGTGTGTGTAGTATGTGTATGTTCTAGGTGCCTTTGGGGTCTAGAAGAGGCCATTGGATCCCCTGGAGTTAGAGTTATAGGCAATTGTGAGCTGTAAAATGTGAGTTCTGGGAACTGAGCTCAGGTCCTCTGCAAGAGTAGTATGTACTTATAATCCCAGAGCCAACTGATTAGCCAAAAAGTAAGCTACAATAAATTAAACAAATAAATAAAATAGAGGACTCGGCAGTTTTACAACCTAGTGGTAAAAATGCTTACCTAACAGGTATAGGGCCTGAGGTTCAGTCCTAGTACTGCAGGGAGATAGGGAGTAGTATTAGTCAGCTTTACATTCTTCTCTCTCTCTCTCTCTCTCTCTCTCTCTCTCTCTCTCTCTCTCTCTCTCTCTCTCTGTTTGGCTAGTCCCACAATGGGTTGTCTCCTGACTAAAAGTTCAGAAATCTAATAGTTCAGCCCATGAGGCTGAACATGTCTTCAGTATACACCAGAATTCCAAAGAAGTAAGCTCTCACACTACCACTGAAGGAATGGACTTGCCAGCAAGAGTGAGGGCAGCAGTCAAAAAGCAAGAGCTTCCTTGTTTCATGTTCTTTATAGCCTGTCACTAGAAGGGGTGGCCCAGATTTAAGGTGGATCATTTTACCTCAAAAGATCCAGATTTCAGAGTGTCTTCTCCTTGAATGATCCAATGAAGAAAAATGCCTCATAGGTGTTTGGATGTTGGCTAATTCCAGATGTAGTCAAGTTGACCACGAATATCCATCACACTAAGGTAGGGGAGTATTTCCAACTAAGGCTTTGCCTTGGGAAATAGATTATACCTGCCTACTTAAAAGAGATGGCGCAGGACCATTGTTTTATTTCAGATACCTTTATACACTGACCTCTGTGTTAATGATTTTATTTATATATTTAAAGCAGTCCTGTAAAGTCCGTGCCGGCATTCACAGTTTATATTAGAAAAGACTCAAGTGAAGTATAGAGAGGTTAAGTGTTTTGTCCACGCTTCCTGAACTGGCTGTGCAAAGACTAGGGTCTTGTTTCTTCTATTGTTATGATAGTCCCAAGAAGCAGTACTTTAAGTGGTTAAGAACCTAAGGA